>NC_091460.1:64597009-64903259 GCF_027789765.1 Dendropsophus ebraccatus | reverse complement strand
TGCATCTTTCTTGTGGATTGTTATTTACTGTATATTTTGTGCACATCATTAGCAATTCAGGCAGAATATTCTTACAGCTGCAAAAATGTCAACATTTACCATATTTTACAGGATAGATTATGGTGGTTTTCCTTGTCCAATGTAATATGCAGGGGAATAATGTAAAGGGCTATTATGACAAATTATATTTATAGAATATGCCATAAATACCTGATTGATAGTAGTCTCACCTCTAGGATCCTAGCTATCCTAACAAGGGTTGCATGATCACTCTGGAGAGTTGACCAGGAATTACAAAAAAACATAGCTCCTTTTTTTCTATCCACATGTTGGAGGATATGCTCAGTCACATCAACATCAATGGAAGTGAGCTCAATACCAAACGCATTCATGGGTGTCACGGCCGCGGCGGCGTCCCATGCTCCGGGCCGCCGCCGCGACCTCCCCCCATCTCATGCAGCTGCCGGGGTCCCGGTGCAGGGACCCGGCGCTGCTACACGTTCGGCCCCGGGGGGCGCCTCACCTCTCCACGCTCCTGTCTCTCGCTGTGCCGGCCGGCGCGCGCGTCCCCGCCTCCTAGGGCGCGCGCGCGCCGGCTGTCTCAGATTTAAAGGGGCAGTGCGCTCCTAATTGGTAGTTGCACCAATCACTCCCCTATAAATCCCAGCATGCCCTGTCCCCTGTGTTGGAGCCTCTACATGCTTCCCATAGCGTTTGGCCCAGCTCCCTGTTGTTCCTGTGTCCTGTCCGTTACCTGGTCCCTAGTCCCTGTTCCTGGTTCCTGTTCCCCTGTCACTCCACCTGTTCCTGTGTCCAGCCAGTCACGTGCTCTCTCATCTGCAGACTATTGCCTGTGCCATCTCCTGCCACGCCTCGCCTGCCGACACCAGCAACCAAGCCAGGGGTAGCGACCTGGGGGTCGCCTGCCGCAGCAAGTCCATCCCGCCTTGCGGCGGGCTCTGGTGAAAACCAGCGGCCCCTTAGACTCCGCTCCCTGGTGAGGTTTGTGCCATCGCTGGTGCCGGTCCAGTGGATCCACTACTCCGGGCGTTACAGTAGGCTCCAACCATGGATCCCGGCGAGGTGCCTGATATCCGCGAGGTAGCCCGAGTGGTTGCCCTACAGGCTCAACAGATTCAGCAACAGTCACAGCTGATTCAACACCTGACTGCAGCCGTTCAACAGCATACCACAGCTCAGCAGTCATCACCTCCGGCAGTCTCTTCAAAACTACGACTGGCTCTCCCAAGTAAATATGGAGGTGACCCCAAGTTGTGCAGAGGGTTCCTGACCCAATGCACTATGTACATCGAACTTTTAAGCAGTCAGTTTGCCACCGAGCGCTCTAAAGTGGCTTTCATTATCAGCCTATTGGAGGGAAGAGCTCTGGCCTGGGCCACGCCACTATGGGACCGTAATGATCCGGTTGCTGCCAATTTTCGAATCTTCCTGGACGAGTTCCGCTCTGTCTTTGAGGAACCTGCCCGTGCGTCTTCGGCTGAGACTGCTCTCCTCAATTTATCCCAAGGGACTTCCTCCGTTGGTGACTACGCCATCCAGTTCCGCACCCTGGCTGCGGAACTAGACTGGAATGAGGCCGCGCTGATTGCCACCTTTAAAAAGGGCCTGTCCAGCCAAGTGAAGGATGTGCTCGCTGCCCGGGATCTGCCTACCTCCTTGAACGATCTTATTCTACTGGCTACCAGAGTCT
The DNA here is from genome assembly GCF_027789765.1 of Dendropsophus ebraccatus. Classification (NCBI taxonomy): domain Eukaryota; kingdom Metazoa; phylum Chordata; class Amphibia; order Anura; family Hylidae; genus Dendropsophus; species Dendropsophus ebraccatus. Next base: position 64,901,548 of record NC_091460.1, on the reverse strand, counting down.
ACACCAGGTTTTCCGAGAGAGAGGAAGAGGTCCGGCAAGGACGGCGTCTGAGTCTGCCCCGTCGCCATCCTCGGCTGGCACCGGTGTTCCAGAATCCTGTTGCTCCTATGTCCCAGTCGCTTCCAGAGGTTCCTATGCAGGTGGAACGTGTTCGCCTGACGACTGATGAGAGGAACCGTCGACTGGACCAGAATCTCTGCCTCTATTGCGGTGGCACGGATCACTATCGGCAGAGATGTCCCCAACGCCCTCAGCGTCCGGGAAACGCCCGCACCTAGGTCCGGTGGGAGAGGCCTCCCTAGGTGTGAATGCCACCTCTCCAAGGTTGACTATGCCCGTCTCCATCCAGACACCCTCTGGGCAAGTTTTCCAGACTACTGCCCTCATCGACTCTGGCTCTGCTGGCAGTTTCATCTCTGCTTCGTTGGTCCAAAGATGGCGGCTACCCGTGATCCAGCTAGCCCAACCCCGGTCTATCTCTTCGGTTACGGGGGAGGTTCTTACCGAAGCGGTGTACAGCCAGACGGCACCCCTAGTCCTCCAGGTGGGAGCCTTACACCAGGAGAAGATCTCCTTCTATGTCTTGCGCCATTCCTCTTCCAACCTCCTGCTGGGGCTTCCTTGGCTGCAAATCCATACCCCTAAGCTGGACTGGAGAACTGGGGAGGTTCTCAGCTGGGGTCAGGACTGTCATAACCGGTGTCTGAGATCTCCTCAACCCAAGTGCCCTACAAGGTCACCTGCTTGTGTCAAGCCTCTATCCGGGCTACCGGAGGACTACCAAGACTTTGTCGATGTTTTCTCGGCCAAGGAGGCGGACTCACTACCACCTCATCGGGCCTATGATTGCCCTATAGACCTCCTTCCTGGGGCTTCTCCTCCACGTGGTCGAGTATACCCTCTCTCTGTGCCCGAGACTGAAGCCATGTCCTCCTACATCCAGGAGAACTTACAAAAGGGCTTCATCCGCAAATCCACGTCTCCAGCTGGCGCTGGATTTTTCTTTGTTCAGAAGAAGGACGGTTCCCTCCGTCCATGCATAGACTATCGGGGTTTAAATAAGGTGACCGTTAAAAACCGCTATCCTCTTCCGCTTATTCCGGAACTATTCGACCGTCTTCGTGGAGCAAAGATCTTCTCCAAGCTGGATCTCAGGGGAGCGTATAACTTGGTCCGAATTCGTAAGGGAGACGAATGGAAGACCGCTTTCAACACCAGGGATGGGCACTACGAATATCTGGTCATGCCATTCGGCCTATGCAATGCCCCAGCGGTCTTCCAGGAATTCGTGAACGATATCTTCCGAGACCTCCTCTATGTCTGCGTCATTGTTTATTTGGACGACATTTTGGTCTTCTCCCCGGACCAGCAGACTCATGTGGCACAAGTGCGTCAGGTTCTACGAAGACTACGGGCCAATCATCTATACGCCAAGCTTGAGAAGTGTGTTTTCCATCAGCGCAGTCTTCCATTTCTTGGCTATATCGTCTCCGATCAGGGCCTACAAATGGATCCAGCCAAGCTCGCAGCTGTCCTTCAATGGCCACGCCCGGTGGGACTTAGAGCTATCCAACGTTTCCTGGGCTTCGCCAACTATTACCGGCAATTCATCCCTCACTTCTCTACCCTGGTCGCACCCATTGTGGCTCTCACTAAAAAGAAGGCGGACCCCAGACGTTGGCCTCCAGAGGCCGAACAAGCCTTCAATAGCCTCAAGTCTGCCTTTGCCTCCGCTCCTGCCCTAGTCCGCCCAGATGTCTCCAGGCCATTTTCTCTCGAGGTCGATGCTTCTTCTGTGGGCGCAGGAGCCGTTCTCTCGCAAAGGGACACATCAGGCAAGACCAGAACCTGTGGGTTCTTCTCTAAGACTTTCTCCCCTGCCGAGAGGAACTATACCATTGGGGACCGTGAACTCCTGGCCATTAAGTTGGCACTGGAGGAGTGGCGTCATCTATTAGAGGGGGCTAAACACCCTGTTAACATCTACACGGACCACAAGAACCTCCTCTACCTCCAATCGGCTCAACGCCTCAATCCCAGGCAGGCTCGGTGGTCCCTCTTCTTCTCTCGGTTCAACTATACCATCCACTTCCGTCCAGCCGAGAAGAATCTAAAGGCCGATGCATTATCCCGAGCATCCGATGTCATGGGGCAAGAGGAATCTCCTCGTCACATAATACCTCCCGACCGCCTAGTACCAGTTGCCACTTCTGCTCTGCAGAGTCTGCCTCCCGGGAAGACTTATGTGCGCCCCGCACTCCGTAAACGCATCTTGAAGTGGGGGCATTCCTCTTTGGTAGCCGGGCATCCAGGAGCTCAAAAGACCGGGCAATTGATCTCCCGTCACTACTGGTGGCCCAATCTACTCCAGGATGTCAAGGATTTTGTGGCTTCCTGTGCAGTCTGTGCCAGGAATAAATCTCCCCGTCTAAGACCTGCCGGCCTACTATTGCCCTTGCCAGTCCCGGATCATCCCTGGCACCACATTGGGATGGATTTCATCACTGACCTACCTCCATCTGCGGGCAATACAGTTATTTGGGTGGTGACGGACCGCTTTTCTAAAATGGCTCACTTCGTGGCCCTTCCTGGTCTGCCCTCTGCTCCTCGTCTGGCTCAGTTGTTCTTCCGACACATCTTTCGCCTGCATGGACTTCCTCTTCACATTGTGTCCGACCGAGGCTCTCAATTTGTCTCTAAATTTTGGCGTGCCCTATGCTCGCAACTCCAAGTGAAGCTGGACTTCTCATCGGCCTATCATCCTCAAACCAACGGGCAAGTGGAGAGAGTCAATCAGATTCTGGGCAACTACCTACGCCATTTTGTTTCAAGCCGCCAAGACAACTGGTCCGATCTACTCCCATGGGCAGAATTCTCTTATAACCACTTGGACTCGACTTCCACAGGCAAGTCCCCTTTCTATGTGGTCTACGGGCATCATCCTCGTCCTCCTCTGCCTCTCTCTCCATCCTCTGAAGTCCCAGCCGTGGAGGAGTTGTTATCTGACCTGCAATCGATCTGGGAACAAACTCGACAGTCCTTACTCAAAGCCTCTGAACGCATGAAGGACCAGGCTGATAAGAAGAGGAGACCTGCCACGAATTTTCTCCCAGGTGACAAAGTCTGGCTCTCGGCCAAATATGTCAGACTCAAGATCCCCAGCTACAAGTTGGGCCCTCGATTCCTCGGTCCTTTCTCGGTGCTAAGACGCATCAACCCTGTCACCTACAAACTCCGCCTACCCCCCACTATGCGGATTCCGAACTCCTTCCATGTTTCCCTCTTAAAACCAGTGGTCCTGAACCGGTTCTCCGATAGATCTTCGTTCTCTGCTCCTCAAGCCGTCTCTGACGACGTCTACGCTGTTAAGGACATTCTGGCCATGAAGACTGTCAGAGGGAGAAGGTTCTTCCTGGTGGACTGGAAAGGATTTGGTCCTGAGGAGAGGTCCTGGGAACCCGAGGCTAACATCCTGGACCAAGATCTCATCAAAAGGTTCCTGCAGGTTAGAAAGAGGGGGAGGCCAAAGGGGGGGGTACTGTCACGGCCGCGGCGGCGTCCCATGCTCCGGGCCGCCGCCGCGACCTCCCCCCATCTCATGCAGCTGCCGGGGTCCCGGTGCAGGGACCCGGCGCTGCTACACGTTCGGCCCCGGGGGGCGCCTCACCTCTCCACGCTCCTGTCTCTCGCTGTGCCGGCCGGCGCGCGCGTCCCCGCCTCCTAGGGCGCGCGCGCGCCGGCTGTCTCAGATTTAAAGGGGCAGTGCGCTCCTAATTGGTAGTTGCACCAATCACTCCCCTATAAATCCCAGCATGCCCTGTCCCCTGTGTTGGAGCCTCTACATGCTTCCCATAGCGTTTGGCCCAGCTCCCTGTTGTTCCTGTGTCCTGTCCGTTACCTGGTCCCTAGTCCCTGTTCCTGGTTCCTGTTCCCCTGTCACTCCACCTGTTCCTGTGTCCAGCCAGTCACGTGCTCTCTCATCTGCAGACTATTGCCTGTGCCATCTCCTGCCACGCCTCGCCTGCCGACACCAGCAACCAAGCCAGGGGTAGCGACCTGGGGGTCGCCTGCCGCAGCAAGTCCATCCCGCCTTGCGGCGGGCTCTGGTGAAAACCAGCGGCCCCTTAGACTCCGCTCCCTGGTGAGGTTTGTGCCATCGCTGGTGCCGGTCCAGTGGATCCACTACTCCGGGCGTTACAGTGGGCAGGTGTGTCATGATGGAGGAGAAACAAGAGCTTGACTCCCTCCCACCCATTTGTAGGGTATGTTCACATGTACTTAATCTGCTGTGGATTTGATGAGGCACATTTTATGCTTTTTATGTGGATTTAACAATATGAATAAATTAATAGGAAAAAAACTGCAGCATCAAATCCATAGCATGAAATACACAACAGATTAAAGGGACTCTGTCCCCTCCAACCCACCCTCCTCAAAATCCTAAACTAAAGTCCACTGTAAGGGTATTGACTGGGGAATCCGCACGCAGAAGTTCAGGCGGATTCCATCGCTTGCCACCGCTCATGGCCACGCGCATCTCCGTCCATGCCATAGACTCCATTCTATGGTCGGATGGATTCCGCCATCAGTCAAAAGAATGAACCTGTTCGTTCTTTGGACAGACAGCGGAATCCGCCAAACCATAGAATGGAGTCTATGGCACGGGCAGAGATGTGTGTGGCCGTGTGTGGTGGCGAGCAATGGAATCCGCCGGAACTTCTCAGCGCAGATTTCTCACTCTGAGAAGTAGGATAAAGCATGCTGATTCCAAATCTGTAATCTGTAGCTTTCTACTGCTTGGTATTTCACCGTTGTGAGCCTACAGAGTGGGCATGTTGATGCATAAAGAAGACTACTTAGCTCAAGAAAATAATAGAGAGGACTACTTAGCTCAAGAATATAAAGGAGAGGACTACTTAGCTCAAGAATATAATGGAGAGGACTACTTAGCTCAAGAATATAATGGAGAGGACTACTTAGCTCAAGAATATAATGGTCGATTTAGACTCCTTTATTTGTGGCTTATAGCAAAGTAATGCAAGAACACAGAAAGATAAATTGCAGATATAGCATCAGTGCTGTATACTCTACTGATATATAGTTTACTGATAACATACGTTTAGCGGGTGTTTTGGAGGTGACAGAGTCCCTTTAAGTACATAAGATTGTACCCTTAGAAAGTCATACATTTATTTTATTGGAATTCCCCTTTTTTAAGAAAAAACAAACAAACAGTAATTGTGTGCATGGAAATACAGGGTGTCTATTAAAACCCTTCTTCTCCTCATTGTCACAAAAATATGCTTCTTATATTACTAAATTCACTCATTATACAACCTGAATTTGCCCTCCTACAAACTTTTCATTCTCACTAATTTAAGGTCTAAGACTTCCCACTAGTTATGTACTGGCATGCTAAGCAATGGTGACTGCACTTTAACAATTTAGACTTGTCGATAGATAAACTGATCACTGCCTAGATCCCCACTGATGCTGAGAACAGGGCTGCAAACATCCCTCAATGAATAGAGCACCCTCCTCCAACTTGTCTGTAATTAGTCTTTTTCTAAATATCCCATCCCATCCCTTGATAAAGCTAAGCGAAACGTTCGTAGGGTGAGTGGGTGAGAGGGACTTGGCTGAATACACGCATCCTCCTGGGTTAGTATACATGTAACATGATTGGGTGACTTCACCTGTTGTTTGGTACCTATCCAGTACCCTTGGCACTTTATAGGTTTTTGCCTGTTTGAAGAAAAAACTATTTTTCTCTTGACATTCTATGTCTCTCTTCCTGCATTTGTATTTGTTCGCCATCTAGTGGAGGCTGCCTGCATTACAACATCTATACTTTTTTCTATGAGCATTCTCTATGCATATGCAATATATTATTCCATAAAGTATATATGTATGTCCCCTCACCAATTTCTTTATTGTATGGTTCTGTTTAATCTTTTTTCATTGTTTTAATGAATTTTATTAAGTATTAATTATTTAAATAAAGATTACAATAATATTTATTTTTGATTGTCCTGCATTCTTTGTATCCCTTTGTGGATCCTTTTTTATTTGATTTGTATCTTATTCTAAATATGTATACAGTACTTGCTTCTATATGTTTATTCCATGTTTTTCTATTCAGATGCAAACCCTTTACCATAACAGCTATAGTATACAATAGATGCTCCATCTTTCCTATATTCTAGGTGATTTGTAATGCTAGCCATTATGCATTGTTTACTACAAATAATATCATATAACCTACAGTATTTGTAAAGAGTCTGTGCCATGTACAGTGTTTAGCTGGGCTAAATAATACGATTCCAGAGACTATTACACTAGAAAGCCACCGAAATTATTGCTGATATTATTTGTAATAACCCATATTCCTGAAGATTACAGTCCCTTCTCTGTACTATAAGTATAAGCACCTACCTTTGTTAAAAGCAGCAATAACAAAAGCATTTTATCTTACGTGATTGGAAGGATACTCAGCAACAGGATAATATGAGATTCTGCAACAAACTGAGCCTGGCTGCTCCCATGAATGTAACTCTGAGAAAGAAAACAATTTTTTATCATTATTAGTAATAAATGCTGAACACGTGTATATTTCATTTATATATGTGTATTTCATCCTTCTTGTCTTTTATGGAGAGCAAAACCTCTGCCTAACTTATTATGCCAATCACACATTGCCAGCCTTCCCTCTATTCACTGATTATGTGGCACAGTCACTTGTTTTAGGAGGAAGTAAATTGAGACTGGCTGACAAAGTGGCAATGTATTAAGGCCAGACGTGAGAGATTATGTCCTTTACCTCTTCTGTCCCTATCCAACTCCCTGTCAGCTTACTACTGGTACATACAGAGGTTTGCAGGAAGCGGCACGTGTGACTCATGTCACCTTGGGCTCTTTCCTGCAATAACGGATTGTAATTGTTGAATAAATGACGCACATTACAACACAATGAATTAACACAATCAGTATGATCTCCTTTTATTCTACACGATAGAGAGATAAACAAGTGAAAATGGTATGCAGTAAAAGTTATAACATTGGATAAAAAAAATATTGATGATCAAATAACTGATTAAAATTTTCCCATTCTAGGTGAACAGTATAACAAAATGAGATTTTAATTATTTCTAATAAAAACACAATCTTACATTCTAATGTTCGAATGAGTTCAGGCGGAAATAATCACAACAATAATAATATAATTTTCTAATTTCATTACATTTAACTTTCTTCTCTAAACCTCCATCCTGGAGTATACTGTGATTGTGGAGATGCTACTAGTATAGCCAGTAGAATAAATGCTGTTGAAACCTAATGACATTTAAAGCCTCTATGTATATTTCTGTTATCTGGGGAGCAAAAAGGGTCTTATCTGATATGTTAAACATCCTGTGGGGTTTCACCCACACAATGCCTGCAGCATGCCCATGTGCCCTCTTGTCTTAGAAGGTATACTTCCAAGATGACCAGAGGGAGGAAGTGGTGCACAGGAGAAGAGAACAGGTAGGAGTCATCTCTCTGAATAACCCCTTTAAGGGTAATCTTTCACCACCTGACCCCATACTTTTTTAAAGCGACTCTGTACCCAGAACCTGACACCCCAAACGACTTGTAACTTCGGATAGCTGCTTTTAATCCAAGATCTGTCCTGCGGTCCGTTCGGCAGGTGATGCAGTTATTGTCCTAAAAAAATACTTTTAAACTTGAAGCCTGTGCCAAACGGGAGTATCTGTGCCCTAACTTGGCACAACCTCTCTGTCCCTCCTCCGCACCCTGTTCATCATTAGGAATGCTCCAGGCAGATTGCCTCCTATTCCCCCCCCCCCCCCCACCGGCACATGGGCTTGATCGTTAAGGACCTGTGCAATGTTCAGCATGTAGAAAATGTTTCAGTGGCATTCCTAATGATGAAGAGGGTGGGGTGGAGGGACGGAGGGGTGGTGCAGTTAGGGCACAGATACTCCCGTTTGGCACGGGGCTGCAAGTTTAAAAGTATTATTTTAGGACAATAACTGCATCACCTGCCGAACGGACCGCAGGACAGATCTTGGATTAAAAGCAGCTATCCGAAGGTACAAGTGGTTTGGGGCGGACAGATTGTGGGTACAGAGTCGCTTGAAGTGTCTCAATAACACTGCACTGGATGTACAAAACAAACATACCACTGTGATCTGTGTCACCTCATGAGTGAGGACATTTAACACTACCTGTTTTACACGGAATTCAGTAGTCATCGTAGCAATTTGACAACCATGTGCTATACTGCTCCAAAATGTAATACTACTAATTTATTTAACATTTTTTAATCCATTAATTTATCTATTCATTTATTTTTTAAGATGTTTAATTCAAATCCAAATGTATCATTTAGCTTTTTAAATTCTACCTATTAAGCAAGAGGTATAAGAAAAGACCAACAAGCACTTTCTAATTATCCAGAGGTGTTACACAACAAGAACAAATAGTTTAGCAAGCAAAAATAGAGTTCAGTCTACTGTGTATTTGCAGTTTTACTTAATGTTCGCAATGGTCCCAGTCCAGATGTTCTGAATCCCACATGGTTTACTGTCTGTCGGAAACTAGTTCTGGAGTTTACTTTGCATTCTCAGCATAACAGCTTCTCATTACAAACCCTTTTAGGTCTAAACATGAATGTTAGGTAAGAAACTTACAGAACATCTAAAATTTAAAGCACATTACAGTCTCTTCTGACAAAACAGAGCCTGATATACTGTTTCCTTCCAGTAGATTTTTTTCATAGAACAGACAAGGCCATATGGTTTACTTCTACAGGTGGCCAGCTGGTGCAGCGCTACTCTTCTAGTCCCTTCGGTAAACATACAATAAATGGCTGCAGTAGAGCTTCTCCAGGCAAAAGAAACTGAGCTGTTCAAACAGCTGTATGCTTCCTGTAACACTTTGTATACTTTCATATATTGAATGTTTGGGAAAACAAAACAAAAATGAGAAAAGGGCATGGTATCACAATTAAAATTTTCAACTATCCAGAGAATAGGTGGAATGGGTGAGGAAAAAAGGGGGGAGGGGTGTGGGTTGGGATATAGTGATCAGTGGAATCCTGGTGGTGGACAAAAAAATTTAGGCAAGAGACTGCTGGCACTTCTGTGGCATACAGTAGCACATGTGTTTGGAAAAGCATCCACAGTGAGCCATAAAACCATCTAATAGGGGTGCGCTGCTGGAGACAGTGACATAAAGATCAAGCCAGCCACACACAGGAGTTGGCTAGATGGTATACATTAAAAAAAAATCTTGCGTTATTGCTTCATATAAAACATATGGCAAAGTGTGCAGCAATAGTCCAGTCAGACCCTGGCATTCAATATTAACCAAAAAAAAAGTATGCAAAAAATGCACAAGATTTATTAAGGCTGTGCACCTAATAATACATTTAGCACATGGACCAGAGATTTTTGCGCAACATGAAAAAATTGTGTTAATGATACTTACCCCCCAAAATAAGTAATTCTAGGACTGGATGTTTTTCTATTTACCATTCTGGATAAATAACTTTAAACGTGATTTTCATCCTTCAGACATTTTGAGCCAGTGGCAATAATTATTTAAACTCTCTAGGTGACTTTAGTGATAATGTGATCTCTTAATTGCTTGTTTAGTACACTGCAATGCTAATGTTTTGCAGTATGCTGTCATTTTACTGGTGTCTTATTACACCCTCAATCAACTACTGGGTGATAAAGCCCCCCCCCCAGGTTAACACCTAGTTGCCAGTGACTGGGATCAGTGCTATGTCCGTTCTTGGCTGCTGATAAGGAAAGTGTCGGATGTTCTAAATTCCTGCTGTGTATGGAGCTCTAATCTTTCCTAACACATTTGAATCATTAAAACATTTAAGAAAGTCTAACATTTTTATTCTGAAAGGGTTTCAAGGAAGACAAAAATATGGAATAAAACTGCCTAAGATGTAAATTTAACGTATTCATCTGATTCCCTCTACAATTCATCTCGTCGTTCATTTCTGCATTTATTTACACTGTTGCCTGTAATATATTAATTTTGACACATTTGAATATATTGATTGTAGTTTTTTATTTTTTAAATCGAGCATAAAATAAATGGGCAAAAATTATAATTTACTTTATCGGCAACAATTGTAATAAACTGAAAATGCAACACATCCACGAGAAATCCAATTTCTGAAATGACTAGAGGGCATTCAATAATTATTAGTTTCCATTTGAAAGTTGTTTCAAATAAGGAGATCTTAATTAATAAAACATCTGTAAAACATGATAAATACCAGTCAGACGTCAAGCGTAATTATGGGCAATGAAATTGGTACATCAGAAATGCTTTCAAACTATACACAAAGTGAGGAACAATTCATGCTTCCCTTTATAGATGTCACACAGTTAACAATTATACAAGAAGACAGCATATTTGCCAAGAGCAGTCAGAAAAAAAACAATTATAAAGAAAAAATACAATATGAAATGACGGAGATGACTTAAATTAAAAATTCTGGTGACAGATGAGATGACACATGCTTAACTCTCCAAAAAGACTGTTTAATGCTTGGAAAATGAAATCCTTTAAGGTCTGTGGGTTAGTATTTTAAGTGCTCTGTATGAGATCACTGTATACATTAAGGTTGGAAAAAGTACATTCATGCCTGTCTAGCAGGCTATTTGTGCAAACTGTTGTGTTGGTACAAGGAGAAGAAAAATACGTATGGTACAGTTGCACCAGGATTATAATCAGGTTTGAGCACTGCTGTATAGGAAAAAAAGTAAATCTACTCTGTTGCCCGTTCCATATTGGGGGTGTTGTATTAAGGGTTTGTCACCAATTCATTCCCTGCCAAGAGGAGTGACTAGTTGCAGCCTCTTCAGGTGATAAAGAATAAAAAATCCGCTCTGGTGTCTCTTCTGTAATAGAGGGCGCTGTAATATCACTCTTGAAAAAAGAATCTATAGAAACCTCCTAATAATTACCTGCCTAGAAGGGGAGACTAGTTTCTGCCTCATAAGGTGGGAAGATGGAGGAAATTGAAGTAGGTGTGGGTTTTATATGGCATCCTACAGTATGTGCATCCTGCAAATATTCCATAAGGCTAGGTTTACACTATGTATAATTTCATTAAACCTCAGCCGTAGTTACAGTTTTGCAACCAGCCGCAGAAAAAAAAATGCGTCCCCACAAGACTGACAGAGCAAACAAAAGTTTTGCTCCAGCATTGTCTGCTATGGGTAATTGGAATGCAGGCACACCTGAATGCGCTGGAATCCCAATTCTAAAGAAATGACGTTAATCCGGCCAGTACTGCAGTACCAGAAGTGATGATCTTCACTTACACCGGCCATTCTGTGACACGGCCATGTCACAGAATGGCCGGTGTCATACTGTGTGTGAACCCGGGATAAATGTGTATGAAACAGACACCACCATTTTTTTTTTCTCAACTCTATTCCACTGGTACCTCTAAAAGATCATGTTTTTAGGATTCCCTTAGCACTACTATGGTGAAACATATAATGTCTCTGTTGACATCACGGCTTGTAGGTTTTCTTAATGTAAAATAGCCTGAAATTATGACTTGCTGGAAATACTTAAAGATTGAAGTCATGGCATGTAGGAATAAATACCGTTTGTTTACTTCTGTAATTTTCATAGAGATAAATTAATATTGCTGCACATGCACACTACCTCTCAATTTAACTCCTACCTCAATGTAAGAACAAGGCAGTAAGGGGGTCAGGGGACCTCTTCAGAGAGTAGGGATGGGTTCTATAGGCTACATACATAGACGCACCCATAGCAGACATTTACAGTGGATGTGTGGATATGCCATAAATATCTATGATGGGAATATCCATTTAAATAGCCAGTAAGGAAAGCGTGGAATTAGCAGTGCAGTTTTCTGGTAAATTTTCAACATGATTCTGCTTCTCTGCACTAATCAATTGGGTTGAAAGGGCAAGGGAGAAAGAGTAAGGTATCACATTTGTATACAAGCCATGCAAAAGTTTGATTATTGCAGTGAAGCAGACTAAGGAAGAGTTACATAACAGTGAGTTGTACCCAATTCCATTTTCAGCATCAGGGCAGAATTTATATGAAAAGAAGGACCCATATTTCACTTTAGAACAGTGAAAATCTCAATTTATGGTAGTAAGTTTCTCATGAGAAATCAGTTTAAATGAACAGTTCAGCAATATCTACCAGTCTTTATAGACTAGAACTTTTTCAGTGAAATAACTCTTTACTTAGTTGTAAACTGTTCTTGAAAATACCAAAAATAAATCAATCTGCAAAGGTCAAAGCAGAAAACAATAAAATTCAGAACAAAAAAAAATTAAATAATCAAAAATTTTGAACTTCAAACTTAAGCTATAGCTTAAATATTGAGCAGTGGGTGCATCAATGACAGAACTACATATATAAATATATAACAACCCCATTTTATAGACATCAGGTTTATGGAGTACCTAATATGATACACTGTAGGATAAAAGAACGGATTACAGACATGCCAAGACAGATTTCTAGTGTAAAACTGGAGATTATCATGGGAAATTTACAATTAATAATAATAAAAATCATATTGTCATGTCTAATTATATGGTCTGATAACACAACACGAGAAACAAAATGTGTTTTTCCATTAATGAAACCAAGATAAAGAAGTTCATGAATTCCAAATACATGCAGCAAAATCAATTACTTAAAATAAAGCGATCTGCTTTGACTCAGATTTCTATATATTCCCCATGGTGCCTTAAAAACTGAACAGCAATGTAGAGGAGAATTTAAAAGATCAAGCAGGACTCTCTTTACTTTATAACAATCTGGAGAATGAGTAACTGGCCCTCATCGCTTGATGTCTTCTGAACTTCTTTTTATTGCTAGATGAAAATCAACATGGAAAAAGATACAGTGTGGACATGCTGGCAGACGCTGGCAGTCTCTTTCGCGCTGAGTCTTCGAACCCCGTCTCCCCCTACTTCATCATGCTATAAATGGATATAGCTAGTAATGTTGTAGACAGACATTTAATAAAAAAATAAAAACAATATTTAAAAACACTAACATGATCATGTTCCAATTATAATAAGGAATTACGGTTTACTCTTTCATTTAGACCCCCAGGACCCTCATCTTCTGTGTGTAGGTTCCACCACGTTTCTGCACATAATAGCGCACAGTATGCATCAAGTCCTTTCATACACGTCACTTTTATCATTCTCACGTTCATCCCAGATGTGTTGGATCAACCACGGGGCACCAATACCCGTCTTAAATGAATCATGCAGATATGTAAGGCTCTTTTGGTCTAACCCACATAGAACCTTCCGCAGGGGCAGAAAATTACATATACCACCTGTTTTGTTCTGCAACTTATAAAATCTTTCATTACTGGTATTTACACGTTTCAACTTTGCAGCAAATATTTTCTCTCAGGTCTTTTTTAACCAAACTTTGTTTTTACTCTTCACTGATTGAAATCTGCTATGAACTAGTTCATCCTTTAAAATAAAAATTTGCAGGTTTTGAAAAAGTGACATGTATGAAAGGACTTCACACTATGCACTGTTACGTGCAGAAATGAGACATGGATCGCACAGAAGCAGACCCTCAGGACCCACACGCTGTGGCGAGCATGAGGAAGGTCCGCTTAGGGGGTTGGGGTGGGCCTGGGCTGGGAAGGGTGCCAGGAGGGTCCACATTAGGGGCCTGGGCTGGGCGCCAAAAGGTATTATCTGTTACCTGTATATTGCTAGTATTGGTAATATTGGTCTCAGTACATAGAATTTGCTCAGTAACACTACGATGGTCATAATATTTCTCCTTGTATACTGGTATTATTTGGGAACTGTATAAACTACTGATTTATATACGATATTATCATTCATATAAAATATGTAACTAGTAGATGGGCAACGTGCTAGGCATCTTCTAAAACACAGTGCCAGTGCCGCCCAGCACCTGATGAAGAGGAGCAGTGCAGGAGGGTGCGCCATTGGGCTGTCAGCTGTCACTCTGGTGTTGTTAGCTGCTCACCATTCCCACAATATAGAGCCGTGTAAGAGCCACCCTTTGGAGGTCCTGAAGGTAATAGAGGTGCATATGCTGTGTGCAGTGACTGTAGGGCAGTGGACATGACATGAGGGTATGGGCATGCCACTCCATTATAGAGGAGGCACTTTATACAGACTTGTTTAAATCTCCACAAGATTTTACTGATACAGCCGCACTTTCGGCTCTCTCAGCATCATATTGAGATTTAATTTTTTTTTTTTGCTTTGAAAATGAGGGGTGTGATTTATTGTATGCAAGAGAGCTATGTCACCATGAGGGGTCCCCCCCCTTTTCCATAATCAGCCAGGTAAAAAAAACAATCAGCATCAGCCTAGTAACATCAGGGTAAGAAGGTCCCTGTATCTTGGCCCTGTCTAAAGGCTTATATACTCACCAGTGATATGCTATCACATTTTGCAATAGATTTGTTGGGTCCATGGTTTCCTTTCACAATGCAGCATGCTGTAGGTATATGATATATTATGGGTGTTTATTAACTATTTTTAAGCCACAGTAGAGTCCCATCAGTGTTTGATCGGTAGAGTAGTCCATAGATTGTATCCATGTTTTCCACGACTCCCTAGGGCTGCATCCAACTTAGTCAGTCACCGGCATTCAAATGCCAAGCGATCGCTTTTGAGCATGTTCCAGTCACGCGCATCTTTAGTCGCTGCCTTTACACAGGGATAAACTGCTTCCAGCCTTATTTACTTTGTAGCTTGGACGGGGCTGATATGTGTTGTCCTTTTTTGGAAGGCTGTGAATCCCCCAGTGTAACTATATTCCCTCCCCTCTGTGACGTGATTGATTTTAATGGAGCCACGCCACAGAGGGGAGAGGATATCATTACAATGGGGGGGCGGCTGGCCCGTCTCCAGTGTATAGAGACGGGCCAACGCATGGCAAAAGAATGAGATAGAGCGTGTAAAAAAAAGAAAAAAAAAGAACTGCATTAGGATTCCTTCACTGTCTAATGTAAAAGAACAAAACAAAAAACATGTACCTGATGGTACATTCACTTTAATGCTTTTTTTTTTAATGCAGCATGCATGTGCCACTTACATACTGAGCATGCATTTTCCTCCCATAGGCTTAAAAATAGTTAATAAACACTGGCAATATTCTACACCTACAGCATGCTGCATTTTGAAAAAAAAAAACACCCTGGACCCAGCAAATCTATTACAAAATGTGATCATATCACACAGCCATAAGCTGTATCCATGTTTTTCAGGACTCTCTAGGGCTGCATCCAAATTCTTCAGCCACCAGTATTCAAATGGCAAGTGATTGCTCTGGAGCGTGCTGGAGTAGCGCTCATCTCTAGTACCGACCTGTGACCTCAGCTCAACTCCCATTTAAATAACAGGTTCTGATCAGTGATTGATGACCTATCCTGTGGATAACTTATGTATTTTTACAGAAACACCCCATTTAAAATTGTGTAAAAACACACACAAAAAACTTTTCACACATAGTGAATTTTGCAGTGAAATCTGCTGCAATACTTAGTACAATTATAGTCTATGGCTCTACATTCCCGCTGTGGATTTCCATTCTGCTGTTAGAATGTAGAAACATTTAGCTGCCATGCCTGTAACAATAATAAACAGCCAATGCTTACCTGCCTGCGTTCCTCACAGTGCACTCTTCCTCAAGGCTCAGGCAACTGTGCACTGTCCCCCTGCAGCTTCTGACTGGTTTAGGGGGCCATCAGCTAGCTGGGACCAAGAGACTTGAGCAGGAGCATGCAAGGGGTAAGCATTGGCTGTTTATTATTTGTACCGACACGGCAGCTAAATCATTAAACATATCTGTTACTACATTCTAGCAGCAGAATAAAAATCTGCTGAGAAAGTGGTGGACCATTAAACCGTACTGGTGAAACTTGCAGCATGAAATCCGCTGCAAACTCGCTAAGTGTGAACACACCCTAAAGGGCTTTTCCGGTTAAAACTCACTTGTCCTCTATTCACAGTATAGGGGACAGGTATGAGATTCCGACCTCTGTGACCTCCGTGGATCTCTAGATTGATGCCCAGACTCCTTTGTTATAAATGGAGCTGCAGGTTGGCTTGTGACTTGCAGCTCCATTCATTCTCTGTGGAGCAGCCAGAGAGAGCGCCAAGCTCAGCACTCGACTCTTTCGCACAGCTACATAGAGAATGAATAGAGCTGCAGGTCACACACCAACCCGCAGCTCCATTCATAACAAAGGAGCCGGGGTACAGATCTAGAGATCCTATGGATAGGGGACAAGTAAGGTTAAATCTGAAAACCCCTTTAAACATGTTTAAAGTAAACCAGAAAGCAAGTGGGCCTCTACACCCTCCAATGCCAGGGCTGAATTTTATTTCCAGTCCGGCCCTGCATCAAGCGGTGAGTACCATTTACTCCTTCTCCAAATTGTTGTTTCTCAATTTTTATCTGAGCACCATGCAGTCACCCACATTTATACACGGCAGTGTTTATACACGGCAGTGTTTGAACTCTTTGTGACACAGTTACCTTGAGGTGCTGTTCCTTTTCTGTATGTTGGTCTCTCTTTACCTTATTATTACACATATAAAGAAGGATCTAAATTAATTTAAATGCTTGAATACACTAGGTAAAACAATTGTATTAAAGTTTCCTGAAGCAGTAGGGCCAGGGCCGGTGTCAGCACCTGGCATACTCGGGCAAGTGCCGGGGCCCACGGCCGCCTAAGGGGCCCCCGACACTTGCCCAAGCAGTGAGACAGACGCCCGCCGCATCACCGACCCCCGGGGGAGGGGGTGCTGCCGACCCCAAGTCCGGGGGAGGGCTGGAGGGGCTGGGGAAGGACCTGCCGTGTTTCCTGCACTGGGGAAGGACCTGTGGTGACGTCATAAGGGGACGGGACTGAGAACGGGAGAGGCTGCATATGGATGAAGGACCTGTGGTGACGTCATAAGGGGGCGGGGCTGAGAACGGGAGAGGCTGTATATGGATAAAGGACCTGTGATCATTGTCATGTGACATGAGGAGGCGGGGCTCACTAATACCTTCCCTCTGTATGCTGTGAGTTTTAGTCCTTTTCTTATATCTCCTTCTGTAATGGCCTCTGATCTCCCATAATAACAGGCTGGCCATGCTGGGAGTTGTAGTTCTCCTCATATCTCCTCCTGTAATGGCCTCTGATCTCACATAATAAGAGGCTGTCCATGCTGGGAGTTGTAGTCCTCTTATATCTCCTCCTGTAATGGCCTCTGATCTCCCATAATAACAGGCTGTCCATGCTGGGAGTTGTAGTCCTCTTATATCTCCTCCTGTAATGGCCTCTGATCTCCCATAATAACAGGTTGTCCATGCTGGGAGTTGTAGTACTCCTCTTAAATCTCCTCCTGTAATGTCCTTTGATATCCCATAATAACAGGCTGGACATGCTGGGAGATGTAGTTCCCCCTGGTATACCTCATGTAATGTCTCTTATTGTAACTCCATTCTAGCCTTCTCTATGGTGAAGAAGCTAGAATACAGACTCCAAGGGGACGACCTCCTTCTAGCACCTCCATTCTAGTCCATTCTAGCATGGATGCGCTCTCACCAACAGGTGCAGAGCGATGACGTCATCACGCCTGCTGGTGGATCCACAAGGTGCACACAAGGGAGAAGAGGACCCGTCCCCCGCCCGGATTAGTGAGTGTTTTATTTTTTTATTTTCTTGTGCTGAGGGAGATCAGGGGGCATTTCTATGGGGCACAGCAGGGGGCATTACTATGGGGACAGAGGGCATTATTACTATATGGGGGGCACAGCACGGGACCCACAAACTTCCTTACTTTACTGCACATGACACCAAACAGTGGAGTTACTAGTGTATAGGAGCCTATGGGTGGGAAAAAGGGAGGGAAGTTGCTGGAAAAGTGCGGAGCCTAACATGTTTGTCTGACAGGTCCCTAAGAGATGAATTGTAGCTGGAAGAAATCATCATGGAGGTCTGGGCCAGATGGAGAGGAAACGGAGAGCGATCGCCTCAGATCAAAGAAGACGTCACCTGTGAGTTTTTCGATATTTTGTCAAACTTTATTTGGTAGGTGTGCCCCGAGGTGTGCTAGGTTTGCCCCGAGGTGTGCTATACAAAGGGGCCCGCTGAGGCTCTCTCGCCCAAGGGCCCACAAAAACCTGGAGCCGGCCCTGAGTAGGGCAGTGGATAGATCCTGTTAGCTCAATGTCAACATCTTCTGACCAGTGATACAAACTACAATAGTGCATGTAGGTGCTCCACTATATTTAGTTATCTAAGTAAAGCCGGTTCCACACAAGTGTAATAGGAGGACATTTCAGAGCCTGTATTCTGGCCTAATGTCCCATCCTGACCACAGGTCTAACCATCTGAACTGAGACCATCATAGATCCTATCATAAATTCCTATTATGCTGTCAAGTCATCAGAACAACAATCAGGCTGGGACTTGCAGCCATAATACAGACACAAAAATGTCCCAGTATTATACTTGTGAGAAACAGGCCTTAATGTGTCACTTGCTCTGGTACCTACACACACATCTCAAGTATATACACAAACAGCTGTTCTTACATACACACACACAGCTCTGCTACTTACACACACACACGCACGCACATATTCATATTAATATATACAGGTCCCTACAGAACCTACATATACCTCTGCTTTGCCCTTTTGGACTCCTCCTCCAGGATGTGACTCATCATTGGCCTTTATGTCATGAAAGGTTCTGGACCTTCACAGCACCTGAAATGTGGGATTGTGCATGCCTTTCCTGGGGACCTTCTGCTGTTGTAGAATGCTAGAAGTAATGGGCCCATTGTATCCAGCTACCTCTCCTGGTGGCACTGTTCACACAGATATAATTTTTTAAAATATAAATAACTGTTTAAACAGTAGCTGTCAGTAGCTTATTCAAAGTGAAGCTGCTGGCAGTGTAACGTAGGTCATTTAGTACCCTAAGATCTTGCAAGGATTCCCAGATCGAGGAAGATCGACAGTCATATTGTGTTCTTTCTATTTTCTAATAATTGCACCAAAAGTTGTTGCCTTTTCACCACACTGCTTGCCTATTGTCCTGCAGCCCATCCCAGCCTTGTGCACGTCTACCGTTTTGTCCCTAGTGTCCTCAGACAGTTCTTTGGTCCTGGACATTGTGGAGAAGATGGAGTGTGACTGATTGAGTGTGTGTACAGGTGTTTTTTTTTCCATATAGATAACAAGTTCAAACAATAATGAATGCAGAGTAGGAGGAGCTACTGAAAAAGTAACAGGTCTGTGAGAGCCAGAATTCTTGCTGGTTGGTAGGTGATCAAATACATATTTCATGCAATAAAATGGACATTAATTATTTAAAAATCATACAATGTGATTTTCTTGATATGATTTTGTCCCTCATATTTGAAGAATACCAACTATAAGACTTACAGACCTATCCATTCTTTGTAGGTGGGAAAAATTGCAAAATTGGCAGTGTATCAAATACTTATTTTTCCCACTGTATCAGGCAGGAAGGCCTACAAAGAGCTGCTGTGTAACATCCCAATGACTCCAGGTGCATTATTTAGAGGCAACCAATCAGATTCCACCTTTCATTTTCTAAAGTGTCTGTGAGGAATGAAAGGTGGAATCTGATTGGTTGCTAGGGGCAACTGAGCCAGTTTCACTTTACACCATGTTTAATAAATTTCAATAACAGCTTTTTTTGCAATCATAGACATCAATTATGATTGTGATAGCCAGATAAAGCACAGGCAGCAATGTATAGAAACTAAAAACTAATGACTCATAGACAGTGGCGGTCCTTGGCACCAAGCACCCCAAGCGATCGCTTGGGGCCCCCAACATCCAGGGGGGCCCCCAGGCCCCGCTCTTGTGCTCAAGACCGCTGGACAGTGCCGCTGCCCCACTCGCTGCTGCCATCTGAACTGTAACTATGAGCACTCGTAATGAGCGCTCATAGTTACATGCAGCAGCACTGACAGGGCGGGAGACATTGGCTCCCTTCATGTCAGTCACTCTTGTGGCCGCAGGAAGGGTGTTCCCTGCGGTCACAAGTGGCAGCTTTGTCCTTGTGGTGCCGGCGCTCCAGTGACATCACTGGAGCATCGGCGTCAGGACAAGTGGAGTGCGGCCTCTTGTGATCGCAGGGAAAATCCTTCCTGCGGCCACAAGAGTGAAGAGAAGAGGAGACGCCCAGACCCAGATGAGTATAAGTGTTTGTTTTATTGTGTTATATACTATATGGGAGGGGGAGCACACAGGGATCTGTTTAACTGGGGGAGCGCACAGGGGGGCTTTATAACAGGGGGAGCACACAGGGGGGCTATAAACTACTGGGGCTTCACAGAGGGGTCTATATACTACTGGGGGCAGCACACAGGGGGTCTATATACTACTTGGGGCAGCAGAATGGGGTCTATATACAACTTGGAGAGCACACAGGAGGTCTATATCCAAGTGGGGGAGCACACAGGGGGGCTATATACTACTGGGGAAGCACGCAGGGGTCTATATACTACTGGTGGGGCACACAGGGGGTCTATATACTACTGGGGGAACATACAGGGGGTCTATATACTATTAGTGAGGCACACAGGTGGTCTATATATAACTGGGGGAGCACACAGGGGTCTGTATACTACTGGGGCAGCACACAAGGGGTCTATATAATACTGATGGGGCACACAGGGGGTCTATATACTACTGGGGGAACCACACAGGGGGTTTATATACTACTGGAGGAGCACACAGGGGTCTATATCCAAGTGGGGGAGCACACAGGAGGTCTATATCCAAGTGGGGAACACACAGGGGGGATAAATACCCCTGAGGGAGCACACAGGGGGCCTATATACTAGTGGGGGAGCACACAGGGGGTATATAAAACTGGGGCAGCACACAGGAGGTCTATATACTTCTGGGGGAGCACACGGGGGGGCTATGTATAACTGGGGGAACACACAGGGGTCTTTATACTACTGGGGGAAGCAAAGGGGTATATACTACTGGGGCCAGGACACAAGGGGTATATACTATTGGGGGCAGCACACAAGGAGTATATATATTACTGGCGGTAGCACACAAGGGGTATATACTACTGGGGGCAACACACAGCGGTCTATTGTTTTGGAACGCGTGTCGAGGGGGGGGGGCAGACATAAATTCGCTTGGGGCCCCAGAAATGCCAAGACCGCCCCTGCTCGTAGAGAATGGGGTATTAAATGGCCTACATCCCACTGCCAGAGGCTCCCCTTTATTTTAAGCTGTTATCATAGGTTAAGATACCTAAAGCAATTCTCCTTTCTCATTCATTAACACATCTCAGTTATTTCATGATTTTATAGGTCTTAATGTTACAAATGTTTTACTGGCATCAGCCATATATCTATATTTTATAAACAAAATCCATAGTTGAGGAAATGTTAGACATAGTGACATAACCATGAGCGGTTTTGTTCAATAATTTAGGGAGAAGTCGCTCACATTGTCCAGCACAACATCAGCTCAAAAAACATGTCAAACTGCTTTGCAGTGTTGAAGAATACAGCCCCTTTATGTCCTATATGAAGACAGTAAAAGGCATACGCTTCTACTACTAGATTTAACATAACAGTAAAGGCGCTTGAATAAGCCAGCAAATACGCCTTAGCAGATTTCCTCTTTAATACTGTATGTAATGGAAAAGAATAAAGGAGTTACATATATTATGTACATGAAGAAACATGCCGGAAAATGATAACATTTCTCAAAGCATTTCTTCTCTGTAAAACATGGTATAAATAAATAAAATGTGTGATTTATGAGTCAGTAATGCACGCTGGCAGCCAATGTAACACTCGACATCAAGGAAGTTTGTAAGACATGTTTGTGACAAGATTTTTTTTATTGTTTGGAACCCTTTAAGGACAGGACAAATTAATTATTCACCTTAGATGCTTGGAAGAAAAAAGCATTTTGCTAGTGTACTTCAGGGGCTTCTGCATAAAGATATAAGCTGACAGGAGAGAAACAGGAAGAGAAAAACTGAGCATATTGGAGCTACAGATCTCTAGTGACAGGCTGGAAAGTTTAACCTGAATGTATATCTTGCCAGGGCAGTGTAGTCTTCAATGCAACGTCACCCTTTTGAACCACCCAAATATACTGAACAAGTTAATATATTACTTCATTGCAATTATTACGTCTTTGTTTAGAGTTCACTTTTGTAGACATCAAAGGTATACATTAGAAGAACTCCCCCATGTATACCCTCAATTAGTCTATAGGCCAGGTCCCCCATCCACTTAGCTTACACCATTGCTTGTAACAGACTAATAGCTAGTTGAAACATCTATTGTATCTCTTTTTATATGGAGGATTAAAGGGGTAGTTTAGCAAAAAAAAAAAAAAAAAAACACATTCAAATCAATTTGCGCAAGAAAGGGACAGAGATTTTTCATTTACTTCTCTTAAAAATCTAAGTCTTCCAGTACTTATCAGCTGCTGTATATCCTGAAGGAAATTATATTCTTTCCAGTCTGGAGAGAATGAGATGTTACCATGGTGATTTGCTACTGCTCTGGACAGTTCCTGACATGGACAGAGGTGGCAGCAGAGAGCGCTGTGTCAGAATGAAAACAATAAACCACTTCCTGCAGGACATACAGCAGCTCATAAGTACTGGAAGACTTGAGATTTATTAATAGAAGTAAATTACAGATCTCCAGCATTTTCAGACACCAGTGGATTTGAAAGATTTTTTTTTTTTTGCTGAACTACCCCTTAAAAGTTTCTTAAAAAAAAAAAGAAAAAAAACTGGCACGGACACTGCCATCACTAAAGTTCTGAAATAAGTGGACAGGGCCATTTGCCTGTGTCTATCTAGGAAGCCATGTGTACTCCACATGTCAGAGTGCTGTTGCTTTTTTTTTGTATTTCCCAGCTTACATCATGGCCTACAAGGGACTGGTATGGGATTCTATGAGCAACATATCCCACCATAGGGCTATACAATGGGATACACTGCAGCCTTCCTGATACAGTGATATAGGTAAAAAACGAGGTGTGAACAGAGCATGACTGTAATTAGTATTCTGGACTAGAAAACAGAAGAATTTAAGCTCTTGCATGGCTGTCTCACAAAGCAATTCCATTTGCATCATGTAGGCAATTATTGTTGCATTAAAAAGCTCTCTAAAGACTCAATTAGATGAATCATTGTACATGTGAAGCAACATACCATATGTGATTAGAACTCTATACTAGTAGTGGGGAGCCTGCTCTGCCTGTATAAAATGGTTGGAGAAAGATCTGGAAAAGAATGTTCATGCCGGCTTATAACTGAGCTGCAGGGGCGGATTAACTTTACCATAGGCCCCGGGCTGTTCACCAAGCCTGCCCCCCACACCCCACCCTACTGTAATTATGGCAACAGTAGTGTGGTGTTCATAGTACAGGATAGATAATGTCATACTTACTTACCATGTACCTGTAAAGTTTTCTAAATTACTTCCATTTGGAATTTTTTACCTATATACCTTAATAGAGGTGCCATTGTCTCTGCTCCCTGTTGTTCGGACCTGTGAATTGGGAGGCAATCCATCTCCACCGTGAGCCCCAGTGTTATGGTATTTTATGGCACAAGGCTGGAGACAGGTGTCATCAAGGGGTTAAAGTATAAAGTAATGTACTACCCCCTTTCTCGCAATTCAATTTACAACATTATTCCAGACCTTAGCCAGACCCCTAAATACAGACACTTTACCTGAAAATTAATTCAGACCACAAATTACACCAATATCCCCTCTTCCTCTCACACACGCACAAGCTCCAATGACCTTGATTTCTTGTGTCAATACCCTCACCCCAGACTGGTCACCCTGTATCCTCCTACTTCCACCCCAGACTGGTTACCATGTATCCCCCTGCCCCCATCCCAGACTGGTCATTCTGTATCCCATTGTCCCCATGCCAGACTGGTCACCCTGTATCCCCCTGCCCCCACCCCAGACTGGTTACCATGTATCCATCTGCCCCCATCCCAGACTGGTCACTC
Source organism: Dendropsophus ebraccatus (assembly GCF_027789765.1). NCBI lineage: Eukaryota > Metazoa > Chordata > Amphibia > Anura > Hylidae > Dendropsophus > Dendropsophus ebraccatus. Next base: position 64,877,442 of record NC_091460.1, on the reverse strand, counting down.
TGTATCCCTCTGTCCCCATCCCAGACTGGTCACCCTGTATCCCCCTGCCCCCACCACAGACTGGTTACCATGTATCCACCTGCCCCCATTCCAGACTGGTCACTCTGTATCCCCCTGCCCCCACCCCAGACTGGTCACCTTGTACCCCTTGCCCTGCCCCAGACTGGTCACCCTGTATTCCCCTCTACCAACCCCAGACTGGTCACCCTGTATCCTTCTGTCCCCACCCTAGACTGGCAACATTGCATGGCCCCTGCACCCACCCTTGACTGGTCACATTGTATCTCTCTGCTCCCACTGCAGACTGGTCACCCCGAATCCCTCTGTCCCCACCCCAGACTGGTCACCCTGTATCCCCCTACTCCCACCACAGACTGGTCATCCTGTATCCCCCTGCCCCCACCCCAGACTGGTCATCCTGTATCCCCCTGCCCCAACCCCAGACTGGTAACCCTGTATCCTCCTGTCCCCACCCCAGACAGGTCACTCTGTGTCCCCCTGCCCCCACCATAGACTTGTAATCCTGTATCCCCCTGCCCCAACCCCAGACTGGTCACCTTGTACCCCCTGCCCCGCCCCAGACTGGTCACTCTGTGTCCCCCTGCCCCCACCATAGACTTGTAATCCTGTATCCCCCTGCCCCAACCCCAGACTGGTCACCTTGTACCCCCTGCCCCGCCCCAGACTGGTCACCTTGCATCCCCCTGCTCCCACCTCAGACTGGTCACCATGTATCCTCTTGCCCCCACCCAGACTGATCACTTTGTAAACCCCTGGCTCCCACCCTAGATTGGTCAACCTGTATCCCCCTGCCCCCACCCCAGACTGGTCACCATCTACCCCTGCCCCAACCCCAGACTGGTCACCTTGTATCCTCCTGCTCGAACCCCAGACTTGTCACCTTGTATCCTCCTGCACCCACCCCAGACTGGTGACCCTAAACCCCTCTCTTTACTGATTGTTCTCCCTGTCCCTTTTCCACATACTGTGGAAACAGTATCGTACAGTACAGACCTATTTCATGTTAAGGTCCTTCGGTATGTACTCTAATGTTACTTAAAGAGAACCAATCACGGAAGAAATTTAAAAAAAAATTATTTTCTAATTCAATGTAATTATTTATTTAATTAACATTTGTAAATACTTTTATTCATTTTTTCGGCCGCATTTTTGTTTTATTCACTTTTCAATTCACTGTCTCGCGCCGGCTCTTTTCAAAAGAGCCGGCTCGAGACAGGAAGCTCCCGTCATCCACAGCGGCAGCAGGGCCGGCCGCCGCCATCTTGATTACGTCATTTGCGTTCCAGTAGTGGAACGCAAGTAACGTAATCAAGATGGCGGCGGCCGGGCCGAATAAGAGGAACAGGTATAGTATAAGATACAGACTGCAACAGCAGTCTGTATCTTCATTTTGTCTATTTATGACGATACAGACTGCCTTTGCAGTCTGTATCTTATACTTTACCTTATCCTCTTGTCCGTTGCAGTCCGATGCCGGGCGCCGCCATCTTGAATACATCACTTGCGTTCCAGCGGTGAAACGCAAAGTGACATCATCAAGATGGCGGCGCCCGGCCTTCGTTCAGCAATCAAGAGAATTGGGTAAAGGGATAAGATACAAACTGCACAGGCCGGCCGCCGCCATCTTGATTACGTCATTTGCGTTCCAGTGGTGGAACGCAAGTAACGTAATCAAGATGGCGGCGGCCGGGCCGAACAAGAGGAACAGGTATAGTATAAGATGCAGACTGCAACAGCAGTCTGTATCTTCATTTTGTCTATTTATGAAGATACAGACTGCCTTTGCAGTCTGTATCTTATACTTTACCTGATCCTCTTGTCCGTTGCAGTCCGATGCCGGGCGCCGCCATCTTGAATACATCACTTGCGTTCCAGCGGTGAAAAGCAAAGCGACGTAATCAAGATGGCGGCGCCGACCTTGCTGCAGCAAACAAGAGGAACAGGTAAAGTATAAGATACAGACTGCAAAGGCAATCTGTATCTTCATAAATAGACTGCCTTTACAGTCTGTAGCTTATACTTTACCTTATCCTCTTGTTCGGTGCTGGAAGGCCGGGCGACGCCATCTTGAATACGTCACTTGCGTTCCAGCGGTGAAACGCAAAGTGACGTCATCAAGATGGCGGCGCCCGGCCTTCGTTCAGCAATCAAGAGAATTGGGTAAAGGGATAAGATACAGACTGCACAGGCAGTCTGTATCTTCATAGATAGACTTAGGGAGAGATTTCCTTTGATAATAGGGACAGTGATTTTTAGGTGATTGGTCCTCTTTGTCTCCTGACTGCAGTTTGGTGCTGATTTGTGCAAAATCGCAGTAAAAAAGCTACAATTTTTTGCAAGCCATGGAAAAACTCTAGCCAGGAGACAATACACCACTAAAAGTATAAATCTGTTTGGGTGGACATGGGACCCCTAGGAGCTTAGGGCCCTGGGGTAGTGCCCAATTACATAATAATAATCCATTATTGGTGAGATGCAATTCTTACAACAATCAGCAGCTTAAACCTTAAAAAGTAGAAATATGTCTGATGCCCCAACTTTAGACACCCATTCATGATGGTGTGATGTAATATTTATCTTACTATTTTTCTTACTCCTTGACTGATTTTGAAAACTGCATAGTTGAATAGAGAAATTTGGTTTTCACTCTGCTTTGGCTACCTTATGGTTTAAAGGTGCATTCCCATCTCTGAACACCAGGATCCCGATTGATCCTGAGAGTTTGGGCACAAAAGTCCTGGCCATGAATGGAAGACTTACCTGCTTAACTTATGGCCTGTGTTAACATACATGGGAATCTGCTTCTCACTCTGTGTCCATATATACAGCAAAGCTGACAAAACTAATATTTGGATCTTAATCTCACTATAAGTTGAGGTTTATCATAACAGCAATTAAAACTAATTACAAAAAAAGTCTAAAAAGTCACAAGATTTCTTAGAAGAGCACAAAATAAGAGCGCATAATAGGTTTCTCTAGCCTCAGTTAACCTAAGGTTTATATTCATCGTTTTATAAAAAGAAAGAGGCTTGGCCACAAAGGGGTTTGAGGGAGCCTGTAAAGATACAAACTACTACTACCCAAGAGTAAGAACAGTACTTGTCTTAAAGTTGGAAATACACCTAAATGGCCTCTCCAAGACATTTGTTCTACTTCCCTAGAGACACATGAGTTACAGTAGAGCACATTCATATTTTATAATTGGGTTATATAAATATACACTTATATTTATGGGAATAACACACAAAAAAATTGGTTTACTTTAGTTTTAACTTCTGAATACAATAGAAGCATTGTAACATGACCTAAAAAACAGTTCATGCCTGAAAACCTACCGATCTACAGTCTCTCAAAGAAGAACGAGGTAGACATCCTTTACAGAAATGTGAAGAACCAATGTCATTGTAAACTAACTGCAGCTTACAATTTGCAATTTACAATTATCTCTATATACTGTACAGAAACAAGCTTTACTTGTGTACGCCAACATAAACCTTGGTTCCATTGTCATAAATATATATAAAAAAACAAAAAGAAAAACATTGTAATCTACTAAAGCAGATAGTAGGAAGTGTTTAAATCTACAAAATATAACACATAATTTGGAATGCTAAAAAAGACATACTCACCACTTGACCATTTTGTGGATTTTTATGTGCATATGGGGGCCCACGTATATGATTCCACATTTGTCCAGACGTCATTGCAAACACAACACACTAAAATAAAACCAACACATGTTAAATAATATAACTAACTTGTGGGTATGTATGTATGTTAGTGATGTCAGTCTTTATTAACGGATGGACGTTTTTCACGTAAAAAGGACGTTGTGGGAACATAGCCTTTGGATGTATTATAGTATGATAACACAAAATATTTTATTATATAGACAGATTGATGACTATATTATATTAGAATGCAATACTTTGTATTTAGACTGTAGACCTTTACTGACATGGTATCTAGCTATTGCCTTTTATATTTGCTCCACCAAAAGGTTGTCCTCCTTGTGCAATAACTTATTGCTCTTTGGTCTCCCCCTAGAAAGTTTGAGCCCTAAATCAGATGTTCAGTTTCAATGCAGTGCCTAAGCTGGCATGTATTACTCTACACCTCTGTTATCTTTGAAAGTCCATCTGATGGATTTATTTAATCTTAGTCTAAGCAGAAGCTAAATGGTAGGAAATGTTTAATGAAGACTGTTTAGAAAGTTGCTTTATTTTACATTCGGGGAAAAAAAACAATGATTCAAACATATCTCAATTTAAAAACATAAAATAAATCCCTCAAAATATCTATGACTATGTATATAGTGTTCTCTATCTACATAAATTATTTTAACCTTGTTATTGAGTACAGGAGGCTTGTGTCTTTACATAAATCCTGTGTACCCGTGTGCCGGGGATTTTAAGGCCTGCATGTTTTATTCTAAGTTAAAAGGAGTCTGTCTCATACCTCCCAACCATTCTATTTTTCATAGGGTTGTCAAATGCTGGGGGTCTAGTGGAGTCTTCCGAGTTGATCAGTAAAGATTAATTGTCCTGGGTAAGGGAAGTACCATGCTCTGTCTTGATGAGAGATTTCCTATGAGAAGTCTTGCTTTTATAGAAGTGCAGTAAATATATTTGGTATACAATACTGTACATAAGGGATGTATAGATTATATATGAATGTTTTCTCTTATATGACTGACAGCTTTTATAACTTAAACCCTTAAAGGGGTATTCCCATCTCAGCTAATATAGTTATAGTTGCAGGGCTCAGCAAGTTTAATATTTTTGCAAATACATTCATTTAGCTAATTGCCTCTTCTCTTACATTGTTGAAAGCTCATTGTCTAGGCTAACAACCACCGCTCTGCTCTAAAAACAATGGTCTGGTTGGTGTATATAGCTATAATGTCAACGTACAGCGAGATAGTGTATAAATACTTTATTATCTATATAAATATGTATACTATATCTATATATATTGTATACCAGCCATTGTTTTTAGAGCAGAGTGGTGGTCTATAACCTAGACAACAATCTGTCAATAATGTAAGGAAATAATCAGCAGATCAGGAGAAGGAGGCAAGTTTGCTAAATGAATGTACAGTATTTGCAAAAAATATTAAACTTGATGAGTCCTACAAGTGTAACTATATTAGTTGAGATGAGAATGCCCCTTTAAGTCACCATGGTGTAAATTTAAGTAGAAATTCCATGATGTACACTTACATTCAGGTGATTGCACAGGCACACTAGCTGTGCCCACGCAATCCCCAGCAGGAGTCCAGCTGTGATAAACAGTCATGTTCTCTCTGTAAGGGTCAGGATAAGAGAAACTTCTGATTCTGACTGGTTAACCCATAGATGCCATAACATCTTGCAGCCTCCTACTCCATCACTTTACCCACAAGGGTGCCAATGGCAGCTAAAGGCCTACATATGGAAACACTGATAGGCAATAATACTATATATATTTCAAGTGATAGCAAGTTTGAGTCCCCTAGTTAAGCAGAAAAAATAAGATATTATATTAAAAAAAATAATTTGATAGATCATGTCCTACAGCCACACAACTGCGAGGTCTATTAACCCCTTAAGGACCGGGCAAATTTCATTTTTTGCGTTTTCGTTTTTTCCTCCTTGTGCTTAAAAGGCCATACCACTTGCAATTTTTCACCTAGAAACCCACATCAGCCCTTATTTTTTGTGCCACTAATTTTACTTCGCAATGACAGGCTGAATTTTTTCATAAAGTACACTGCAAAAGCAGGAAAAAATTCAATGTGTGGTGAAATTGAAAAAAAAAAAAAAAAAACACCGTATTTTGCTTATTTGGGGGGTATTTGTTTTTACACCATTCTCCCTGGGGTAAAACTGACTTGTTATATATGTCCATCAAGTCGTTACGATTACAACGATACGTAAAATGTATAGCGCTTTTATCCCTTAGTTTATGGGGCTGTGTGAGTCATTTTTTGCGCAATTATGTGTTCTTTCTATCGGTACCTTGATTGCGCATATGCAACTTTTTGATCGCTTTTTATTACAATTTTTCTGGATTTGATGCGACCAAAAATGCACAATTTTGCACTTTGGGATTTTTTTGCGTTTGGGTCTCTTTACCATTTACCATGTGAGATCAGGAATGTGATAAATTAATAGTTTGGGCGATACCAAACATGTTTATTTATTTATTTTTATTTATAACATGGGGGGGGGGGGTGATTCAAACTTTTTTAAGGGGAAGGGGCTTTTTATTAATAACAACACTTTTTTTTTTACACTTATACTAGAAGCCCCCATGGGGGACTTTTAGTATATATGTACACTTATCTCTCATTACGATCTATGCTGTATAGATATACAGCATAGATTGATGAGATAGGCACTCGATTGCTTCCGGCTGCTGCAGCCGGAAACAACCGAATTGCGACCCCGGACGGTAAAGGATGTGTGGATCGCTTCTCCGGGACAACATCCCGGAGGAGTGATCCACCCCACTTGACACCAGGGAACGGCTCCGGAAGATAATCAGATCTAGCTGTCAACTTTGACAGCTGCATCTGATTACCAGATTAGCATCAGTGTGCCTGATTACAAGTCAAAAGTTGTTGATCACACTGTGTCTCACTGCTGAGACCCGCTCTGATTAGGTGACACAGCCAGGGAGAAAGCACAGCAGCAGCGCAATCAATTTCCCGGCTGTATCTCTGCAACAGCCAACTTCTACAATGTAAGTCTACAGGCTAAATTGTCGGAATTAGTGGCCAGTCTCTGACTAAATCTCCTGATCACAATGGGTCTCAGCAATGACTCTTTAAGGCCGGTGGAGCAGGGAGAAGCCAGTAGAGACCAGCCTGGTGACTTGTAGTACACACAGCATGAAAGTGATATAGGTTGCCTTTAAATTAAGTATAATAAACTTCAGTTTAGAAAAATAAATATGACAAATAACACAGTAAATGCATAAAAACTAAAATATCTTACATATATATCCCAAAATGGTGCCAATAAAACCCTCAAGTAATCTTGTACAAAGTCCTCTCTCAGATGTCAGAGGAATAAAAAAGTTATTGTCCTTGTAATGTAAAGATAAAAAAACTAAACAAACTAACATAAAATCGTTCCTAATGGCCCTAAACAGGCCAGGCCTTAAGGGGTTAAAATTTCCACTGACAAATAAATATTAAACAATACATACAAGACAAATTCCTCTCGGCTATATTACTCTCCTGTGGTGCTGCTCCAGTTTAGTGCACTGTGTTTAAGCTTACAAGCTATTCAAAGGACACTAAATCATATGACAAGCATTGCGGGTGTCGTAATGTTCCATACCTCACAGCAAAGAGGTCATCTAGTCATCTGAATTCCTAATTCAATTTAGCACATTTTCAAACAGTACAACCAACCAGTGTCACATTTAATCTCGCTATGACCATAAATGAGTGCAATGCAATTATTTCTGAAAGCAGATTCAAGCAAAACAGCCACTTTTCATAATTTTAGTTGACTATTAAAATGCATGAAATAATTTGGGACTTGGTTTGATAATGCGGTACACAAATATATATTTTTTTCCTCTCACTGCCTCAAGGAAACCATCCTTGTAAGGGGATGCATTATATATGTGTCAGCAAAAAAAAGTCTGCAGAGAGAATAAGAATTAACAGGAGATGTACCGCAGGGATGTTTGAAATATATACAGAATATTGATAGAAACATTTAGCCAACAAGTCTATTCAAGAGCAAACTGACCATCAGATCCTAAATTACTAGAGCTGAAATCTGACCTATTCCTATAGACAAAACCTCCTGTTTTCTTCTTACTAGTTTTTACATATGAGGGCATGTGTTGCTTCAATCATAGCCAACCAGTGGTATTGGTTCTGTATAATACACCACCTAATAACAATACTGATAGCGCCTTGATCTATACTTCACATAAAATTAGGTATTTACTACTTTTCCCGTAATACTGGGTAAAAAATGTCAGGAAGGTATCTTTGTTTAACCTAGGGGAAAATATACAAAGACATACTTCATACTTGTATACTTTGTTCCCACCACTGCCATTCTCCTCCAGTTGTTCCTGTTACACAATGTGTGCTGTGTTAGGGGTCAATGCATGCACTGCCAACCTTGTCCTGTCTCAGTTACTGATTACCTAAGTGGGTACTATATAAGTTAAAGCCCAAAGGAGCAATTGCTGTGCAATAGAACCTGCTTGGGGAAAATGGTGGTAGAAGAGCGAGGAGGGTAAATATGTCTTTCTATTTTACCTCCCAGACTGAATACATTCTTAGAAAAATAAGGTATTGGTGGGTGCAATAAAAAAGGAAATACTTTAAGGTGCTGAAAAATGCATAATTAGCTATGCTGCCAGGGCTGGGAGGAAATGTCAATAATGTATACTTACCTATCCTGCTCCACTACAGCTGCCGGTTCCCGCGCCCCCTGCTCTTCACTGCTTTTAGTGTTTTGAAAACATCCAATGACATTCCGTTCTTAGAGGAAATGGCCGATTAGCATAGACTCTATGCTGAGTGGCAATTTCTGGTGGGAGCGGCATGTGATGAGATGTTTTCAAAACACTTACAGAGGCGCAGAGCTAGTGGCCCAGAAACAAGCAGCTGTAGTGGAGCAGGATAGGTAAGTATACATTACAGCCCTGGCAGCATAGCCTATTATGTCTTTTTCCTAGACAACCCCTTTAAGAACTTTCTAACATGGCAATCAGAAGGCCAGGGTAAGTGACTGACTTCATTACATGTTTGCATTTGAGGCAAAAGAAGAGCTAGTTACGTAACCTATCTTAGCTTTGTTGCAAGGCTAGGGAACCTATAGGTGGAAAGATTTTGACCAGCTAAAAGATTCTTCGGGAAAGTATTAGGCAGGTGCTCTTGTGCCCTCTAGAGCTATTATACAGGAACATGTATCTTTATTATGTGCACCTTTAGTGCATTTTCCCACTTAGATGTTTTGATCTGTATTTTGCATCAGTATCATAACTGAAAACTAGAAATGAGTCCAGAACACAAAAGAAGCGCAAATCAGAGTTTTTCTCTATGTTTTCCATTTCTGGTTTTGGCCTACAAATACTAATATAGGCTAGAATATAGCTGTGTCAACAACGACATGGGCAGACAAATACAGGTGATACAGAAGATAATATTACTTTGAGGTCATCACAGAAGACAAGCCTTATGGCCCTATTTCATGGGTCGTTTAGAGGAGCAAACGAGCACTCTCAGCGCTCGTTTGCTCCTCATTCCCCGCTCACTGCCGCCGCTATTCAACGCGGCAGAAGCGAGCGGGTGAGTGCAGGAGGGGCAGCGGGGAGCTGTGGGGGGGCTGCCCGGGTGATCGCTGATCGTCCGGACAGCCCATAGGATACAGCAGCGTCTGCTGCCGATGCTCCTATTCAAATGGAGCGACGACAGCAGATCGCTGCTGTATCAGTCACTTGTTTTTCAACATGTTGAAAAACAAGCGACTGCAACGATCAGCCGACATGAACGATGTCGGCTGATCATTGCACTCTATTCCACGGGACGATTATCGTCCGTAGCGGCCGATATCAGCCAAATACGGACGATAATCGTTTCGTGGAATAGGGCCTTTAGTTTTGTGTTTCCTTTCTGCCCCTGATTTATGTGAAGCGTTATGTGCAGATTTCGTTATTGTTTTGGCTCTTTCCTGATTCAGTTTTTCTCTTTAAGAACATAAAATATTCCCTTAAAGTTATTACTGTGTGGGATTCAGTAACTTACCTTGTTTTATGAACTTTAAAATTGACTTGTTTTAAAAAACGATAAAATAGAAGCTTAAATCAATTTGGGTATATTCTCTTGCATTTGAATAAATAGCTTTCTTGCTTTTATACAGTACATCAATTCCAATTTCCTACCTTTCAAGTGCGTTGCTCTGAGAGTTTATCGCACCTTTCTAATGAAATGCAATTTCATGCAGGGATTGAAGATCTTGTTAATTTTGTTGACATTTGTATAGATTACATTTGTAGTAAATAAACAAACAAGAATATGCTTTACCATACGATCAGTAACTCATAGCAAAAGGCAAACTGGAGGAAAAATTCCAATGCTTTTTAAAAAGAACCAAGTACAAGAAGCCTATGATTTCTATGCTTCCTTAATAAGCAATATGTAGCAATAGGGACTATAAAGTCCATTTAATAAGGGGTGATATATATTTTATGGTTATTCTATACTATACCATCATAACCTATAACTATCAAAAAAATAAAAATAAAATAATGTATATATATATTATATAAAATGCACTTGTCGGGGCAGGGGAGGTAGGGGCAAGACACAACAGTGAGCCCTGATGCTGAGCCCACCCACTGTCCCTACCTACTTGCCTCAAACGGCCCAAGATAGCCGCGGACAACCACGAAGGCGGTCCCTGCACTAGTATAGGTGTTACACAAAACAAGACAAACGAACAAACACAAAGGGAAGTCGACAAGCCAAATTCCAAACCAAACGGGCAATGCGGTACAAAGTCGGGTAACAATCAGATAGTCAGAGGTCAGGCGGAAGGTCAGATAACAGGTCACACAAGCAGAGGGATTAGGAACGGGGATCACAGGAGTAAACAGGGGGAGCTGGGATCAGGGTATGAACCTTAATAGCCAGCGCTGAGAGACTGGCTCAGCTTTCTTTTATGAGGATCAAGAGGCCAGTCCGGATCCTCTAGGTTGCAGACATGCAGAGAAAAACATCACTCAAACAGACTACTCAGGTGTGGTAATCAAGGCTAGCAGAGCTCAGTGTAACTCTTGCATTGCCGGAAGCTGAAAAGCAAAAAAAAAAAAACAGGCCCAGTTCACACCGGGCTACTGCACATTTCTGACAGCACTAGATGGAAATTCAATAACTTTAAAGGGGTTGTCTGAAGCCTACTGGTCCCCAGTGTTCACTTTTTTGAATTTTTTTTTAATATCACCATTTTTCTGATCGCCAATTGGTCCATTTTTCAAATTGCCATCAGACTCCCGTCGTCTGTGCCTGTTTCTTTATATGCAAAAAAGGGCCTCTCTATACACTGGAGGTGGGTAGGGGCCTGGTGCCCCTAATTTATTGATATCTCCTTCCCTCTATGACATGCCTCTTTCAGAATCAAGTTTGGCTGCAAAGGGTAGGGTAGGATATCGGTGTACTGGGGGCACCAGGTCCACCTCATCCAGTGCATAGGGTGGTCCTATTTGCATAAGAAGAAACCAGTGTTGATGGCTGGAATCGGGCATCGATTTCAAATATGGACCACACCAACTGGATCTCTGTGGCAGTGCCGACCAGGTGATATATAAATATATCATTAACCTGATTGGACATTGCATATGGGTGATGACTGGGATATGCAACCGCCCCCTCCACATCTGGGAAGAGTTACTTCTGAGACATGAAATCACCAGAAGTGAGCACCAGGGGGCAGTAGGCTTCAGTTGTCTTCTGTTCCCCAGACAACCCTTTTAAACCAGACTACATAAGATCCATAAGACACATACTTTGCTGCAAAATGCATTTAGGGGAGAGTGCCTTTATAATATGGCAGCTAATGGAACATTTCCCATTTTTGTTTGCATGAAGCCTTACATTCAATGTTGTAAAAAAAATTTGGAAAAATGCTGTTCGGTACTAAATGATGATGGACAGACTGTGTCATCATTTTAGATGGTGCTCATGGTAGAAAGCATTTTTTCGTCTCTTGCTTTGTCAAGACAGTGACATTTTTAGTTTGTTCTTAGTCTTATTGGATTGCAGACTCATATTTAAGAAATTAAGCAAAAAGGAAATCTCAGGCAATAGTCCAAGATGAAGGCGCAAAATACATCTGAACCTAGAGTAGAATGGTTGTAAACCCATTTTAAGCAAATGTAAAAAATTAAACAAAAGGAGAATCTTCACATGAAAAAAAAACCAAAAACAAAAACCACATAAAGTGATGTTACAATAGACTGTAGTAGAATCGTTTGTTGGACTGCATCTCCTTTAAAAATGCAGAGGATGAGCTGGAATAGATGTAGCGTTATCCAGAAGGCAATGACTGATGGTACCAATTTTTCGGTAATGCTAGCAGAAATGTGCACCCTAATAAGTGCTCAGAGCCTTCTCCCTTTCATCTGATAGTGAGTATGCATTGCTGGATCTCCAGAACTGACAGTGTTATAAACAATATGTCAGAGAACTTGACAGTGGACACTTCACTGTGCAAAGATAATGGAGATGTTACCTTGGAGCTTTTCAGTTGTAGATGTTTTTTTGGCTCCAAAAGATGTTTGCATCTCAGTAAATCCATCAGAGCTGAGTGAAATGAGTTGAAGCACACGACCCTGAACTAATGTCTACTGTGCAGACTGCATGTGTACAATGGACCTGCAGCCTTGAAACTACAAAAGAAAACTATGCATTATATAGGTTTCTTGCAGAACAGTATGTGCGGTTATGTGGCATATACTGCCATACACTATGAGCCTGTAAGACCAAGAGATTACTTACTGATCCTGTATTTTTTATGTAATTATACAGAAAATTACTTCCTCCTTTTCTCTCTTAGGAATATTTCTACACACTATAATTTTAGCAGCATAGTGTTTTTGTTATAGTTATTATATGCTAAATGTATTCAAGGTAAATGTTATGTTATAAATAAGTGACAATTCTGCTGTTAAGTCCGGCTGCTTTGGACTATGGAACAGCAGTCGATGGTTACCTAGAAGTTTTCTCCACCAGTTTTTAAAGATTTGAAATACAATGTTTGTGTGGAAATACATAAGATTTGAAATACAATGATTGTGTGGGTTTGCAGGTAAAACTGCAGTACTGTTTTCTATTCAAATAAAGCTCCAGTTGAACTCTGCCACAGTAAGTGGGTGAGGTCTCATCCACATGTGTCTGTCCAACCTTATCCTTAAAGAGTAGAGATGAGCGAACCGGGTTCGGGTTCGAGTCCATCCGAACCTGAACGATTGGCATTTGATTGGCGGTGGCTGCTGAAGTTGGATCAAGCTCTTAGGTTGTCTGGAAAACATGGATACGGCCAATCACTATATCCATGTTTTCCACATAGCCTTAGGGCTTTAGTCAAGGTCAGCAGCCACCGCTAATCAAATGCCGATTGTTTGGGTTCAGATGGACTCGAACCCGAACCCGGTTCGCTCATCTCTATTAAAGAGGTTACTTAGGAAAATCCTAAATTCTCCCCATTGCTTCTCTGTAACATAAAACAAGAAAGTAGCCCTACTTACCACCCCTCGCTCATGCCGCCACTGCCACTGTGTGATTTTCCAGTCCTGGCTGTGTTTCCGTTCTTCTGGCTTCCACTGATGTCACACTACCCACTCAACCCAATCCGTGGAAGCAGGCAGAACGGGAGCAGAGCCTGGACCATTTGATCACACAGTGGGAGTAATGGCGGGAGCAAGGGGTGGTAAGTATGGCTCCTTTGTTTTTTATGTCATGGGGAGGGAATGAGGACTCTCTATGATTTTCCCAGGCAACCTCTTTAAGTAAAATGTTGTGAGGCATCTAATTTAGAGTGCCCTTAGGCTATGTTTCCACATATGCATTCTGAACACAGGGGAAAGCATGCCCCCATTCCTACACAATAGCCTAATGATGTAGTTGGGATTTTCGGCAACACCATGCAGAATTTAGAGGAGAAATGGAGGCATGGTTTCTACCACCTTCACACATTCTAAACACATATTTGGAAACACAGCCTAACAATGTACTGTATGCAATATAATGGTAGGCAATGGTGGTGCTTATCCCCATGCTTGTTTAATATTAACCTCCTGCATGTCATCTGATAGAGTCCATTAAAGGGGTTGTATAGCGAAAATCTTTTTCTTTCAAATCAACTGGTGTCAGAAAGTTATATAGATTTGTAATTTATTTCTATTAAAAAATCTCAAGTCTTCACATACTTATCAGCTACTATGTGTCATGCAGGGAATGACACAGTGCTCTCTGCTGACATCTCTGGCTGAGACAGGAACTGTCCAGAGCACAGGGGTTTTCTATGGGAATCTCCAAAGGAAACCTCTCCTTCTCTGGACAGTTCCTGTCTTGGCCAGAGATGTCAGCAGAGAGCACTGCCGGACTGAAAACAAAACAACATTTCTTGCCGGACGTACAGCAGCTTATAAGTATGGGAAGACTTGAGATTTTTTAATAGAAGTATATTACAAATCTATCTAACTTTCTGACACCAGTTGAAAGAAAAAGATTTTCACTGGACAAACCCTTCAAATCCACTTACCTCTTGCCACTACAATTCTTTTCAGTTTAATTGAATTTATTTGACTATAGACATTTCACATTTGATTTAAATCAGTGGGTTCTGTGGTGACATACAGTTTCTAAAAGTTTTAGCCCAATACTGTGATATACCATCAGACTATACATTTACTTTTAACTAGACCCATTTTAAATATTTAAAAACAAAACAAAAATCCAAGCTCATATAAGTAACTAATGAAAAAGAAAAAAAAATACTCACAAGAGCTGCCATAGCCCAGCCAGTCTTGTTGTAGATAAATTCCAGATTATTTCTTCGCAGGTAAAGCAAACCACCAACGAGAGACACCAACAAAGCCAGAGCTATTGTTCCAGAGTAGTTAGGTGGCCTAAAAACACGAATCTATAACAGGGAAAAGCACAAATATTTAGCATCTCACTTACCTATATGTTTGCAATAAAGAAACTAGCATTAATATTACATATTTTTAATAGCTATAATGTATATTTCAGATTTACTTGGCTTATTAAGGAAACAGAAAATATAATAAAAATTGAAGCTAACAAATTCTAATCTTTTATTCAACTTCTGACATTGTGACTTGTGATTATGTGGGGTCTGGCTGAGTGCTCTCTTTTGTAGTTTCTGCACAGGATTCCTTAGGAAATCTAGTGCACAGTGTACAGATGCCATGTGGCTGGCCATCATGCCGGGCTCTTGGCACTGCGGGAGCGTGTGCAGCTGGCCTCCTAGGCGACGTCCCTGAAGACCGGCTTGGACAGTTGTTAAGGACGCACCAATGGCATCCTTTGTTTTTGCCATGGCCTCAACGCCCCCTGGCCGGACGGCTCAGGTGGACCGCATCAATGTCATGCTGACTGGGGGCCGACACCGCCAATCAGCTCTGGGGGGAGGTTCCAGGGCTGGAACCTCTGCCCCAATCACTTCCTGGGGCTGGGACTCCAGCCTCCATAAAACTTCTCCCTTCATCATCCTTCCTGCCTGCAATAGAGCCTCTTTGAATAAGACTAAGCTAGCGTTGTATCCTGATTGTTATTCCTGGGTTTCCTGATTTTGGCTTGACTTTCCAACTATTCCCTATGACTTCTGATTTTGTACTGCGACAACCAATAGATTCTGACTCGGCTAGCTGACCCTGTGTATATTGTGTTTGCTTTGTCTTGTCTCAGTGTTCCACTTATATTAGAACAGTGAACAGTCTTCAGGTTGGGGCCGGCCTGCTAGAGAGCTGTTCACTTCAAAAGGAAGGAACAGAGGGGCGGGTGCCAGTGTTAGGGCTTCACTTGTCCCGTGTTCCTGGGTCCTAGCCTGACACCATGATAGTCTATGAAGCTCAAATTTCTAATATGTATCAACTCTGTCCTTAAAGGGGAGCACCACTTAAGAAACATTTACCCTGTTGAATTCTTACCCACAATCTAAGCCTGTTTGTAATAGGTTTCTATTACATGAATTGGACCATTTGTCTGCAGCACATCCTGATCAACACCCTGAAGTTGAAGAAAATTCTCACTTCCTGGTCTCCAATTCTCTGTCCTCCCCCTCCCTTCTGAGACCAAAGTCACACAATCTGTTTCTTCTGTTGCCAGGCAAGCTGTAACATCTCTTCTGTAACCCTGCCCACCACTGACATCACACCAATCAGTGAGCACCTGGCCAAGGAGAGGGGGGGAAACAAAACAGTGACAGCCTCCTAAGCAGTATAAGGGAAAGAGAACATATTTGTTTCATCTTTCTTTCTCTTTCAAATCTATCAATGTAGATGGATAGATAGATAGATAGATAAACAAAGAAAAAAGCAGCACTTCGGGTATATAGTATAGGGGTGCCAGCGGTAAACACCCGGGTCCAGGGTGTAGGCAATATAAATTCAAAAATATCGCAGCACACCTCAATAGCAATCGAAAAAAGTGGTTTTATTCACCCATGTAAGGAAATGCAACGTTTCAGCTCAAGCGATATGAGCCTTTCTCAAGCAGTGAACACACACCCCTCGGTGGGGGGATTTTATACACAACAAGCCAGTAAACAATTAGTGATAATAAAGTGCAAAAATAGTGCAAAATTATACATATCGTGTATATAAGCGCATCCTGCGTTAATATATCATTGTCATCTATTATATGTCAAATTACAAACTCAGTGTATAACAAATGTGAGTTTAAAAATGGAAGAAAGAAACATTTGAGTCAATTAAGTAATCAACAACCAACTGTGAGTAGACAGCGGCGGCCAACACAGCGATCCAAACCCTCTGCTGTGAGCAAGCTTGTTTACAGAAAAATAGAAAAAAACTCAACAGATAAACTGACCGTCTGGAGAACGCTCCATGTGTATATCCCTTGTAAGGTGAAGCGCACAGCCATCTACAAACGCAACTGAGTGCGTGTCAGTGTGTTGTGCGCATGCGCTAGTCCTGCGCTGGGAGCCAATAGAGAGAGAGGGGGGAGTGTATACAACATCACATGACTATGACGTGTTGAGAACGTAATCTAGTGTATAAGGCATAATAATGTATATACTGTGAATACAATAAAGAAAATCAGGAGCGTAAAGTAGGTAATGCAGGGCACCAACATGATTGAGTTTACAAGCACACCAATTACCACTGGACTCGCAGTCGCCGGACAACAACTATCCAGACAACTGCCGGTGTCCGGTATCACCTCTCAGCGCAGGGGAAATCTGCTCCGAGTAGTGCTCCAGACAACCCAGTGGGGGCTCACACCATACATACTTCCCTGCTACCTTATGACCGCATCCTTTACGTGTGTTAAGAAAAAAGATTGTAGATACAAACACGTACATGTCAATAGTATACACTCCCCCTGTTAATAACTTGTAGACGGTCAGTTAATCCAAAACGATAATAAAATACAAAAAGTAAAAAGAATTCTTGAGGGATTCACGCTGTCAGCTGTCGGATGTCAACTCACACTAGAAGTGCTTGATACTCCAATCTAGGTAAAAAAAGAGAGACAGAAAAATGTTAGAATATTATTCAAAAATAACTTAAATTACAGTAATATCAAAACAATGTGTGTGTTCATAACACCACACTTCAAGGTAAGTACCTCGGACGCACCATGATAACTAGCCTTTATACTTCAATCAGTCATGAGAAGGGGATAGAAGCAATCACTACAGTCTTACGGAGATCCACCTTTACCACTGAGTGTCAAGTCTTCATTGTGCAGTTGATACATCTCATCCTGACTAATAATTTTTTTGTCTTTGATAAAAAGTTTTTTTTGCAACAGAAGGGCACAGCTATGGGGTCCAACATGGCACCGGCATATGCCAATCTGTACGTGGAGCACCTTGAGGAGGCGTCGGTCTATGTGTCCCACCATGCCCGTTCTTTACGTGGCTGGTGGAGATACATAGACGACGTGTTCCTCATTTGGGATGGCTCTGAGGAAGATCTGATACAGTTTTGGCAGTTCCTAAACCAGTTGGACCCTGACATTCAATTTACTTTGACACATTCCAGGAATGAGGTCACATTCCTGGATACAGTAGTATACATTAAAAACAACAAACTATACACAAGATTACATGTGAAGCCTACAGATAGGAACACCCTGTTGAGGTTTGATTCTAATCACCCCCCTCCAATGAAACGTAGTCTCCCCAAGAGCCAATTTTTAAGGGCAAAACGGATAGTGGCTGAATCACAACATCTGGACACGGCACTAGATAACATGAGTAAGAATTTTCTAAAAAGAGGCTACCCACAGAGAATAGTGGAGGAACAGAAGGACATGGTCCAGACACTAGATAGGGACACACTGTTGACCTCGACTACTATTAAACAGAAATGTAGTAGAGTTCCTTTTGTCACAACGTACAACTCACTGTGCCCATTGATTGCCAATATCCTTAACAGGCATTGGAGTGTTTTGAGTAGGAGCTTTCCTGATATTGAAGAATTCAGAAATCGCCCCTTGATGTCCTATCGGAGGACTAATAATTTACGCGACCAATTGGTCAAAACAGATGTACATGATCTTAGGGAGACACGACATACTTTCTTGGGTCCTAAAAAAACAGGTTGTTTCCCCTGCCTAGGGTGTGTGACTTGTGGATATATGCAGAAGGGGCAAGTATTTACACATCCGCATACAGGCAAGGTTTATCCAATAAAGCGCTTCCTGACATGTAGTTCTGACCATGTTGTTTACATATTGTGGTGCCCTTGCAAACTCCTTTACGTAGGAGAAACCACTTATGACATTCGTACACGTCTCAACCAACATCGGTACACGATTAGAAAAAAACGTCTTGACTTACCGGTATCCAAACATTTTACTGAGGTGGGGCATGTGGAAAAGGATCTTCGTTTTATGCTGATAGATCAGGTGCCCCCTTTGACCATGGGAGGTGATAGATTGTCCATCCTAAAAAAACGGGAGTTGGAGTGGATTTTCAAGTTACACACATTGAGACCCTCGGGTCTAAATGTAGATTTCAAGTTACTCCCAAGATACAGCAATTAATTAATTAATTTTCATCATGTTTAACTAACCAGTTCTGATTATGTGTATGCAGTATTTGCAAGAAACCCTAGTGACCTATCATGGTGCGTCCGAGGTACTTACCTTGAAGTGTGGTGTTATGAACACACACATTGTTTTGATATTACTGTAATTTAAGTTATTTTTGAATAATATTCTAACATTTTTCTGTCTCTCTTTTTTTACCTAGATTGGAGTATCAAGCACTTCTAGTGTGAGTTGACATCCGACAGCTGACAGCGTGAATCCCTCAAGAATTCTTTTTACTTTTTGTATTTTATTATCGTTTTGGATTAACTGACCGTCTACAAGTTATTAACAGGGGGAGTGTATACTATTGACATGTACGTGTTTGTATCTACAATCTTTTTTCTTAACACACGTAAAGGATGCGGTCATAAGGTAGCAGGGAAGTATGTATGGTGTGAGCCCCCACTGGGTTGTCTGGAGCACTACTCGGAGCAGATTTCCCCTGCGCTGAGAGGTGATACCGGACACCGGCAGTTGTCTGGATAGTTGTTGTCCGGCGACTGCGAGTCCAGTGGTAATTGGTGTGCTTGTAAACTCAATCATGTTGGTGCCCTGCATTACCTACTTTACGCTCCTGATTTTCTTTATTGTATTCACAGTATATACATTATTATGCCTTATACACTAGATTACGTTCTCAACACGTCATAGTCATGTGATGTTGTATACACTCCCCCCTCTCTCTCTATTGGCTCCCAGCGCAGGACTAGCGCATGCGCACAACACACTGACACGCACTCAGTTGCGTTTGTAGATGGCTGTGCGCTTCACCTTACAAGGGATATACACATGGAGCGTTCTCCAGACGGTCAGTTTATCTGTTGAGTTTTTTTCTATTTTTCTGTAAACAAGCTTGCTCACAGCAGAGGGTTTGGATCGCTGTGTTGGCCGCCGCTGTCTACTCACAGTTGGTTGTTGATTACTTAATTGACTCAAATGTTTCTTTCTTCCATTTTTAAACTCACATTTGTTATACACTGAGTTTGTAATTTGACATATAATAGATGACAATGATATATTAAAGCAGGATGCGCTTATATACACGATATGTATAATTTTGCACTATTTTTGCACTTTATTATCACTAATTGTTTACTGGCTTGTTGTGTATAAAATCCCCCCACCGAGGGGTGTGTGTTCACTGCTTGAGAAAGGCTCATATCGCTTGAGCTGAAACGTTGCATTTCCTTACATGGGTGAATAAAACCACTTTTTTCGATTGCTATTGAGGTGTGCTGCGATATTTTTGAATTTAGATAGATAGATAGATATTTTGTTTACAGTGTTAATCAGAAGCAGATTGAGCCAGTGATGTGCAGATATTACAAGAGGAGGTGGATACTTGTCAGTTGGCTCTGAGGTGCAACGCATGCTGGGGAATATAGTTTTCCAGCAGGCGCCATCTTGGATATAGACTGGCTTTTAGAAAAACATGGAACTCGGAAATGGTGGCAGCTATAAAAGGAGATGGCTCAAAATACTCTTGGGGACTTGGTGAGTAAGAACAGCCAGGTTTGAGAGCATATAATTTTTTAGCTCTTGGTTGGAATGCCCCTTTAACCCCTTCAAAACAGAGCCCTTTGATGCACAAAAGTCCGGGTCAGATTAATGCAATGTTCCTCCCCACCTTTTAAGAGCCATATCGCTTTTATTTTTCCACCTACATGGCTGGTTAGGGTGTCATTTTTTGCGCGATGATCTCTAGTTTTTATTAATATCATATTGGTGTAACGGAAAAATTTTGATTGCTTTTTATTAATTTTTTTTGTGATATATAGTTTAACAAAATCAGCATCCTGGTGCGTTTATTTTTTTCTGTTTACGCCGCTCACCGTGCGGGAACAATAATGTTATATTTTAATTGATCAGACAATTCCACACGCTACTATATGTAATATGTTTATTTATTTATTTTTATAATGGCCAAGTTGGTCTTTTAATCCTTTGAGGTCCAAGCCCAAAATGACCCAGTGGACAGCGCAAATTTTGATCTTTGCAATTTCATTTTTCCTCCGCCCCTTCTAAGAGCTCTAGCACTTTCAGTTTTCTATCTACAAGGCCATGTGAGGGCTTGTTTTTTACAGGAATAGTTGTACTTTGTAATGGTGTCTTTCATTCTACCATACTGTGTATGATGGAACCCCAAAATTATTATTTATGAAGATATGAATAGGTGAAATCGTAAAAAAGGATGCAATATGGTAACGTTTGGGGGGTTCCTGTGTCTATGTTATGCACTATATGGTAAAAGTGGCATGATACTATTACTCTATAGGTCAGTCCGAACACAACCATATGCCGGTTTACACAGATTTTCTAATGTTATATATATATATATGTTTTTAATGAAATCGTGTTTTTATTTGGCAATTAATTATTAATAAAAGGGGCCTATTGTGACGCTTATAACAGTTTTATTTTTTTTTTCACCTATGGGGCTGTATGGGTTGTCATTTTTTCCACCATGATCTCTAGTTTTTATTAATACCATATTTGTGAAGATCGGACGTTTTGATCACTTTTTATTAATTTTTTTATATATATATATGTATAATGAAACATAAAATCGGTAACATAAAATTGTGTACGCCGTTCACCGTTCGCAATGACGCTTGTTATATTTTAATAGATCGGACAATTACGCACGCTACGGTATATTATATGTTTATTTATTTTTATAAGTTTTATTTATATAATAGGAAAGGGGGGTGATTTAAACTTTTATTGGGGGAGGGGTTTTGGGGTAGTGTATTAGTGATTTTAACTTTTTTTTATACATTTTAAGTCCCTTTGGGGGACTTGTACATACAATACTTTCATTTTCTACACTGATCATTGCTATGCCATAGGCATAGCATTGATCAGTGTTATCGGCGCTCTGCTCATTGAGCCTGAACAGATCGCCAATCGGACCGCGCGAAGGCAGGTGAGAGACCTCCGGCGGTCCGTTTTAACCATCGGGACCCCCACAGTCACACTACGGGGGTCCCGATCGGTAAGTGACAGGGGACTCCCCCTGTCACTTACACTTAAACGCCGCGGCCCCGCCGCGATCGCAGCGTTTAAGGAGTTAATGTCACGCTGCAGCGCGATTGCTGCAGCGTGTCATTAACGGTGAGGTGCCGGCTGCTGATTGCAGCCGGCCCCCACCTGCTATGAAGCGCGCTCCACTCCGGAGTGCGATTCACAGCTCAGGACGTACCGGTACGTCCAGGGTCGTCTGGGCAAAGACTTCAGGGGCATACCGGTACATCCTAGGTCGTCTAGGGGTTAAACTTTTATTGGGAGGGGGTTTATAAGGGGTTTTTTAATACTTGTATGAAACTTTTTTTTTATTACACTGTAAAAATGCAATCGTTAGATTGCATATACTGATCTATGCCATAGCATAGCATAGATCAGTGTTATCGGCGATCTAAGTATAGAGCCTGCCTTAGAGCAGACTCTATACATGGATTGACGAACCGACAGAACGGAGGTAAGGAGCTTACCCCGCCTATCAGCACATGCACCTCTGCAGGGGTCCCGATCATTCAGTGACAGATGCTTGATCTGTCACTGAGCACCTTAAATGCCGTGATCGCTGTAGATCACGGCGGTTAAGGGGTTAATGAGAGTCGGCTGCGGGATCGCAGCTGACTCTTATTGCCTCCAGGCCTGGACATTGATGTGAGCAGGATCGCTCTCTTTGCAGCTTTATAAACATATTCCACATATAGAACAGCCAGTATGGTCATATGTGCAGTTCATCAAAACACCTCTATGGTGCCAGGGATCTGCAGAAAGTAAATTTCTAAGAATAAGAATAAGTCTTTCTCTCTGTGCTTAATCTGACACTTAATGTGCTGTTATATGTCCATAAATCTACCAGGAATAAAAATTTTATTGTAAGCTTATATGTATATAAGAATTTTACTGGTTGCAAATATACCCTATTGTGGCTAAACCCCCAACCTATACTCAATATTAGATCGATGAGCCACTATCGCTGTACACTGTACATTGCAGAACTGTGCTAAATCTTTACTAATAAAGTCTGTGCGCATGTTTAAATGAATTGGCTATATAACAAAATCAAATACCAGCTCTATAAAGCTTCCTCTTTACAGTGTACAGGTATGATGTATGATACCATATATCTGACTTGTACAGTAATACTGATTAACTATTAGAAAGATTGTGATAGTTTCTATATTAACAATTATTCTAAACTATAATTTGTTATACTTCCTATTGTTAAGGCCTCTGGAAGCTTCATCTTCAATCATTTTTAATTTTGTGGAAGCAGAACAAGGTGTTTGGGTGAAGCCAATAACTTTGTACATTATAAAGATGAACCTGGCAGTACATCAAGTGCTAAAGAACTCAACTGTAAGATGTTTTGTTAGATATCAATCTTTACATCAATTATTCAATTACTTGATTTGAAGTTTTTACTTTCTTTGACTCATGCCAACTAGTACACTACCAACGCTTTGGATCTTTTTGTTACGTTGAGGCAATAAAACTTAAAACACTCACTATACCCTGTACTAGGATTGTGCCTGAAGGCAATTTTATTAACTTGATGACTGCCATAATTTTGGTTCTTTACAAACCCTGCAAAGGATTTTGGCCCACTGGCTACCTATCATATGCAAACAAAACACAACAATCACTAAACTCAGGGATAACAGCGAAAACAATCCAATGGAGTACTCATTTACGAGTCTCCACTGATTGTCCCCTACAAAATTTGAATATGCAAAGAAGGGGTCCGTGGAGCCTCAGTTACGAGTATCAAAACACAGGAATAGCCAGATATCCCTCTGTCCAGAGAAGGAAGCCCATTGCCAAGGGGTGTCTCCTAGTGGGGAGAGCACCAAACCACCCTGATACGTAGTCCCTAAGGTCCTCACTCTGTTGCGAGTTTTAGGACCTAAATAGGGAAACAACAGGGTGGCCCCTGTAAGTCAAAGTCTAACTCTGTGGCGAGTATAACGACATAAGACAAGGGTTACCAAGGCTAGGCATCCATCCACAGTCTGTTTTATGTCGTTAAACTCGCCACAGAGTTAGATTTTGACTTACAGGGGCCACCCTAGTGTTTCCCTATTTAGGTCCCAAAGCTCGCAACAGAGACACTATAGAAAGAGGGCAAGCCAACAGAGTGAGTCTTGAGATGCATGTAAATGTACCTTTAAAAAGTACAATCTATCTAGACCAGGCCAAGCACAACACTTATAAATTATTCCCTAGTGGCAGTAACCCTTCAGAAGTAAAATGCACCCTTCCATACTGTAATAATTGATAAATGGCATTGACTCAAGCTCCACATTTCCAGATCTTAATCCCATCAGTCTGATTTATGAAAGCTCCACTTCCCACCCTACAGGTTGCATGCTTGGGTTTGGATGAACCAGAGTGTGCTTGAGATTCATTCATCTCTATATAGGACACCTCCAGAGGTTTGGTGGAGTATTTGCCTCAACACTTTAGAGCTGTTTGGCAGCATAAGGGACACCAAATAGGTGGTTTGATGTTATTGTTGAGATTAAATTTGGGCAAGTTACAGGTTGCATATTGCTGCTATTCCTTAGTTAGGTTTCTAACCACCCACCCTTTCTCTTCAACAGGTTCATTCCTGCACATACTTGACTATAGGTATCTGTATTATAGATCAGGTCCAGTTATGTCAGTAATAATCTCAGTGATCACCAGTTACTAAACAACTGATTTGCTAATCAATAATAAATAATTGGAACAGTGGGTTTGATTCTAAACTCATGCAGCATAGAAAAATGCTTACCACAATGGAAAGCTCTGGAAGCGCACTGCAGACATAATTGTTATATATGCAGAGAGACAAGCATATTTTTCTGCAAAGCAAGATGCTATAAGCGGAGAGCAGTGAGTCATCTGGAGATGCACGAGAATTATCCTACTAAATATATCATGACAGATCTAAGAGGTCTTTCAGTAATGGGAACAATGTGTATGATAACCAAAATAAACCATATATTATGTGATAAAAATAGGAGGAAAGATAAGGAGCAAAGTCATGTACATACATGAACATCTGTTCTGTCAGCAATCCATTTTGCTAGTTGTTCTGCAGCAAACCCGATTCGCTGGAGATCGAAGGTATCTGCTCTCTTGGGCTTGCCTTTGGCTGGAAAATGCATGAATGTGGGGGCTGAATTCATATTGAGCTGCAGGAGAGAGTAAAATAATAGTCAGTAGGTGTATTTACTACAGCAGTAATGTTTTAGCTATAGATAAATAAGTATCTATAATTACAGGAAATACAGTAAATTATATGGTGTAAATCAAGGAGGCCTCAGGGCCACTGTGCTGCACCTCATTTATAGGATCCTAATTTCCTTGGACTGCCAGCCACTCTCTAATAGTATGTGTCACATCCCAAAGTACCCAGAGAGGACATGACAGATCTCACCTGGTGAGACACACAGGGACATGGGGAAAAGAAGTGCATAAGTGATACTTGGACAACAACCAGTATTACAGTGCAGGTAGCATAAGAAATCAAGCATCCACAGGATTACGCATTACTTACAGTATTGGAGGACTGGCACTTGTAATGTGGGTTTTGTAGCAGACAGGTGGGTACTGAGTTTTGTTCATGGGGCAGGGCAGCCACCGGCAGACTATGTAGCATTATGATTTGATACTTTAATATACTGCTGTCTGTGGATGTTTGCACTGATATGTACTTTTGATTCAATGCTGCTTGATTTCTTATGCTGCCTTTAATACTGGTTATTGTCCAGGTATCACATAAGCACTTTTTTTGCCCCATGTCCTGCTACCTTGTATGTTTTTATGGGGAATGGTTTATTTGGGATTTGTCATATTATGAGTTAAGAAAAGTATGATTTTATTTTGGTTCGGTTGTGGTCATTATTATATATTGGGTGTTTGTAGGTTATGTACTGTATATACACTGTATGTATATATACAGGCTGGTCTTTCATATTGTTGTTTTCCCATATATACACATACATACATACAAGCACATATATATATACACACAAGAACACATACAGTCAGACATACACTGTATATACACCCAGGCACATATATACATATACACACTGGGGGAGATTTATCATACATGGTGTAAAGTGAGACTGGCTCAGTTGCCCCTAGCAACCAATCAGATCCCACTTTTTATTCTTCACAGACTCTTTAGAAAATGAAAGGTAGAATCTGATTGGTTGCTAGGGGCAACTGAGCCAGTTTCACTTTACACCACGTTTAATAAATCTCCCCCACTGTATATACTGCTTGTACAAACACATGCACACACTGTAAATATTATCACATATACACATATAGATAGGAAGATATACAGATAGAGAGGGAGACACACACACACAGACATAGACACTTACAATACGCCCTTCTATCCTCCCTTTCTACAGAGACTCTTGCCATGACAGCCTAAGGGCAGAGTTTCCTCCTGCAGCTTGCTTCTTCTGTGTAAGAACAAGAGCCACAAGCTCATTTAAACTAGTTCCTGCACAATGGCAGGATCTGGCAGGTGGCGCCCCCTGCCTGCTGGGATGGCACAGCGCCCTGCACTGTTCGCATACCTCTAAGGCTGGTCCTGCCAAACTGTCATAGATATTACAGTTCAGGGTCACGCATGCCTTTTCATCAATTGACTTGACCAAATCTTTTGCGTTGTGAATTATTTTATGGCCATTTTGCGCCACTTTATGTGCATGCATACAGCAGATATCAAGCACTTTGCTCATCTAATCAGAATACGTAAACCTGACTGACTGAGCACTCTGGATGTGAATTTCATGCTCTCATCGTGTGCCATATTACGTAGTGGGAATCACATTCAAAATTAAAGTCATAAATATTTTGGCAACATTGAGTCAAAATACTCTTAAAGGGAACCTGTCACCGAGGACACGGGCACAGAGCGCGCCCGACCCCCCGGTGCAGCCCCCGGATATTTACCCTTTCTGGCGATTCCCGCTCCTGGAGCCGGTCCGGGATGAAGATATCAGCGCCCGAAGCCGTGCACACGCTGTATGCACATTACCTGAGAAGAGTCCAATGTCTATAGAGAATGACTGGAACCGTCATTCTCTATGGGCATCGGACCCATCTCTGCAGCGCGCGCGCATGGCTTCGGGCACCTACAGGATCTGCAGCTGATTTTCTGCAGCAGATTTCATTTAAATAACTGAACACAGCATTAAATCTGCTGCAGATCTGCTGCAGATCCTGTAGGTGTGAACACACCCTAAGGCATATTCCTGAGAACAAAAATATTTTTAATTAACTCAATCTAGAAAGTTACGCAGATTTGTAAATTGCCTTCATTTAAAAATAAATTTAAAAAAGGTAAAATTCTAGTTTAGTTGGTGTTTTTCCTAGTGGAAGTTGTGTATTGTTCTTCAGTCGGACATGGTGCTCTGTGCTGCCACCTCTGCTCATGTCAGGAACTGAACAGAGAAGGACAAGGAAAAGTGGTCCTCTGGCCTTATCCTGACACAGACAGGGATAGGAGCAGGGAGCACTGTGATGGGCTAGAAAAAAATATGAGAAGCCCTGCAGGGCATACACTAGATGGTAAGTACTAAAAGGCCTGATTTTTTTATTTTTATTTTTTTTTTAATAGAAGTAATTTACAAACTTTGTGTTGCTAGTTTATTTGGGGGAAAAAATCTATCAATTGTTTTGCTCAATGTGTTCCTATGAACAGACCATCAGGCCTGGATACTTTACATCCTAGTGAGTGTGCCGTGGTCATCCAACAGTGACTCAAAACAATTTCTTCAAAAACTAATTGCAATATCAGTAAGACTCATTTACATTAACATGTACATTTACTATTCTTTTGCAAATAATACCCTATTCCTTCTGTCTCCTCTGATCAATAGCCAGCTTTTGCACCTCCTGTGGTCAATCTCCCATCAGCATGTTAATCCATGAGCTTTCCATATAAACAGGCACAGCGGTGTAAAAGTGGGGTTATGAAGCTATAAACTGGATTTGTGCTTTGGGTATACATCATTACTGCTATATAAAGGAAGCGTCCTCTCTTAAGTTCTGGGGCTGTAGGAAACCTCGGGATATTGTGTTCTTCAGCACAAGGAATGAGTTACCTTAATCACACTGGGCGCTGTTTAATGGCCTGAATCAGAATCATCTATTTAATGAATTCTTATGAATTAGCTGGAGAGCTGCTGTATTTGTAAGCAGCCGCAATGTACACAGACAAAGGTATATTTTTACTTTAATGAAAGAAACCTTGAAAAGCAGGAAATTTAGAGGCTATTCACAGGCTGAGCAAGAGGAGATAGGGAGATAGAGATCTATGTTGTTAGAAGAAAAGCTGGGTATGAATAAAGTCTGTTCAGCTTGACACTTGTATTATGAACGCACTGCTGTTATGATCCTTGCTAATAATAGTATATTAGACAATACCACGCGTCTCTTAACAAAACTGAATAGAGAAATTCATTACCAAAATGTTGTATGACAATAAAACCAACTGAGGAGAAGATATTTATTAAGAGAGGTAATATCTGTGCATAGTATACATATGCAAGATAGGGGTGGGGAAACAAAAATACCGATAATAGGTAATGTGGGGTATAATGTTTCTATAGGACAGCTTTGGGTTTGGTGAGAATTCTTTCGTATAATAGAGAGGCATTCTTACACCTACTCTTTCTGCTAGACTATACAATTCCTGTAAATGTAATTTTGTTAATATTAGTCACATCCTCTAGAACAGCCACCATATTTTTCGGTATGGTTTCCCTTTTTAAATGTGTTTTATGAGATATATGTATAATAAAGATGATTTTGCTATAGAAACTCAGCATTAGTGTTTCTTCATAGGGCTATGTAATTGATAGCTGACGTAGCGTCACAACTGGTGCACATACGTTATACATTTGTTAATGCATTATGACTAATAGATGCAAACAGACAAGTGTGTAAATGAATTACTATAGAGCTGTTAAACCGTCACTTTACTAGTAAAGTCTGCCAGAATCAAGAGAGTTAAGATGGAGGCAATGCGAGCAACTGGCTGCCATGTTAACTAATTGGCACCCCACTATTGCATTGTTAAGGTGCTAATAGAAGGTTTGAGAGGGTAGGCACCGGGCAGAAAACCACCTAAGTGCCATAATCACTTTGGATGGCATGGTAAAATGACTGTCATCAGCTGATGTGGGTCATTAGCAGTGGGTGTCTGTTGCACATAGCTGCAGACATCCGCTGTGTATGGAGCTCGCTTAGTTCCTGAGCTGGCTCCATACTCCCATTCCTCTGCCTAGCCCATTAAGTAAGATGGAGCAGCCATGAAGGAGCAAGATTTCTGAGCCATTGTAAGTGAAGAAGAGAACAATAGCGGGGGATTTGTTAGGCTATGTACTGTATGCCAGGTACTGTATGTGGCATACAAAAGCCTCTAATTTTTCCATGAGCCACACTTGGAGTAGATTACTATATACTTACTTGATAAACTACTGGCACTTATAATGAAAGACATATTGGTTTCTTACAAGCTTTGCCAGAGACAGCTATAAGTTTCCTACAGCTTAAAGGGGTTATCCGGATAACAAAACGAATATTCTAAACAATCCCCCTTCCCAATACCACTCAATCTCTAATATACATGTCTAACCTATCTTGGACCCTTTGGCTAAGTTCAAACAACATAAATTTTCAATAAATAACGGACGTTGCAACACCGGCCGCTATTTATAAAAAAATTAAATAACATTGTGTCCTTTGCAATTCCGGCCAAGATAAACACTCTGGCCGGGATTCCATGCGGCCACATAGAAAACTGACATGTCAGTTTTGTGCGGCCACAATGTAAAGTGCGGTTCCGGCTGCACTTTACATTGTTTGCTATGGTGATTTGGAATGCGGACACACCCGAATGTGTACACCGGCATTCCAAATCAAAAGAAGTGAAGTTCCTCCTGCCGTGAGCTTCAGAGACAGCGGCCTTTCTGTGTCACGGGCATATCACAGAACAGCCACTGTCATATACTGTGTGAACCTGGCCTTTTCCTGTTTTTTTTTCTCATATTTACCTGCTCTGGATGTGTAAAATCCTCTACTCTTGGTCCACTCTGACCACACTCAGCTCCCTCTTTGCCCCTCTCTTTGTAGTCACAGTACATGTGATTTCCTCTCTGGGGGCCAGGTTAGCTGTCCATTGACTTGGTAGCCAGACCCCCAGGAAACATTATCTGCATCATCCCCATGCACCTGTGCTGCTTCCATAGACTTACATGTGTCCCTGAGCCTAGGTTTTTGTACTATAAAAAGTTATAAATCTATCTCTATCTGTTTGCTGTCAGTGAATGTAGGCATTTGTACCTGTCTTTGTGTCACAGCTCTTTATATTGTAAGTGTTATGGATGTTCTTACAGTCTGGATTGAACTAGAATGCTTTGATTCACAGTCAAACATTTAAGATGATTTTTTTTATTTTGGGAGGAAATGGTCCTAACCTGGTTGCCAATTATATATAGAGCTGAAATCCTTCAGAAGAGAATATAATGAAATATTAGGAAATCTAAGCATTACCATATATCATAACACTGCATGTAGTTTATTGCCTATGGGCAGCTGAACATTTGTGGGCAGGGGAATTTATTCATACATCAAGCTGAATTTTTACACATCCTCTTGCCCCGGAGTTTTACCCTTGAGGTATCTTGCAGATATTTATTCCCCCACTATGTTGAAATAACAGGCCCTTGATCGAGATGATGACGACAATATAGGTGTCAGCTGAATGATAGCTATCTGATACCTTTTTTTCTCTTTACTACTGCACAATATGATAAATAATCTGCCTATTGTACAGTCTATACAAAGGATGGATGCTGTTCTTTAAAGTTCACTTCTCTGTGCTTACTGCTCTCTGCCTTTTATGAGGATCACCATAGAAAACTCATTGAAATGTGTTCTGTCGAAAAATAACTTATATTACACATTCTTCCTATTCCAATTTTCTCAGAATTCATTGTATGGATCACCAGGAAATCAATTGTGTAGAACAAAGAAGGTAATATATATATATATATATATATATATATATATATATATATATATATATATATGTTTATGTATTATGAGAAAGAGATAACAAAACTACAAAACCAGAGATTTGTAGAAAACATTCTGCCTAAACTAGCGCTATGTTACCAGATGGCTTCCTGAGAAAAGGATTGTATAACTGATGTATGTAATTCATCTATTATCCATCATCCATTTATATTTCTGTACAAATAAAGCAACAATAGAGTTTTTTATGCTACAGGAAATAAACATAAAACATCAGTAAATGTTTTTTGGCTTCCTGGTTTATTTCTATTTGGGTTACACTCAGTAATTTGAAAAGTAAAAAACACACTTTAGGGTATGTTCACACAAAGCAGATTCCCTCCATATCTGTTGCCAAAACATCTGTATGGTACTAAAGGTTTTAACAATACTCATGCACGAAAAAAAAAAAAAAACAGCCTACTAAGTAAATTTATGGTGCAGTTATGATGAGGATTTGTTGTAGATAAAACTACAATGCAAAGTTGATCTCGGAAGAGATGCTGTGGATCCGCAGCATATTCCTTCCTAAGGATAGCTTCACACACAACGTATTGCAGCGGAAATCTCGCTGCGAGTTTTGCAGCAAGATCCGTTACGATCCAAGGTCCTGTCAGTTCCTATGTGAATAGATACTTGCAGCGGAGTATGTAAATCACCTGTCCTCAATCCGACTTGCTGCACGGGTGCCTGGCTTTCTGCTCTCCCGCCCAGCCAATCAGTGTGTTGCCCAGCCGCAGCCGCTGATTGGCTGGGTGGGAGAGCAGAAAGCCGGGATCCCGTGCAGCAAGCCAGATTGAGGAGAGTTGATGTATAAACTAGCAGTGTGGTGGATAAGGGGGCGGCTGCAAGTATGTATTAACATTGGATCTGACAGGACCTTGGATCGCAAAGGATCTTACTGCAAAACTCACAGCGAGATTTCCACTGAGATCCATTGTGTGACAAGCTGCCCTTATATTGCAAATTTTTTATTCTTTTAACTCTGCAGTTAAAAATCCCCAACAAATGTGCGGGAAGGGAAAAAAATCTCCGTCATTTACATCCCAATGGGAATGAACTTCAATACCCAGGTATATTTAGATGAGTTGGCACCATCAAAAATATTGTATCCAGAGAGTACTAGTCTGCACAGCTCTGGCCTGTATGTAAATACAGTATGTATGACCTGTATGGCCACTATGCACTTCCAGACAAATTCACAATGTAAAAATACCTAAAGCATCCTGAAATAACAGCTGATCTGTGAAGCTGCAGGGTGTCAGCACCCGACTGATCAGATATTGCTGGTCTATGATACGGATAAGCCATCAATAGGTGGAATATACGTAAAAAAAAAAAAAAAAAAGAAAAAAGGTCACATATTATAGCTTTATTTTCTAATCTAGGGAATGTAATAATTTGTACTCTGCTTAGTTCTCAGCAGCTGGTATTCTTTCCATAGATCTGCATGATGTTTATTAAAATCCAAATACTGCAAATTCAGTCTCCCAGAACCCATGTGCCACTGCTGGGTATACACGTATGTAGGTCGACACAGATGTTATGTATATTATAGCGTAATTAAGGTTAAGGTTGCTATACTAAATTTTGGTCACTAGATGTTCCTAACTGTTTTCTTATATAGCAAGCACATTCAGAAGAAAGCTGCAGGAGTTAAAGGCCTATGTGACAAACAGTACGTTCTTTAGGGGAAGTTTGACAGCCAATTCTAATGGAGCCGCGCCATGGAGGGGCGGGGGTTTCCTCCTACTCGGGGCGGGCTGGCTCGCCTCCAGTGTGTCACCCCCATCCAAGTTACCATGAATAGATTAGCACCGTACGGGGGAACCAGGCCACTGTTAAAAAAAAAAAAGGACAGCGGCACCATCCGATTCATGTGTGATTTTAAAAGACAATGTACCTGATGGTACATCCTCTTTAACATTTTTCCACCCGAAAAATGTTAAATGTGGCGCATGCAGGGGCTGCACCTCCTCTGCCATTATGCCCCTACCCACCCTTCTGGCGCAAGCGGCATAGAGAGCCCACTTGAAAATACTGTAAATTATTCACGAATAGATTTATGCGCAAGTGTGCCATATAATAAATGTCCCCCTTTATCGCTATACATCTACATTATAGCTATATAAACAGTAGCCAGATTGTCGCTGTTAGAGCAGAGTGGTGGTTGCTAACCTAGACAATAAGCTGTCAATAATGGGAGGGAAAGAGAAGCATATCAGGAGAAGGAGACAAGTTTGCCAAAAGAATGTATTTGCAAAAATATTTGATTTGATGAGTCCTGCAAGTTTATCTATATTAGTTGACATGGAAATACTCTTTTAATTTCATTAACTCTTTATGTTGGCTCTTTGCAGACAAAAGTGCTGGATTATCAGACTCAGCAATATCAAATACTGGATAAAAAGAATTTTTATGTATTTTATTCAAAAGGGCTTCTGTGCAGCAAATATCCATGGAGACTGCACGCTTTAAGCATCCCCATTAAATTGCAGAATACTTTATTAAGATTAGGTCTGCTGATGAAGTATTCACTTAATTAACCAACTAAAGCACCACTTATAATGTTCTATGTAATATATCTACCATTCATTTAGGAAGTTATTTCATTATACTAGTGCTAAACTAATATTTATGGAGGAACAAAGAAATATATTTTATAACAGATGGCCGTCTTTACAGAAAGGTGTGAATTATGTTAATGCACAATAGTAACATAAAAACTGCATCTGCTCTTTTCTTCCCAAATTGTCTCCGACTACAAAATGCATTTGGTATCTTAACAAAGTGAATTGAAGTAAACATATAACTGGTATATATAAAGCCAGATCAATAAAAGACTTAGTGCAAACAAAACATTTCTATCTAATGTAGCCCGAAAAGTGCATGACATTTGGTTTTGTTCGGGGTGAGAAATCTGGCGTTTTTATTCTCTTTTTGTGCCAAAAAATGATTTATGAGGACATAAAACACAAAAAGAACATTTTCTATGAAATGTCAGCATGTATATGAATACCTGTGGTTTAACATGTTTCTAACAAAGTCCATTTTTAGAGGTCAATGGTAACAGCACAGTGATGCAGGTGTAGTGCATACTGTATTCTGTGAGTATAACCACACATATTCAAGGCTGTAAAATTCCTTTAAAGGGATTGTCTGAGGAATAAAATAATATAAAAAAGTGGAGGTGTGTTTTTTTTTAAACTGATTAAAAGGAAAAACAATTACCCTCCCCCTATAATTAGTGCATTGCTGCAGCCAGTGACTGGCGGAATAGATACTTCCTTTATGTAAGAGATGGAAACCAGGAAGTGGACATCAGCAAAGCACCAGTGCAGGGGATCAGTAATTTCCAGTAATTGTACACAGAATTGCCAGAATCAGAGATGAAGGGGCACAGTGCACTCTAGTGATTTTCTTAACACCCAAATACAAGCTTCTGACATGTTGCTATGACATGTCAGACGTTTGTTACATTTTACCCCATTTTCCTCTTTTTTTTTTTTTATCTTACCTCACTACATCTTCCATCCAGCATCAAGCATCTTAGATGATCCCATTAAGAAATATTTTTAAATAACAGAATGGTTTAGTTCACACTGCATTCAGTGCATATAATCAATGTGCAGGTTAGCATTTGCACTTAATGTAAGTAATTATATGCCTATACAGCTGCTCACATTTCCAATTGACCGCCACTGTTAAGAAAAACCACCACAAGGTACCTGTGTTAGGTGATATAGCTAAAAAAAAAAGGTATAGCATATTACCTAAATCTATTGTATACCAATAGGAACTCTCTGGCATACATCTGGACAATATTAGTTTATGAGATTTTATTTACATATAAGAGGAGCATATAGTCCAAGTATAATGTAAACAAAAACTAACAGAAAGAACTGTGAAATATAAAGAAAGGATAGTTTTTGTTGGACTAACTTTGGAATGGGGCTAAAAGAAAAGTGGCAGATCACTGGAGTGACACCCCCCCCCCCAATCCTGTGAGGGTGTCTCATAAATGGCTCAAACTCCATTCAGTGCTCTGCTTCTTGTCCTGTAACAAAACCAATTATTTTTTACTATACAGTACATTTCGTGTGCCACAAAAAATTCAGGACTATCAGATTAAAAGAAGTTATTACTGTGTAAGAGTGTACACAAGACGTTGAAACAATGTTTATTCACTGCACACACAACCAATAGACACTCAAACTTTGGTGTTGGCTTATTTAAAGACACCCCAATGTGCTGTAAATGCGAGCAGCATGTTATATACCAGGGAAGATAAGCAAATTGATGTTCATATTTGTGTCAGTTTCTGCTTATTTTAGGATTAGGAGTCGAGTGGGTGGTTCTAACCAGTGACTGACAGCCTTCCCTGTCTAAGTGTATGTACTGTATATAAATCTGCTACTATATCTTCTGCTACTTTACAGTATGATGTGCTGCCTGCAGAATGGACTATATTTTTAATGTGACAGGTTACCTAATTTACAGTGGTGCCTTGGATTACGAGCATAATTCATCCGAGACCGTGCTTGTAATCCAAATCTACTCTTAAACCAAAGCAAATTTTCCCATAAGAAATCATTGAAATAAAGACAACTGGTTCCACGCCTCAAAAATAATGATTTTTGTACTAAATAACATGTAAAACAAACGAAAACAAACATTTAGAAACAGCTGAATGTCATATTATAAGTTACTGTACAGTATAGCAATCAGTATGTGGAGTATAATGTATAGTAAGTGTATAAACCTTAAGAAACGGCAGCAGTTTGTAGATAGAGGAAGGAGCTGTAGATCCCCAAAATGCAGGAGCGTAGTACAACAGGCTAGAATAAAGAAGCAGGGCTGCTGTCAGAGGTTTGTGTGGTCACATGACACCAATGGGGAAGGGGGTGTGTTCAGCAGGGACCAATCAGGAAGTGATAATCACAGAGCTGTGCAGGAGGGCAACTTTTCTATACAACAGTGTGTATAGCTGAGTGTGAGTGCAGGCACATTATAGCAGGAATGGAGAGGATGGGAAACACAAGGGCTGACAGACTACAGGAAGGAATGAGTAGGGTATGGGTGAGCATAGTATAGCAGCACTCTCTGTCCAGGGAGAGAGGGGTTACAGGTATGGAGAGATTACCTCCACAGTCCTGTCGCCTGATGCAAGCCCCAACCTGAAGTGGATCTGCTATTATTTGGAAGGTGAGGGAGACTGCCTGGGTACAGGTCTGTAGACCATGCTAAGCAGACTATGCCCCTCCCCCACTCCCCCAGCACAGGAAGCTCTTAAACCAAAACTATGCTCTTAAACTAAGTCACATTTTTAAAAAAAAAACTGAGATCTTCTTGTAAAACACTCTCAATCCAAGAGTACCACTGTATATATTATGATGGATAGCTTTAATGACCCTTTTTACAGAAGACAGTGCAGGGTCCATGCGTTTTTGTTTGGTAAGAAATAATATATGTTAGAGCGTAAGTAGACACACATCAAAGGAAATAGCCAATTAAAAACCCAAGTTAATTTAAATAATGTTATATAAAGTAAGCTGAGCTTCATTCTCACAGCCTGTTAGCACCTGCTGCTAGGAGTTCATATTCAGTATGCAGGTTCTAACAGCAGACATATTATAGGTACAGCAAGGATTTGCATACAGGATATGGATTCAGGCATGCTGCTATGATTTTCTAAGCATGCTGCAGGGGGCCGGAAGATCTGGCCTGTAACTATCACAAACGAGGAAGAAGTAATTCATCAAATACATGTCAGACTTGTTAGTGTTTCCTGACTTAACTGCAAAGTGGAAGCAAACTTTTAGCCCTTCTAAGGCCATATACAGTATAATCCTATTACAGTGGAACTCAAAAATTTTTTTTATATATTAGATGTTCTATAATGGCAAGTCGAAAATGAAAAACACTATAAGTTCAGGTTCACACAATGAATTTCAACAGACGTTATTTCATACTCCGAATAACGGTTGTTGTTTAACATACTTTGGCAGCCGTCATTACAATGATGGCCGTTGGTACATTATTCTAGTTCAGGTTGATGATGGCCCTTTTGGGTAGGGCTAATTTTAAAAGGTCCATTGAATTTTATGGAAAAGACGGTAAAAGGACAGTGGAAAAAAATGGAAGTCTGACCGATGTAAAATAACTGCCGATGTTCGCTAAATAACGGCAGCGAATGAATGACATGAGCATCAATTTGTTGAGCCTATTCAAGGCTTTTTTGTGTTGTGCACTTTTTCTTTAGCTGTGGTACACTTATAATGGTGTGTGTGTTTTTTATATACAGCATGCTCAGGAGTATATAAATATTGGGTCAGTTACTGTAATAAAGAGGCTGCAGTGACCCATAAAATGGTGGGCACTAAAAGGTCTATTTAGATATTGATAGGATATTCTACTACCTAACTATACTATAGGCAACTAGTCTCATAATGGAAACAGAGTATAGCTGCTATGGATCAGGCAGCTGTAAGAACTAAAAATTCTCAGATTTTTCTGCTAGTTTAGATGACACAGACTGACAGCAGCATGGAGAAGATAGGTTTGGAATAAATGTAGGATTATTGCTGTGTAGATATCATTTAGGCCCATTGGGAATGTATACATGAGAGTATCTGGATATTAACAAATCAGTTATGTATACCGGAGCACACATACTAATATTTACCACCATCTTATATTTTCCCTGGAAATACAAAACCTACAAGAATCCTTGTCTATATTTGACAAATATATATGGCAAATATTTTTATTAAAGTATTGTATTGCCCCCCCAAAAGTTATACAAATCAGCAATATACACTTATTATGGGAAATGTTTATGAAGTGCTTTTTTCCCTGCACTTACTACTGCATCAAGGCTTCACTTCCTGGATAAAGTGGTGATGTCACGACTCCCAGCCCGACTCCCAGAGCTGTGCGGGCTGTGGCTGCTGCAGAGGATGATGGCAGAGGGATGCTCAGTGTCCCTCCAGTGCCCTGTGTCCCTCAGTGTCCCCCTGCCATCATCCTCTCCAGCAGCCACAGCCCGCACAGCTCTGGGAGTCGGGTCGTGACATCACCATTTTATCCAGGAAGTGAAGCCTTGAGGAAGTAGTAAGGGTAGGGAAAAAAGCCCTTTATAAGCATTTCCTGCAATAAGTGTATATTGGGGATTTGTATAGCTTTTAGGGGCAATACAATACTTTAATAAAAATTTTCACCTGACTTCTCCTTTAATGTTCATGCTAAACCCTGAACATAGAAAATGCACAAAATAAATAAAATACAACAAAACAAAACATATCTCAGCGCTTTCTCCCTTATACACCTCATTTCATTTAATTGTACTTTGTCCTATGTCACAACTGTTATAAACTGCCCTCAACAACAAATCAGAGCTCAGCTTTCAGCTCTGGTATAATGAAAGAGGAGCTTTGATTGGTGATAAGGAGTTTATACCAGTTTCTATTTTATACAGCACAGTGTTATATACTGTAGGAATCTTTGCCCCAGAAGCTCAAACATGTATCCCCATGTCTTATACCGAATAATTTTATTACAAAGCAATACAAAGTCTTTAAACAAAATTGCATAGTAACAAGAGACTCCTACATCAAAATATTTATGTCTTAAGTCAATAAATTTGACATTGTAATACTTAAGAAATTCAAAAGTAAAAGTGACCGCATTTTTCATGTTTCAAGTCCCAAGAAGCAGTTGTCATGAGGTAACCCCTTTCCTGCTTTGGTGGGAGCAGTATCTTCAACACAGCAAGGGGAGCACAGACTTTTCTTCGCTGTTGGGAGGGGGATTATTTATACTTATCCTCCTGTGTGCCCATCTCAAAGTCTTCACGCTTCACTAGACCCGGCAAAAAGCACTTGCAGTGCAGCCCGCACAGCTCTGGGAGTCAGGCCGTGACATCACCATTTTATCCAGGAAGTGAAGCCTTAATGTAGTAGTAAGTGCAGGGAAAAAAGCACTTTATAGGCATTTCCCAGAATAAGTGTATATTGGAAATTTGTATACCTTTTGGGGGCAATACTTTAATAAAAATTTTGGCCGGACTTCTCCTTTAGGTCACTTAACCCGCTTCCTTGCTGGGGCGGGTGCAGTGAGAGTGGAGAAATGTCAGGCCCCCAGAGGCTTAAAGGACAACTCCCACAAAAATTTTTTTTTGCTCATTTAACACACATTACAAAGTTATATAACTTTGTAATGTGGTTAAATACCCGGCCTGGCCCCCTTCCCCCACTTTAGGACCCCCGACCCCCCACCCCGGAAGTTAAGGAATGTATACATTACCTATTACGATCGTCACGGTCCTCTTCTCCGGGGCGGCATCTGGTGACGACGACGTCAGAGCCGAGGGGCGGTCCGGGTCTTCTTCCTCCTCGGCGTCTTCATGCAAAGTGAATGGGGATGAAAAGGCTGCTGGTGCACATGCGCACCAGCAGCCTTTTCATTGGCTGGAGCGCATCACATGGCTTCCAGCTTGCTCAGCCCTGATTGGCTGAGCTTGCTGGAAGCCATGTGATGCGCTCCAGCCAATGAAAAGGCTGCCGGTGCGCAAGCGCACTGGCAGCCTTTTCCATCCCCTGGACCCGGAAGTTGGAGACATCGCTGGATGGCGGACGGCGGCGACGGAGAGGCGGACGGCGGGCGAATCGAGTGGCGATCGTCACCGGAGAGATGGTGAGTATGGTGTCTGTGTGTGTCTGTGTTTTTTTTTTTTTGGGGTCCCGCGGGAGTTGTCCTTTAAAAGACAGACTTACAGCCAGGGCTGTGCTGTCTGTGCACAGAGAGGCTCTGATCATTGAAAATTATGGTACACTCATCTAAGCTGCACAGTTCCCTGACAGCACGGCCTCAATCTCACAGTAAGGAGAGTGGAGCTGTACCATCAGGAAATGTAATAGCTAGGATCACTGTAAATCCCAGTTTGCTTAGAATCAGTTTGGGTAGAACTAAATCTCCAACCTGCAATTCGCAAACCAGATGAACCGTAATTTCCAAAAGTTTGCTAATCTCTAGTTAATTTGAATGTATTTTATACATACAGAAATGAAACAATTATTTACCTGTTGAAAAACATCTGCTCCTTCATCATAGTCTACGATGGTGAAGAACAGTTTGTTGGAAAATGCTGAAGAATATCGCCAAGAATTTGCAAGTACTTGATACTCTTCATTAGCTTGTCTGCCAAAGAAAAGGTTTCAGTGAGTACTACAAACAACATATAGTTCCAGTACAAACAGTGACCATGCAGTTTACACAAATGATTAAAAATCAACTAAATTTTAAAATCCAAAATGTGTCGTGTACATGTATACATTCGGTTGATCCAATTCTCTATAGGCCATTTCAAACATAAGCCAATACAAATACATTTAGAAGTTTCGTACACTACAAAACCATTCAGTTCTACAGCTTGAAGGTTAGATTTTGGTCATCTTTCTGACTATACAAGGCAAACACAACACCATGCTCTTATCCTCTAGAGACTAATATACAGTAATCATGTCTTCATTTAATGAATAAAAAGAAGAAAAAATATTTTAATAACGATATTGCATTTATGAAATATTTTTTTATTTGATGGATAGTAACTAGGAATGCAGTTAGGCCCCTTATGGTTAAATCCAAGTTCTGAACATTCTCAAAGCTAGGTTATATATGACAACTAACAGGAATGGGCCTATTGGGAGAGATAATGGGCCCATTTTTCAAGGTAGAACGAGATTATGAAATAAAAAAGTAAAGAGCTCTAAAAGTGAACTGAAATTAAGCTGTTTGTTCAAGGCAACTTCCTAGTGGGATTTTCTGTGCTGAATATTTTTATGCTAAAGTCTGGCAAGGTCAGTGTAAGTTTTTTTTGCAGTAACTAAAAGTTAATAAAAAAAACCCTGAATGTTATATATGTATACACTATATAGTATTAGGAAAACTCAGATTTATTACTGTTTAAACATGCATAGACCCCACTTAATATAATAAATATTATTATTAGTTCCTCCTGTCACACCTATATGTATTCTTCTTCAGGGTTGTCAGAAAGTAGAGGGGCAAACTCTATTTAAAAAAAAAAAGTATTGGTAGAATCCAGTTAATGTATTTATAGTTGTACAGGAGGAATAACAGAGCTATGACCAGGGCTCTGGATTTAACTCTCTCTCA
Organism: Dendropsophus ebraccatus; assembly: GCF_027789765.1. Taxonomy (NCBI): domain Eukaryota; kingdom Metazoa; phylum Chordata; class Amphibia; order Anura; family Hylidae; genus Dendropsophus; species Dendropsophus ebraccatus. The sequence goes on along the minus strand of NC_091460.1, from coordinate 64,836,317 downwards.
GACTCTTCTGCTCCTATTTAAGTGGCCAATAATTAGTAGGAACAAGTTACCTGCAATGAAATGGTAACTTTTTTTTTTAACCATTATATAGGTAATTAGGCTACTTAGACCATAACGCAAATTTACTGGAATACAGTTTCTGAACAAAGAACAAAATCAACAAATAACTGAAAGGTTTTCCAGATTTATAACATTATTTGCCCATCTACAGGTGGTGGCATGGGGTACTGCATCCCAGCTCCTATTTAACTGAACAGGAGCTAAATGGCAGTAACTAGAGATGAGCGAACCGAACCAATAAAACCTGGGTTAGTTTTGAACCTCGCCAAAGGTTCGGTTTGAAAATGAAACAACTTTCGGCCGAGTTTGAGCAAACTTTTAACAAAATGGTGGAGTAAAACAGGGCAATTTAGAGTTAGAAAAAGAGACAGGACTGCTGTAGAGTAGGAGCTGTCACTCAGTGTGTCAGTTAAACCACTGAGGAACTTACAGTTTACATCAGTTCCCTGTGTTCAGTGTGTGGCACTGTGATAATTGTGTCATTGCTGGCTATCTCGGGTGAATTCAACCCACTGAAACACCTGGCATATGACATCCATTCCCTGTTCTGGATATATTTTGGCACCTTGAGAAGTTTTTATTACCAAATAAAGTCCTTTCTGGCTATCTTGACTACTTCCACCTCCAACTGTCTGTCCTTGGCCTGTAAGGATATGGAACCAGGGAGACAAAAGCTAGGGACACTGTTAGTGCGCCATAAGCAACCGGCCAGGCCGGGCACTAGGGTCAGCGTTGGCACTGTCAGGGGGGCAGCGTGTGCTCTGGCAGTTTAGGGAGCAAAGCGCGCGGCCCGGCTCCTGATATGGCCCCTTTGGTTCGAAGAGAAAGTACTACTCCAGCTGCTACCACCTTCAGGTCTGGGTACTAGGTCCCTTTGGTTTTAAAAAAGGGCCAATGCTGGTGCTGACCCTTCCAGGTGTCTGTTCTAGGCCACTCTGGTAAAGTAGATTGCCCCTAATGGTGCTGCCACATTAAAGTGTCCACTGCTTTCCTAGGAGAAAACATAATTTTATGCCATTGATCAACCAACGCCAACTACTGTCTTTGAAGAAAACCTAAGTATACACCACTGACCCACCAATGACCACTGCTGACCAGGGATAAAACGTAATTTTACACTGCTGATCCACCAACGTCTACTGCTGACCAGGGATAAAACGTAATTTTACACCGCTGATCCGCTAATGTCCACTGCTGTCCTGGGAGAAAACGTAAGTAAACACTGCTGATCCACTAATGTACACTGCTGTTCTGGGAGGAAAAGGAATTTTATGCCGCTAATCCACCACGTCCACTGCTGTCCTGAGGAAAAGTGCCATTATACATCCACCGAAACAGTCAATACCATTTTCTACTGAAAGCTTCAACGCTGTAACATCTGTCAGATTTGGTGAAAGTTAAATGCCCTGCCTGAGGGTTGACATTTTTTGCACTATGAAATTTTCACTGCTTCACTGCTACTGCTGCCTCACAAACCTATTCTCTGTAATACTACCACTTATATATAGCTACAACAGTACTGCTATTATAATGTGGTTCCTTTAGGTTCGGTTCAAACCTAAACAAACTTCGAACTTTGCAGTAAAGTTCGGGAAACCAAACTAACCAGACTTTTCAAAAGTTCGCTCATCTCTATCAGAAACCCATGCCACCACTTTCAGTAGGTGGTACAGAGAATCAGACACAATTTATTGTGTATGAGTGTATGGGGCAACACCTTTCACAATTTCAGGATACACAGAAATCGCTTGTTGCACTGTTAGGCCCCATGCACACATCCGTAGCCTTCTCTGTAGCTGCGAACCCACAGCACTCATTGGCACACATACTGTATGCCCCTCAGTGGCGGATTAAATGTAACCTGGGCCCCGGGCTGTTCATCCAACCTGCCCCCCCCCCCCGGTAAATCCTCCCAATCCGCCCACATTATAATCCGCTACTGCCTCCCCCCCACGTTGTCCCCAATAAACACTGCCTGCCTCCCCTCCCTGCTGGCCCCAATAAACATAATGTTTGGTCCCTTGCTGCGACCCCCAGTAAGCATTGTCCACCCCACCTCCGCTGCCCCCAATAAACATAATGCCACTTGTTCACCTGCTGTTGCCCCCAATAAACATATTGCCACCTGGTTTCCTGCTGTTGCCCCCCCCCCCAGGTCACAGTTACACAGAGGTTGTCAGGAGAGGACGGGGCTGATCTTATACGGGAGGTCACAGCAGCACAGAGGATGTCAGGAGAGGAGGGTGCTAATCCTATAGGAGAGGTCCATGCAGCACAGAGGATGTCAGGAGAGGAGGGGGCTGATCTATAGGGGAGGTCACAGCAGCACAGAGGATGTCAGGGGAGGAGGGTGCTGATCTATAGGAGAGGTCCGAGCGGCACAGAGGATGTCAGGAGCGGAGGGCGCTGATCTTATAGCTGAGGTCACAGGGTCACAGCAGCACAGAGAATGTCAGGAGAGGAGGGTGCTAATCCTATAGGAGAGGTCCCAGCAGCACAGAGAATGTCAGGAGAGGAGGGTGCTGATCTATAGGGGAGGTCACAGCAGCACAGAGGATGTCAGGAGAAGAGGGTGCTGATCTATAGGAGAGGTCAGAGCAGCACAGAGGATATCAGGAGAGGAGGGTGCTGATCTTATAGCTGAGGTCACAGGGTCCCAGCAGCACAGAGGATGTCAGGAGAGGAGATGGTCCCCCTCTGCCCCCCCCCTTATATATGGTCCCCCTCTTCCCTCTGCCCCCTTATAGATGGTCCCCCTCTTCCCTATTCCCCCCTTATAGATGGTCCCCCTCTTCCCTCTGCCCCCCTTATAGATGGTCCCCCTCTGCCACCCCTTATAGATGGTCCCCCTCTTGCCTCTGCCCCCCTTATAGATGGTCCCCCTCTTCCCTCTGCCCCCTCCTATAGATGGTCCCCCTCATAGATGGTCCCCCTCTTCCCTCTGCCCCCCTTTAAGATGGTCCCCCTCATAGATGGTCTCCCTCTTCCCTCTGCCCCCCCTTATAGATGGTCCCCCTCTCCCCCCCCCCCTGTGCAGATAACACACAAAAAAACAAAAAACACAAAACAACTCACCTGCGGTCCGTTCCCCCGTCGAGCCTCTCGCCTCCTGGTCTGTCCCTGTCCAATGTGCGGCTGCCGGGGGTGTCCCGTCCTATCCCCAGCAGCGCGCGCATCAGAAAGCTCCACGTGCGCCGGAAGTCACAGCCACCGAGCTCTCTGATTATAATCCGCCGTGCAGTGGCGGATTATAATGTGGCCGGCGTGGCATGGGCCCCCCGGAGCCTCGGGCGGCCGCCCAAACTACCCTTATTACAATCCGCCACTGATGGCCCTACCAGAGGAATGACTCATTTACATTGATCTTAAAAGTTGAACCCCCTAATGCTAAAGCGATGGCATTTTCAGTCACCATGCCATCATTCTATGATATGAGAATTGCCTGTAAATCTACCTTATGTGTTTGCAGAAAATATAAGTTTTTATACTAATGGGAATAGATATCAGTAAGAGATATAATGAGGAAAGTATATTTAATCACCACTAGGCAAATTGCATTCAGCAAATTCAGTGTGGAATGTAACATTTATATTTTACTAGTTTTTACTGTTCTTTGAAGCAAAGTGCTTCACTGTCTGTTCCCCTAGGACCACCATTAAGTCAGCTTACCTTGAAATAGAAAAGGGAACATTATTTAGATAAAGCACTTGGCTGTGGCTTCCTATATTCAGTACAGAAGTATAACATTTTACAAATCAATACAAACATTTGGGCAGAAGGAACGGACGATTGGTCATATTCCATCTTAATTCCCAAATCTGTCTCTTTTTATGACTAACATAAAAACTTATCATTTAGCTTATGATCGTCTTGGCACTGTTGTATGCATATAGTGAATTATTTCATGGATCAAGGTTTTTCTCAATTACATGTTGGTAAAGATAATAAAACTCATTAAGAGGGATGAGGTCTTGATGGCTATTTAGTTTAGAAGTGATCAGATCACCATATCATTCTCATTTATAACACTTACCTGTCTATTGTCTATTGAATTTTTTTTCGTACTTTGGGTTCTTTGTACTTCCACATTAGTGGGTGAGCCTTCAAGTGGCCTCTATGTGACTGTCAAGCAGAGGAGAGCAGCAGTGCTATATGGCTCAGCAATAAATCAATGGTATGAACATTTCTGTCTTTCTTTCCTGAAAACACTACTGTTCTTTTCTATGATACCTCCTCCTATGATATAATATAGTACATTTTATGATAAGGAATGGACTTTGTATGCTCCAAAAAATAAATACCTATGTAGCTGGTAATACTGGTGTTTACATGGAGGCAGCAAATTCTTTGCCTTGCATTAGAGAGCTGTGTCTAAGTGCCTTACACTGGTTCCCTGTCTGCTACCCAAGACTTTTTCTCATTGTAAAAAGTGTGTGTGGTGATTAAACTGTATGAATTAAAAATCTGGTGCCTTTTGTACTAAGAACTGGCTTACACAACATTATAGCTTACACAAGCCCTCTACTTCTTGAAACACCATAAACTGCAAAATGTGTCAGTGGGGGGTTTGTTCAGTTTTTAAATCAACCATTTTTAGCGTCACCAGATCCCACAGTGCATTTTCACACACAATACAGGTGTTACGAATCAGGGACAGGGCAACAAGGACAGGTGAGCCCTAAAACTCGCAGCTGGCACAACTCCCCCCCCCCCCCCCGATGTCCCTGCCGACTTGCCTCAGGAGCCCTAGGTGGCAACGGACAACTTGTCGACAAAACCCTGACATAATACAACTGCAACACAGAGCGAAACAAGACAAACACACACAATAAGGCAAAGTCAGAGGTCCAGGTCAATAAAAAACAAGTGGCACAGTACAATACAGATTTCAAGGAGGTAGTCAAATAGTCAAGAGCCAGAAGTCAGATAACCAGAAATACAATGCAGGTCAAGATACACTAGTAAACTAGGCACTATCGCAGGCAAGGAAACAAGGGAAAAGGAGGATACTTATAGGACCTGGAGTCCCAGCACAAGGCAAGACTCCAGCCCCAAGGCAATACTGACCTCTGACTGGAGGTGCCTGCCATCAGTAACAATTTATGAAGCGAAATCTAATGCAGATGTGCATTAGGTGTTGCTTAATGAAGCATCAAACAGAAGCGCCGACGTGCCCCCAGCAACCCGGCCAGCTGCTATGGACGTCGCCGGCGTGCCCCTAGCAACCGGCAGGGCTGGTCATCAGGGACCCCGTCAGCAATATCAGAGAGCCGCCAGTGCACTCTGCAGTGCGGGGAGCCTAGTGTGCGGCCTGGCTCCTTACAACAGGGGTTACATTTACACATTACAGGATTAAATAAATAAATAAATCCCACACACACTCCACCATCCTCCCAAAGAATTGACAATTATTTGTGCGAATGGGAGAGTGCACCTGAGACATCCTATTGAATCAATGGGACAGGTAAAAATTCAAGTGGAGTCTGCTGTGCAAACTCTACTTGAAATTCTGTGCTTATTCCATTGTGTGAACATGCCCTTAGTGTAAGATCTTTAGCAGAACGTAAAGCACAAGTAGGATGGTAGGTGGAGATGAGGGAGGAGATGTATGGAGGTGAAGAATTGTGGAGAGCTTTATAGGTGAGGGTGAGGAGTTTGACTGGCATGGGGTGGGGGACACGTCAGTGTTACAACTGGAGAGAGAGAGGTGTCTGGCTGTTGCATTCAGGATAGACTGGAGAGGGGAAAGTTTAGAGAGAGCAAGACTGATCAGTAGGGAGTTGTCAAGACGAGAATGGATCAGGGCGACAGTAAGAGATGCATCAAGTGTAAGAAATGGGCAGATTCTTGCGATATTTTTGAAGTGTAGGTGACAGGTAAATTGGAAAGCTTGAATATAGGGAGTAAAAGATAGATACAAGTCTAGCATAACCACAGACATCAAGTCTGATGCACAGGAGTGAAGCTAGTACCACCGACTGAGAGTGAGATGTTGGGTTTAGGTTGGTTAAAGGGAGGGAATACAAGAAGTTCTGTTTTAGAAAGATTAATTTCGAGAAATAGAGAGGTCATAATATTAAAGCAAGTGGATAGACAGTCACTAGTATTTTGTAGGACTACAGGGGTAATGTTAAGGGAGGAGGTTTAGGCAGACTGTAGCTGTCATTTCCTTAATACATATATGTATATGTACGAAGTGTACCTCTGATTCTAGGCACCCAAATAAAATAATCAGATATTTTATTCCCCACTAGAGATAAGCTAGTATGCTCTATCGAGTATAGTATTTGCTTATGTATCGGGCTAATCAAAAGTACTTGTTAGTCAGTGCATGCTGATTGGGTGCTTGTTAATAATAAAACTTGTTGAAAGTCTGCTGAGCTGCATTATGCATTTCTACAGCCTTAATAAAGTGTACCTGTCATGATGGGACCTTCTGGATCAGTGGTGAAATCCTCTGCTACTCCGGAAGGCCAGGTCTCCATGGATATGGAGACACAATGAGACAATATTGCATCATCAAGGGGTCCAAAAATATCCCAGTGGAGTATTCTTCAAGACTTTATTGAGGGATCAAGGATACAATGGAATTTTAGGCTCACATTGCGCACATTGAATTGTATCCTAGACCCCTAAATAAAGTCTTTAAGAATACTCCACTTGGATGCTGTTGGATTCCTTACTAACAGTACATCTGTCCACTTGGGATTGTGGACTAACCAGCGAGCATCTGTCACAGAACTGCAACTTTGGGACTACTGGTGCTGCCTTTTTCCATTAATAATAATGCGTTATCATCTGACTGATCCTCAGTACTTATGGAGACCGAACCTTCCGGATTAGCAGGGGATCTCTTTGCTGATTCAGAAGATCTGATCCTGGAACTTTAAATGACATGGAGGGGGGGGGGGGAAGGGAACAGCAAAAATATACTTGTGGTCTTCTTTCTGTCTTCACTATTGCAGCACAGCCTATGGCTGAGGCAGGACCTCAAATGCTGATTGGCTAAGCGGATTTCAAACAGCCAATCAGCTGCTTTGGTGGTGCCCCACCTCAGCTGTGGATTAGCTGAGCTGAAATAGTGAAGACAGATAGGGTGCACAGAGCGATGTAACTACTATATGGAGACAGAAGAACCTTATTACTATATGGCAGAGGTCAGCAACTAATCCCATCAGAGCTCTTTTCACCATAATGGTGAGACCACTATCAGGGCAATTGCTACCATGTATGTGAGAGCTGTTTATAGACTGTAGTCTCCTTGCTTTGCTCTGAGACAGTATAGTTCGGAATCAGGAGTGTGCACGTCTGAGGCAGGCATTACCTGATGAGGCAATTTAAAGTAGAATCCGGCATGGGTATGAGTTGTCTATGGATTTATAGGGAGATAGAACGTACACTTCCCAAGTAACAATCGTCAAACTACAGGGATACAGGAGCTAAAAGTGAGACATATCTTGAATACTGTACTATCAGGCAACTAAAGTACAGGGTGATTTAAAAGTCTTAGGACACTTTTTTATTTCAAAAACAAAAGGGTAAATGACATATTCGAATACCCCAGCAAGTAATGGATAAGGGGGACTATCTTTTAGGCTATGATGGGAACATGAACACCATCTTAAAAGCTGCCATATTCAACTGCGAGTTTTTCCAGAATTGTCTGAAAAATCGATTTCTACAATCAGATCTGTCAGGCTCAGACTCTGGTGTGCTTCGAGCTAGAGTGGGTCCCTGTGCGGACGTCACTCGCAGCATCCGGCCCTTCCTGGAGCTGTGACTTAGAAGGAAGGGAGCTATTGACTCACCATTGGCTCCATCCACACTTGTGGCTGAAGGTAACATTATGCCTCCAGCCACAAGAGGACACTCTTTCCCCCATGTGCTCTTTGGCATGACTGATGTCACTTGTGTGCACAGAGCAGGTAGAGAATGCCAAGAGGATCGATGGCAGATTGCAGACAGGTATGTATAAAAATGGCTCTCTACCGGGGTAGGGTAGGTTGGTGATTTATCAGTGGCGGGCCTGGCATCTGGAGCCGGGAGGAGGGGCTCAGTATTAGGTCATGTCTACCGACAAGTTCCCTTTGAAGAACTTATTTGAACTATTTTTTGTCTTTAACACCAGTATGTAAGGAACAAATTATGCGATATTATACATCTTTTTTAAATACTTAGGATCTAAAACATACAGGGTTAATAACACCAGTAAAAAACATTCATTATTTTTTATCAGAAATTAAAAAGTAATATGTTATAGGTGTGGGAATAGTATAGGTGGTTGCTTTGAGGTCTCTTGTTTTTTTTTGTGCATATGGTATTATCTTATGCCCACACCTAGGGTACTTTTGAGCCCTCTGTGTGAAATGGCACAGCAGACTGGTATGTGTCAGGAGCTTTTCATACACATGAGACAAAGTGAGTATGAAAGGAGCCTAATTATCGCAAGGCTTAGGCAAGACATTTGCATTGGAGGCCTCATTCAGTGCTTTTATTGCAGAGTGTGTCATACTGTATTAGATAGGTAGAATAGCACAGTATGCAGCACCTCTGTTCCAGTCAAAAGATAAACACCAGGATGGAACCCATTATAAGTCATTCTGGAGCTGCTGGTATCTGTCATGTGACGGATCTGCCACAGCTTGAAATCCATTTTTCTGCACCTATGATGTAATTCAAAAAACAGGATAAGAGGTAAAGCAGAAGATTGGAGACGCAAAGGCCCACGCTGTGCTATCTGTGCATACATTTCCCCTTTAGAAGAGATCAGCTGGGGGACGTAACTAATAGCTATAGAAATAAACAGTGAGGGTCTCATTGACATTCTATTTGCAAATTTGTCTTCAGCCATGCATTTTCTTACATCGCATACAGTTAGATCTATAAATATTTGGACAGGCACAGCATTTTTCTAATCTCTGTTCTGTACATTACCACAAGGACTTTTGAACAAAACAATTCAGATACAGTTGAAGTTCAGACTTTCAGCTTTAATTCAGCGGGTTGAACAAAATGATTGCATAAAATATGAGGAACTAATGCTGGGTTTACACGGAGCGATTATCGGGCGAATTTTCGCGATAACGATCAAATTCGAACGATAATCGTACGTGTAAACGCGGCGAACGATCGAAAAATAGTTCATTTTGATCTTTTAACAGGTTCTTAAATCGTCGTTCGCAGTTCGCAAAAAATTCGCCGATCATTCCGTGTAAACAGTCGTTCACTGATTTTCCCCATGTGTGAGATAGGCTTAAGCGATCGCAAAACGAATTTTCTGTACGATATATCGTACAGTCTAAATGCTGATCGTTATAAAAAAAAATCGTTACTTCAAAATCGTTAATCGTAGGATCGGGCGAATTATCGCTCCGTGTAAACCCAGCATAAGGGTTCATTTACACAGAAAGATTATCTGACAGATTATCTGCCAAAGGTTTGAAGCCAAAGCCAGGAACAGACTATAAACAGAGATCAGGTCATAAAGGAAAGCCTCTCCTCTTTTCAAATCCATTCCTGGCTTTGGCTTCAAGTCTTTGAAAGATAATCTGTCAGATAATCTTTCCGTGTACATAGACCCTAAAGCATTTCCTATACACAATCCTTTTATGGGCTCAAAAATAATCGGACAAATAAAAAACTGTTAATTGTTGACAATGACTGCCTAAAGTCTTGAATTTATGAACATCATGGATGCGGGGTCTCCTCCTTATTAATGCTCTGCCAGGGATTTACTGCAGCACTTTTCAGTTGCTGTGTGTTTGTGGCCTTTTTTTGTTCACGCTTTACCAATTGAAATGCTGCTCATTTGGGTTCAGATCAGGGGACTGACTTGGCTACTCAAGAATATTTCACTTCTTTGCTTGAATAAACTCCTGGGTTGCTTTGGCATTATGTTTTGGGTCACTGGGACCTAGGCAGGAAGCTTGAGACTAGGACCTCCAAAGTGATATTCTCTGAAATATTACCTGTACCACCAGCCACATCTGAGAGACAGCGGGAGATTAGGGAGGTAAATAAGTGCCTCAGGAGCTGGTGTACAGTAGAGGGATTTGGGTTCAAGGAGAATTGGGCTGACTTCCCTGTCGGTTACAGGCTCTACAGTAGAGACGGGCTGCATCTCAATGGGGAGGGTACAGGCGTGCTGGGGGAGAAGATGGCTAAGAGGTTGGACAAGGGTTTAAACTAGGGACCGGGGGGAGGGCAACTACAATATAGTAAGTGAAGACAGAGTAGACTGAGAGCTGGGCCTAGATAATGGAACTGGGGGTGGAGCGGCAGGAGGGGATAGAACAGTCACCAGTGATAAGAGGAAAGAAAATATGGATAAACATATTAAATGTATGTATACTAATGCTAGAAGCCTCTCTAATCAAGCTAAGCCTGGAGCTTCACGTTTTCTTCACAATAAAATCTTCAAAATGCAAGCACCACACCTCAGATGAACTCCTGGCCTTTTATCTGCTTATTTGAGAATGACGCAACAAAGGAATTACCCATACCTGCCCATTAAATAGCTCAAGAGTCAATTGTCCAAATATTTTTGGTCTCTTTAAAAACACGTTGAAGAGCTAAAACTCTTAAAGCTCTATAACATAGGCCGATCAGGAGAAGCAAGCAAACACCAACCTGCCAGATCCGCGTTTGCTTGCTCCTTGTTCCCTGCTTGCTGCCTACTCTATTATGCATGCAACAGCAAGCAGGTAAGTGGAGGGGGGCCGCAGGGAGCTGCAGGAAGGGCCCGTCCGGGAAGCCCATAGGAGATAGTGGTGGTCTGCTGTCATTGAAGTTTTTTCAACATGTTGAAAGACAAGGATTATCTCTTCTCGGCCTTTTGGCTAAGATCAAGTGTAGTATCTGTTCTTATCAGTTTAATATCTGATATGTCCCCTATCTGGGGACCATATATTAAATGGATTTTTAGAACAGGGAGATGGAAAAAGAGCTTGCTCTTTCCTCTCCAGGCATTGACCTGGTATTGCAGGTTCAGTGCAAAAAAAAAGGACAAGGATCAGCCTTTTAACACTAGCTATTACACCAAGTTATTTTTGCAGTGTGATTATCTGCAGTGTGAACTGCAGAGTGCAAATTCAATTGAACTCAATGAAATTCGGCTCTGAACTATATTTTCAGGCAGAATTTTCAATGAGGAATCAGCTATGAAATTCAGCGCCGATTCCTCAGTGTGAACTGACCCCTTCCTGTATCTAAAAAGTATATTTAATTCAAACACCAAATTGTATGCCACTTACTAATATAATTAATGTCTGTTTTACTAGTTTGTAATGTAAAACATCACTCTTTCCTTCTGAACTCCCTATGAAATATCGACAAATGTCCTGTGACATTTCCTATGCTGCAATCAACTTGCACTGAACACAGGAGGTGAAGCCAGGAGGCCATATACTGTAGATGCTAACTAATATCAGACATGAGGCCAGAAGCAGAGATGGATCAGAGGAGGAAAGGTGTAGGTTCATAGCAGGAAAGGAGACTGAAGACTTATGGGAGATGTAGTTTTTAGCACAGCAAAACTGGCCTTTTAGAAGCTTCAGGGTAAGTAGACAAGGGGACCATGGGGAGAGAGACAGGGAAAACAAATATAAGGATAGGACTCAGGAGAGACCTGTGAATGTTTTCAAGCAAGAGTTTATTTTAAAATCTCATGAGGTCAGCTAACCCGTTTAACTTCTTCATGAATGCATTCCTTCAATACTTTACACAGTCAAAAATAAGTGCAGACAACACTGAATACCAATCTACAATATATCTATAAACTTGGAATTACGGCATAAAAGCCAGATTTTCAACAGCTTCATAACACACATCAACTGTTCTTTTCTTATATCCAACTGTTTATACAGAAACTATATCAATCATTTTGCTGGTAATCATTGAAGTCTCATCGTCAACATCCTGTTAGCAAATCACTACAACAATGCGAAGCCTGCCTGCAAAATCATCTGGGAGCTGTGAATATTATTACGCAGTTCAGATTCCATGACAACCTCACTCCCAAGGCTGTCAATCAAGTATAGCGGGAACCATAATCCATATTGTGACTAATTTCATATAATCCGACAAATAAGTTATCTGAAGAGAACAAAGACTCAAGGCTTAGATATAAGAATAATATGCTATGTGTGTGAGTTCACACAAGGTAAGTGTATTTGTTTGTGTACTTGAAGGCTGCGAACAAAACCTTCACAATAAAGCAAAACATAGACCCATATGTCAGTATATACATACTGTACACCCACAGCTTTTTTCTGTGGTTTATGAGAATTAAAAAGGAAAAATTATGATTTAAAGGGGTTATCCAGGATTAGAAAAACATAGCTGCTTTATTCTAAAGACAGCGCTACATTTGTCCTCAGGTTGTGTGTGGTATTACAACTGGGTTCCATTAACATCAATGGATCTGAGCTTCTATACCATACACAGACTGAGCATAGACCCATCTTAACATTTGGTTATTTTAGTTACCAAGAAAATATGAAATTATTTCTTGCATCTAAAGGAACCTGAAGAACAACAGGAAGAGAGATAAGTTGTTATAGGGCACAGGCTCCATATGGTGGAAGCTCAGACAGGGTGTAATAGAGCCCTTACATATGTGTCCCATCTACTCTCTTTCCCCTACCAAAACAGTCAGGATGCTGTAAATAAGTAAAGGCGATATCAGGGAGACTACTGCACCACTAGAAAGTACTATTATCCCTGTAGGCTGCTGCTGCACCCCTATATATGAGAGTCCCTGCGATTCCTGAAAACCATCATGTTGCAATGACATTGTGCAGCTAGTGGAGATCACATGCAGGCCGTGGTTCCACTTGCAGTCAATGATTGTGACACCTGTCCCTTTTTTTCTCGGAAGGTATAATTCCGAGACCAAGGAAGAGTGGAAGTCTTGGAAGGCAGAAGTTATGAGACGTCTTCTGCTCCATGAACAACCCTTTTAACCATTAAGGTTGCTGTATGTTAAAAATGTTGTTGTTCTGTAGGAATTGCATTGATATTTCATGGTCTTCTATTAAAGGGAAACCATGGGAGAGAATCATAGACTCTATATTACAACCAAATTGCCTCTCCTTCATGAATAATCAATGCTGCCCGACCTCCTGCTCGGTCATGCTGTCAGTCAGTATCTGCCAACAGAGGACTGATCTGCAATCAGATATAGCTGAATCAACTAGCCTTTGTTAGAGCTGTGGTCTTTGGGTAAATGACCTGGTAGACACCACCAGCTGTTCTTTCTTTGGTTTGATTCCCCTGATGGAAATAAAATTATTTTTTTTATTGTATCACTTTGTAAAGTGTAAAGTGCAAGGAATTCTCAATCAGGTCCAAATTAGATTAGTTTTTTTTTTCCAGATGAAAAAAAAAAAAACTACATTTTTATTTTTTTATTTTTCTCAACATTCTATTAAAACTTAATTTTAAAACTAAGTTAGAACTAATTAGGAATTCTTTGCTCTTATAAAAAATAATACAATAATGAGAAAAAAAATAATTATATTTCATTTCCATCAGGGAATTGAACCAAAGAATGAACTGCTGGTGGTCTCTAGACAGATTTACACTTAGACCACAGCTCCAACACATTTGGGCTCAGACATTCAACTATACCTGTTTCTTACAGACATAACCTGCCTACAGAGGACTGATCTGCAATCAGAGACACTGGCTGACAGCTGAGCGAGCAGAAGGCCGGGCAGCATTGATTATTTATGAAGGAGAGGATAATAAAGCAGTGGTGAGGTGTGCTAGAGTGTTGCAAAAAAAACTGAGCCACAACTGCTCTTTGACTCTTCAGTATAGTAGGAGACCTGAGATTGTGCATAATCCACTTCACTGACAAATTACCAAAAGGTACCACGCTCACAAGGGGACTGCCAGCTACAGCACACTGTGAACACCTCAGGTAGGGCTCGGGTGCTGACAGATTCCCTTTAAGTCTATGTTTAACATAAAAATAACATTTAACAAACATTTAAACAGGCCATTATCTGATGACACCTTCCCTTCACACTCTATACATCTTTACATTACCTTTAGCAATAATAGTAAAAATCAAACAAGACCCATACTTAAATTCTAGCATATCAAGGTGTAAATTAGTAAATAAGGACGTAAATACAGATTTACATTTGTTTTGGGTTCTTTGGCCTTAGTGGTGTATCACCCTCTGACTGCCTAAATTAACTCTCTTCCAGCGAGTGTCAGCCCCCACCACACTCCCTTTGCAACTTTATGACACTCATGTACTTTAAATGTTGGGAAGGCGTTAATATTATAAAGACCATCCAAGTCATTGCAAGCTACATCTTACATAGAAACATATAAAGAAAGGGTACAGTTTATGAAATTTACCACAAGAATTTTTACTTACATTTTATTGGTCAATGTAAATGTAGTAAAACATAAAATATTGGTATAACATTACATTTCATACCCATACATGTATCTGGTGGCTTATTTATTGCTGTTATCTAGATAATTGCTTTCTACAATAATCAATTTACTGGTATTAAATCTCTGTTGTAATCACTAGCTAACAAAGGACATCACAAACTGCATCAGTGTCACAATTGAATTATCTTTTAATGAATACCAGATTAGGCTTGTGCACACTATAGGTGACTAGATGACTTTTACAGTTACTATATGAAGAAGGAGAACATACTGCAATACTGTATTCCCAATACGTCTACAGTACATCCTAACATTTTAACATGGCAATTACGGCTAATAGTAATAGGTTAAGCATTGTATATTGATAGTTTCCCTGTGAAAGACCATTATTATCTAAAGTGAATCTGTCTCCTGGAAATTGAGTACCATAGTACTTACAAGGTTACATAGTTCTAGGGGAAAGGATACACACAGTGGTGGACATATTGCATTCAGCTGCACAGGGTTCCAGAGAGGTAGAGGGGCCTGCCGCTTATAGGCAACCATCAACACAATTGTGCTCATGTGGTTCCCAGCTACACACTAAACATCTGAGCATACCAGCTGTGCCTGCAACAGTAGCTTTACATTGGGGAAAAAGATGTTTTATTTCGGCACACGAAGCCAAGAGAAGAGAAGCAACTAGTCATCTGGCCAAGGAACCATCCGTGACTAGTTACGGCTCTCTGCCTTTCAGCGTGCTCTGCGGGGATGATCGACAGGCAGAAAGACCCATTAGTGGACTCTGCCTGTCAGTCATCCCCACACTGCGCAATGACAGGCAGAAAGCCATAACTAGTCACAGACAGCTACCCACCCAGATGACTAGTTGTTGTCCCTCCCCCGGCCTCACGCGTTGGAATAAAACACCTTTTTCCCCCATGTAAAGCTTCTGCTGCAGTAGATCTATGCTGTGCAGCTGGGAACCATATCAGCACAATCCTGCTGAGTGATTCCCTTTAATGTTCAGCCTGCTCACTGTAGTGCAGGGTGAGCAGGCTGAAAAGAAACGAAGTAGAGAAGCGGGACCTGTGAGCGTAAAGTTCAAGGCCACTCTGACCATGAGGCAGAGTGAAGTCTCTGTATCAGCCTCCAGCATCCTGCACATGAAGAGGGAGAGTGATGAAGGACCCGAATCACATAATCCGCAGGTCCTCAGTGCTACAATGTGGAGCGATCAGCCTGACCACAGAGAGTAAGAGAGGGAGGACTAAGAGCTATAAGTGCTGTGTGTATGTGTGTATATATGTTTTATGTCAGTGAGTGTATGTGTATCTACTCTTTCTATATGTTCCAACCATTGTGTGTGTAAGTATGTGTGTACATATGTGTATCTTTGTGTGTGTCAGTAATGTCTGTGTCAGTAGCGTCTGTGACTGTTTGTTTGTGTATGTCAGTGGTGCCTCAAAGATGTTCTGCAGCGGCTTCTATCAATGCTGGGCTCTTATAAAAGAACCCACCACTAAAATAAAATGCTTTTCAGCATATATTGTCTCTTGTTGTCAAATTGCCTCTCATTCCAATAATCTGGTGATTGACAGATCTGTTTATAAAGATGTTCTGCAGTATATGATATTGGTTGTAATTCACTAGTTTATATTACACTTGGGAAATAATTTCACTGTGTACAGTCTATTCATGGGGTATACTTCTGTACTAGTGTAAATAAGCCATGCTATGTGATTTCAGATCGGAAGTTTTTATTCAATTCTCCCAAATGTTTGCACAAAACACTGCAACGGTGGAAATTGTTGAGCACATATAGATTTGCATAGTTTTATATGCACCTAGTGGGGGAGAAGTGTGGTGGCTTACAGGGGGCCCAGGCACATTTTTTTCACAGGGGCCCTATGGAGTCTGCGTCTGCCCCTTGATACACATATTAACTTATTACTGTATATTAACTTTCATTTGGTCATCTGTGACTGCTATGTGCTAAAAAAACTACTTTATGCTGCAGTTAAATGCCAAAAAGGCATGGTCCAAGCAGATGAAGGCTGTAGGGGGAAAAGGAGGCAAGTTTCAACAGTATTTACATAGATAATCTTTTTACGTTTAACTGTTAGATGAGATAAGAATACCCCTTTAGGCCATTTTGCCATGATTTTGGAGGTATATTTGGGTTCTTCTTTCATTTAAAAGGCCCTTTTAAACCCGACCTTTCCGTCTGGTACTTGTCAGCTAGTTTGGGTAAAAAAAACGGTGTCAGTTCGCTCTGGAGCTCCACCAGGATTGGAGAACTGCTTAGCCTAGGAGCAGACAAGCCACATTCCCCATAACTCACAAGCCTCAGCGGTCTGTCAGCAGTCTCTTGGCTTCCTTTACAGAATAGGTGCACAAAGATCACACATTTTAATTCTTGGTTCAGTCATTTCATCAGGCAGGGCAAAGTAAGGCCACAATGTAAATCTACATATATTGAATAGAACAGTATTGTAAAAAAAAACAGGGTACAAGGAAACTGGACCATGATTAGATTAGGTGTTCCTACAGTATAAAGCCTAGAGTCACCTTTGAAGATAATGGAAGTTAAATAGCAGAGAAAGAATATTATCAAAACTGTCCCTAAACACCTATAATCAACGAGAATCTCTGGGTTTTCAGACCTGTTCTGAAGTCTGTGAAAAAAGATCACACAAATTACAAGATATTCCTTCCAGCATATTTGAATAATGTAATTTGAGCAATTTCCTAATATATTCTTAAAAGTTCACAAAACCTTTTACTGGCTACTGCGATTTAATAAAATGCGTACTAGATGATGACTGCCAGCTTAGATATCATCTCTCGAGCACTATGCCATGTACTTTACCATGTAGGGATTTGATTGCCCGCTGAAGAACATTCCACATACCTCACCTAAATTGGAAGCTTCCAGAAAGAACACAGCTATCTAGATATTCAGCACGGTTCTAGCAGCAGGTACAATCTGATGCTGCTAAGATAATTTATGCAGGATAATTTAAAATGTGCATTGCCTCTATGTGGAGGGATAATTACCAGGCTGGGAATATAAAAAAAATAAAGGATAAAAAAGGAAAAAAGGAGATTCCTCGGTAATTTGCACTAATTATCTATGACTTTATTTCCGTAAGAATTCTCAAAGTCAATTTCTCAATCCTTTATAAAACAGAATAATTAAATACATTACTTATATTAGATAAACTTAAAATAGCCTAAAAGTGTAGGCTAATATCCAAGAGTGAAAAATCTTCTTGTTTAGCCCTTAGGGCTGCGGGCAAAGATCTAAAGGCTGTATTACATGGCAAGATTTTGAGGAGGAACCAAGCACCAACCTGTAAGGTCAGTGCTCACTTCCTCCTTGTTCCCCACTTACTGCCTGTGCTATTACACGCATAGACAGCGAGTAGGGAGGAGTGGGAGGGGAGAAACGGAGGGAGGGCTGCCCAGACGATCCTTAATTGTCTGGGTTGCCCTTTGCAGTCAGTGGCTCCTATGCTGCCACCACTCCTATTAATGGAGCGACGTGCAGCATGATCAGCCGACATTGGGCTGTAATCACGGAATTTGGTGTAATAGGGCCCTAAGGGTTCTATACAAGTACAGTATATGATCTGCTTCCTGGTGGTCTAGGACATTAAGAGGTTAGTGTCAGCATTCTGTGGATTTAGAGCAATTGAAAGTTAACCCCTTTTCGATGCCCCAAATTTGGATTTGGAGTTCTATGATGGCTTATTTTTTGGCCATTCTTTTTTTCACCATATAATATTTTACAAAGCCACAAAAAATATTTGTGGTATGTTCACACATGGAGTTTTATTGCATTTATGCACTGAAGGACGGCTGGACAGCAATGAAATTATTGATTACTGCAATGAAATGATGCAGTTGCGAGAGGTAATGAAGCAGCAGTGCAAAGAAATGATCAATTACAGCAATTAAAGGGGTACTCCGGCGGGGGGGGGGGCACTTTTTTGATGGGACCGGGGAGGGGGTGGCTGAGGAAAAAGATGTCCACTCGCGGCGCTCTGGTCCCCGGCCGCTTTCTGGTGTCTGACGCCGCCCGAAAGGCTACGTCTCAGGTCCGCTCAGCCACTCAGTGAAGGAGGCGGGATCCGTGTCAAGTCCGCTCAGATCCCGCCTCCTTCACTGAATGGCTGAGCGGACCTGAGACGTAGCATCTCGGGCGGCATCAGACACCAGGAAGCGGCCGGGTACCGGGCACCGGAGCGCCGCAATACGGGACCCGCCGCTGGAACCGAGGAGGTGAGTGGACGTCTTTTTCCTCAGCCACCCCCGCCCCGGTCCCATCAAAAAAGTGCCCCCCCCCGTAGGAGTACCCCTTTAACCCTTTAAGGACATGGCCCATTTTCGTTTTTACGTTTTCGGTTTTTCCTCCTTGTGTTTAAAAGGTCATAGCACTTGCATTTTTCCACCTAGAAACCCACATGACCCCTTATTTTTTGCGTCACTAATTGTACTTTGCAATTACAGGCTGAATTTTTGCATAAAGTACACTGCGAAACCAGAAAAAAATTCAAAGTGTGGTGAAATTGGAAAAAAAAAACGCATTTCTTTTATTTGGGGGAAATGTGTTTTTACGCCATTCGCCCTGGGGTAAAACTGACTTGTTATGCATGTTCCTCAAGTCGTTACGATTAAAACGATATGTAACATGTATAACTTATATTGTATCTGATGGCCTGTAAAAAATTCAAACCGTTGTTAACCAATATACGTTCCTTAAAATCGCTCCATTCCCAGGCTTATAGCGCTTTTATCCTTTGGTCTATGGGGCTGTGCGAGGTGTCATTTTTTGCGCCATGATGTGATCTTTCTATCGGTACCTTGATTGCGCATATACGACTTTTTGATCGCTTTATATTACATTGGATTTGATGCGACCAAAAATGCGCAATTTTGCACTTTGGGATTTTTTTGCGCTGACGCCGTTTACCGTACGAGATCAGGAATGTGATTAATTAATAGTTCGGGCGATTACGCACGCGGCGATAGCAAACATGTTTATTTATTTATTTATTTGTTTACTTTTATTTAAAACCTGGGAAAAGGGGGGTGATTCAGACTTTTATTAGGGGAGGGGGCTTTTTACTATTAACAACACTTTTTTTTTTTTTTTTTTTACACATATACTAGAAGCCCCCCTGGGGGACTTCTAGTATATACACTTGGATCTCTCATTGAGATCTCTGCAGCATAGATATGCTGCAGAGATCCATGAGATCGGCACTCGTTTGCTTTCGGCTGCTGCAGCCGAAAACGGACGAGTGCCGAGCCGAGGACGGCGCCATCTTGGACGCGTCCCCGGCCGGCATCAGTAACGGAGATCGCTCCTCCGGGACAAGGTCCCGGAGGAGCGATCTCCCCCACTAGACACCAGGGAAACGTTGCCTCCGGTAATAGCAGCGGTCCCGGGCTACTCGCGGCACCCGGGATCGCGGCACTTCAAAGCGGGGCCGCCGCGCGGCCCCGCTTTGAAGTGCAAGTGAGGACATATGACGTACCAGTACGTCATATGTCCTTAAGAGGTTAAATGATGCATTCACATAGCATTTTCTTTTCATTACTGCATGTGTGCTCCGCAGGGCAAGACAGAAAAAAAAAGAAAAAAAAAAAAAGACAATCACAGGATAATAGAATAGAATATCCGCAGAATAGCAGAACAACACTTTGAATGCAAGAATCCAACAATGCACAGGCATGGAGGAACAGGTGGAGCGAATTTAAAAAGGTGCAGGAAACTCTGGATTTGCTGATGGCAGCAGCAGATGGAGACATGCTGGCCCTTTATATCCAGAGCAGGTGGCTTTAAAATATTGCAAAAAAAGGTAACAATGTCGATGTACAATGTAATAAAAAGCGTTTATTTCATCATTGGCAGCAAAACAAGCAAGTCATGTTTTAACCACAGATTATTTTTTTTTAAAGTTTGAAAAAAACTATGTTGTTGAAACATTGCATGTTTGTTTTGCTGCCATGATGGAATAAACACTTTTAGCACATCAAACAATGCCTCCTGGATGTTGTTACCTTTTTTGCTCCTTCGGAATTGTTTTTTTGTCTCTGAGGGCCTTTGATAGTGGTTAATCTTTCCTCAAATTTGCATTGTTGCATTCAATTCCTCAAATTTGCATTGCCACACTCAATTTTCTTTGATTCATGAAACCTCTCTCAAATTCTTTACTTCAGTTAAAAGCCCTTTAGACAAAAACAGCCTTTGGCTCGTCGTTATGTACTGATCCAAGTCTAAAAGC
Source organism: Dendropsophus ebraccatus (assembly GCF_027789765.1). Lineage (NCBI taxonomy): Eukaryota > Metazoa > Chordata > Amphibia > Anura > Hylidae > Dendropsophus > Dendropsophus ebraccatus. Next base: position 64,815,567 of record NC_091460.1, on the reverse strand, counting down.
CCTATGGGCTATTTCTTTTTCCAAGTTCAGTTTTTTGTTTTTGACCTTCTTGATTCAGCAGTTTGTTGAAAATCTGGGTTAATACTGGCACAATTTCCAGTCTGAAACTGCCTCTGGCAAACACCTGATATGAAGATTGTTCATTCTTGACCTATTTTCTAGGTCATCAAGTAGTAGTTTGAACAAATTTCTTCTTTTTGAGTGTTGCGTTATCTGAGAACAGGAATTCTCCAGTGTATGTACTCTTGCAGAGATTTGATGTCAACTCTTAATTCAGAAATGACCTCTTTTACTGAGCGAAAATTCATTGAATAGGTTTCTTATGCAATCCATAGAGGGTAATTCCTTCATATAGTCTTTTAAATCATGTATATAATCACTTGTGTTGCTATCTGATCAATTGTTTGCAAGTGTATTTTTTGTCTTTTTTTAATTTAATTATTGTTCTAAGCTCTTGAGTGCTACTGAATAACAGTATTATATTAGGTTTCTCAGGACATTGTTGTTCTTATGAGTGTTTGCACCTTATGACCTGTCTCTTATCTGTACTTTTCTGTGATCTCACCATCTTGCACCTGTTGTAACAACACATGAAGTGTTGAGAAAGGGTTAAATTCTGTGACTTTATCTTTTCTTGCTTGTTTTATATGGTCACTCCATATACTGAATAGCAAATCATTGGCCTGCATACAATCTGGGACTGGAGTCATGGCAGCAACAGCTTTTTTGTTTATTTTTTTTTTTAATTTTTTAAAAATCTTTTATACACTGTTAGGCTACAATCACACATTCTTTGTTCTGTCTGCAATTGCGGTCAGAACATAGGATCAATGCTATTCAATGGCCCCGTTCACACATCCGTACGCGTGTACGAGGCTGCAATTCGTGCAGCAAAAGAAAAGGACATGTTGTAATGTGGCCTGTACTTTTGCGGCCCGGATCACTATGATAATGAAGTTGGAATGCAGTGCTCCATGAAGCACGGAGCACTACAGATGCACATCTGTAGTGCGGGCCACAGTCGCGGGCTGCACTACGGGTGTGTGAATAAAGCCTTAATGTTTGTGAAGAAAGAACATTGCTGTGAGATGGGTATTAGTACCTGTAATTGTACCTATTGGTCATTCGTTGTTTACTTGTTTGCAAGTGCAGGCAATGAGATATGGTATACTGCAGCATAATAAGATCATGCTTTTTCTCAGAAGTCTTCTTCATTCTTGATGGCTGTAATAACAGTTTTTAAACACCTGCACTCCTTGAGTTGCTATCTCTTTCCTGTAGGATCTGTTTTCTACAGATTTACATCTGAATGGAAAGGAGCTGTGCTATCTTAGAGTGTTCTATTAGGGGTGGCAGAATGTTTTAATTAGATAGGAGCAGGGCCATATTTACCATTAGGCACCCGTGGTCTCGTGCCTAGGGCAGTATTTTGCAGGGGGCAGCACAAGGGAGCAGGGGGAAAGAAACAACTTTTTTTTTTTCCGTCTTGCACCTCCTGATCAGACTTGCCAGTAAATCTGGTGTCTTTTCGAAGGGGGGGGGGGAGGGGATATGGGTCAGGTCTGGAATGGCGGTGTTATCCAGTCACAGTATGGCGGTATTGTTCAGGTGTGGTATGGTTTTGTTAAATAGGCCTATTGGTTACCGCATGAGGGTTTGGTTTTGGCTGCATGTGGTGACGTACAGTAAATGTGGGAACGCAGCTTAAGACTAATCAGGTATCAATATGATGTTCAGAAAGTAGAAAATCACGATGCTATTTGGTGGGTGAAGATGGTGCTTCTTCAGGTGTAGTGCCTAGGGCAGAAACAGCTGGTAATACTGCCCTGGATAGGAGCAGGGATGACAAAGCAACAAAAAAGTTTAGCTAGGTTAAAAAGAATGAGAGAATCAACATCAATTAAGTATACTGTCCAACATATATTAACCCCTGTAGCGTGAGTCCAGTACTCACAAGGCGGTGGCTTACATGATGTTGGAGATATAACTGAGCTTGCACCCAGCCTTGGTTGTTGGCATTGGGACAGATCCCAAAGCCAGATTGGAGTTTTATTTGGTATTCTTGTGTTTTGTGAGCACTAACCAAAATAACCGAATAATAAAAGTTACGTTTTAATATTAACTCCCCAATCCTACTTACATTTACTAGGTTAGAAAGGAGTCATATGATATTGGCACTAGAATCAAGCAATAGATGAACCAGCTGCATGAACAGATTAAAAGCTTTCTTTGTAATCCCACAAAGGGTTATTCAGCTGAATTTATCCTTTTAGGGTACAAACCCACACACCGTATAAACAGCAGATACGCAACAAATACGCAGCAAATACGCAGCAGATTTGTTGGTACAGATTTGATGCTGTGTTCAGTTATTTAGATATAATCTGCTGCGTTTTTGCTGCGTATTTGCTGCGTATCGCAGCAGTAAATACGCTGCTTATACGGTGTGTGGGTTTGTACCCTTAATATGTTGCTGCCCTGGCGCAGAACATAACGAACAGGCTATTCTTACCTTTTCAGGCTCCCCCAGCGTCCTCCTACATCATCTTTGGGGCTGAATAATCTCGCCTCCATTTTTCAGACTGGCTCGTTTTGGCATTAACAGCCTGCTCAGCCAATCACTGGCAGCTCTGCTGTCCCAGATCAGTTAGTGACTGATCGGGCTGTCACTACTAAGATGAGTTCTTCGCTGAAATGGAAACGGGATCGTTCAGCCAGAAACTGACGATGACACACCAGGAGCGTGTAAGGGTAAGAATAGCCTGTTTGTTACGTTCTGCTACAGGGCAGTAACATATCACAAATTTCAGTGGAATACTGAGGTGGCTATTTCAGGAAGTGGAAAAAAATAAAACTCTGCAGTAATACACATCGCTATTCTAAAACTTACCCATGCAAAAACAACAACTGTCCAGTGCAATTTTTAATGTATTTTTAGGGAATGCATTTTAGGCCCTTGATCATTTCCTACTTACCACAGCTTACTTTACCTGTTATCTTTCACTATCCTGCACAGTGAGTAGTCCATCACACACAGCTCCAGACTTCTCACTAATAAACAGTGCTATGGGATCTAATTTCCTTAATTTTGTTTCTCTGCTGACTCCACTAATTTATCCTTCTGTATTATTTGTGCATCATATGCTTCCTGTAAGTATTTCTATAACTGTATACATACAGAAAAGTAGTACTATACCTAGATCAATTCTATCGCTCCCTCTCTTTATCTCACTCTCTTTATGAGATACATACAGTATTTCTATAAATTTCTGTGCAGTTTTATTTTCTTTCCCTTCACATATACAGGCTTATGAACATGCATAAATTAAGTACCAATGCACCAAGATATTAACTGAAGTCGGATTAAGCATTGAGCCTGGGATTGAAGAACACAGCTGCATGCTTCTTCTGGCAATTTCTAGTGATCAGTAGGGGTTACAGCATCAGCACCCTGACCAATGAAATCTTTTGATACGTCTTTGTGACTTTTTAAAAGGTACAATATTACTTTAAGGTTATTTACACCAATCCCTCTTATCCATGTTCTTTCCTATTCCTTGTTCCTTAACTTTGTCAACTATACTAAATACTGTAAGTTTGCAGTATCAAAAAGATGCAAGAAAATGGGAGCGTAAAGCTTCCTGACACTTTTATGGATATTGTTATCCACTTTGCCCTAAAGGCTTCTGACATCATATTGTTACCTATGATACATGGGATTCTGTTCTCCTAGCTGAACTTCTAAAATAATGGCAGGTGCTCTATATGCCAAGTATGCAGTGTTACAGTTTAGATAATGTGTAATATTATAATGTGTTTTACCTGTTCGTTCACTTGCCTACTATTGATCATTGGGCTATGTTCACACAACGTCAAAAATAGAGAAAAAATGTCAGTTTAACTGACTGCAATGGCAATGCATTAAAGTCAATGGAAAGACGGACGTCCAATGCACAAAATGTATTGAATAAGGGACATTTTTACCGCAGTTGTAAAAATAATGAACATGATCCTTATTTTCAGATGTTTTTTATTGGTTGTTCACACACAGATTTTCTTTTGTCACCGTTTCTCAGTTTTTACTATTAAATTCAATGGACTTTTCAATTCAGCCACACCCAAAGTCCAATTAGTATCCCAAACTAGAATAATGTGCAAACACCAGTCACTGAACTAAGGGGAGGCCAGGCTGCTAAATGACGTCCGTTATTTTAGACTCAAAATGATGGATGTCATTTTAAACGAGGCTGAAAAAACATTGTGTGAACATAACCTTACAGTGACCATAAAATGTCTGGAGCAGATCTTACTGGGCATTAACAGAGTAATTTAAGAATATACCCCCCATCCCCCAAAATAAATAAAAATAAATAAAAAATTAAAATAATAAGGAATGGGGGAGTGGATAAGGAATTAGGAATAAAAACAGTATGTGAAGAAAAACTGAACTTTGTTTAAATGACTAAACACCTCACATTCTAATTCTAATTTTTAGCTTTAAAAGTAATAAAATAAAGAATTTAGAAAACATCAGTGAATGGGAACAACCTGTAGAGGGCAGTAATGTAACATCAATATCATTAGCTGTCATCTAAAAACAAAATGTTTCCAGTATAAGCCACCAGCTTACTGTATAAGCATTGTTAAATAAGCATACACCTGCATTTGTTAACATAGGAACAATGCTTTAATATTCTAATGTCAAAACTTAAACAGAGTTAAACTTAAACCCACGTAAGTTTTTAGTGATTAGATGATGCTGCACCTTTCTTGTGTACTACTTGGTCTTGCTTTGTGAAAATACTTATTATATTTAAGAAAATTGTGTTTCAAAATCTATATAACATTCAGATAAATAACCAATAATATTGATAACTAGTTCCATGTTAAAGAATATATGTCACAAGAGAACCTCTTTCATTTGCATGAAATCTTTACCATGGTGTGAAGGGAACTGAGCTCCCCACCGCCTGTTGTAATGCATATGATATGCAGGAGACTTAGGTTGTCCCATGGAAACAATCCCTCTTCTTTTCAGTCTCAGTCTGGTTTCTCTATTCCCTGGGGATCAGCTGTTATTTCGGCAATATTACATGGTAGCTGTTTAAGCAAATGACTAACAATGCATGGATGGATCAGGTTTACCAGAGCAACCCTCTATGGCAGTTATGGCAGTTAATTGCTGTTTGTAAATTAAAAATTGCAAAAACAGCTGTTTTTCCATAGACTTTAATGCGGCACATTATTAGACAAGAAAAGAGCCGATTTCTAGATTTTATTCTATTGTGTGACCCCAGCCCAAAAGAAACTATATCAACTTGTTTTTTACTAGTTAAGGTCATGTTTATACAACATATATTTCACATAAATCACGGTCGTTGTTGCACAACGGCCATGATTTATGCAAAACATATGTTGCATTTGAATGAATGGAATCCCAGCCGGAGCGTATACACATGGTATATGCTCCGACCGTGATTCCATCTGGCCACATGAAAAACTGACATGTCAGTCTTCTGTGGCCGCTATTCACTGAAAAGCGGCCGCAGAGAACATGTCAGTTCACACAATGGAGCGTGCAGCTACAGCCGCACGCTCCATTGTGTGCAGCGGGGAATTCGGATGCGCATTCAAATCATCAGAAATGAAGATCATCCGGACGGTACTGCAGTACCAGCTGGGATGATCTTTAGATCCAGCCGGGTCACAGAACAGTGGGTGTTGTGGGAACATGGCCTAAGGCCAGAAAGAAAGTAAAGTTATTTTAATAGAATTGCATGAACATAAAATCTACCTATATCTTATAGAAAGTTAAAAAAGATTGAATAAACAATGACTTCATTCATAAATCCATTAATATATGAGTAAATTTTTCTGTACACTGTGAACTTAAATCTGCAAAGAGTTACATTAAGTTCTATATCCTTAACCCCTTAACGACCGCGGGCGTATATTTACGCCCTGCGGTCGGTAAGGACGTTCAGAGCGGGGCCGCGCGGCGGCCGCGCTCTGAACCGCGGCGGTCCCGGGTGCCGCTTGTAGCCCGGGACCGCAGGTATTAGCGGGCACGGTCCGATCGCAGTGCCCGCTAATACAGTAATCGGATGCAGCTGTCAAAGTTGACAGCTGCATCCGATTACCGTTTGCAGCGTCATCCCTGGTGTCTAGTGGGGAGAACGATCTCCGTTTCTGAAGCCGGCCGGGGACCGCTCCAAGATGGCGCCGTCCCCGTCTCGGCACTCGTTTACTTCCGGCTGCAGCAGCCGGAAGTAAACGAGTGCCTATCTCATGGATCTCTGCAGCATATCTATGCTGCAGAGATCTCTATGAGAGATCAAAGCACTTATACTAGAAGTCCCCCAGGGGGGCTTCTAGTATAAGTGTAAAAGTAAAAAAAAAAGTGTCATTATTAATAAAAAGCCCCCTCCCCTAATAAAAGTCTGAATCACCCCCCTTTTCCCAGGTTATTAATAAAAGTAAATAAATAAATAAACATGTGTGCTATCACCGCGTCCGTAATCGCCCGAACTATTAATTAATCACATTCCTGATCTCGTACGGTAAACTGCGTAAGCGCTAAAAAATCCCAAAGTACAAAATTGCGCATTTTTGGTCGCATCAAATCCAGAAAAATGTTAATAAAAAGCGATCAAAAAGTCGTATATGCGCAATCAAGGTACCGATAGAAAGAACATGTCATGGCGCAAAAAATGACACCTGACACAGCCCCATAGACCAAAGGATAAAAGCGCTATAAGCCTGGGAATGGAGCGATTTTAAGGAACGTATATTTGTAAACAATGGTTTTAATTTTTTACAGGCCATCAGATACAAGAAAAGTTATACATGTTACATATCGTTTTAATCGTAACGACTTGTGGAACATATATAACAAGTCAGTTTTACCCCAGGGCGAACGGTGTAAAAACACATATCCACTAAAAACACAAAATGTGTTTTTTTTTTCAATTTCACCACACATTGAATTTTTTCCTGCTTTTGCAGTGTACTTTATGCAAAAATTTAGCTTGTCATTGCAAAGTACAATTAGTGGCGCAAAAAATAAGGGCTTATGTGGGTTTCTAGGTGAAAAAATGCAACTGCTATGGCCTTTTATGCACAAGGAGGAAAAAACAAAATCGCAAAAATCAAAATTGCCCCGGTCCTTAAAGGGTTAAAGGGGTTGGCCACTTCTTAAACACAATAACCCATTCAGACCTATTCTGAAAGAGGTTATTACATATCCCTATGGTGCCTTGAGGCATTACGCCTATCTTGCCCTTCTGGCAAGGTGCTCCAGCCATACATTACATAGTGGGCGTCCACACTGTACTCCGCCTCCATCCCCCGTAAGTCAGTCCATGGAGGGGCATGTGATCATCAGCCCGTCCACTGCCTCCCAACATCCAGTGTGCACTGCATTCGGCGCCTGCGCAGTGCTCTCCCATCCCCCTGTGTTCAAATATCCTTGCATGTCTACTACAAAGCACAACAGAACGGGAGAGCACTGCCTCTCAGCCATTCTGTTGCGGTATTTAGTTTATGTGCCATAATCCTATGACATAGGGGGAAGGGAGAGCACTGTGCTCTTTGCTCCTGTTCTTCTCCCCCGCTCTACTGCCATCACCCCCGGCCACCACCGCGGCCGAGTCCACCCCCTGCTTAGTCCGGGGGAGCACTGTGCAGGCGTCGATCGCACAGTGCTCTCTCCTCCTGGTCTCCCCCCCTGCTCTCATTAGCACTTTCCCTAATTGCCGTTCTGCTGCTGTCACCCCCGGCCCCGAGCACCACCGCATCCAGGACTGGGGCGCCGTGGAGGTGCTCGGGCCGGGGGTGACAGCAGCAGAATGGCAATTAGGGAAAGTGCTAATGAGAGCGGGGGAAATCAGGAGGAGAGAGCACTGTGCGATCGGTGCCGGCACAGTGCTCTCCCGGACTAAGCAGGGTGCGGACAGGGACGCTGTGGTGACCGGGGCCGGGGACGGCAGTAGAGCGAGGGAGACCAGGAGGAGAGAGCACTGTGCAATCGGCGCCTGCACAGTGCTCTCCCGGACTAAGCAGGGGGTGGACTCGGACGCGGTGGTGGCCGGGGGTGACGGCAGTAGAGCGGGGGAGAAGAACAGGAGCAGAGAGCACAGTGCTCTCCCGTCCCCCTATGTCATGGGATTATGGCACATAAACTAAATACCGCAACAGAATGGCTGAGAGGCAGTGCTCTCCCGTTCTGTTGTGCTTTGTAGTAGACATGCAAGGATACTTGAACACAGGGGGAAGGGAGAGCACTGCGCAGGCGCCGAATGCTGTGCGCACTGGATGCTGGGAGGCAGTGGACAGGCTGATGATCACATGCCCCTCCATGGACTGACTTCCGTGGGGACGGAGGCGGAGCACAATGTGGACGCCCACTATGTATTGTATGGCTGGAGCACCTTCCCAGAAGGGCAAGATAGGCGTAATCCCTCAAGGAGAGGCTGTGACGAAGCACGCTGTGACGTGTGAAACAGCTGTTGCCTGTTGATGTTCACGCTGTATCACCTGTTGGCTGAATAAACAACATTGCTGCTAAATGAGAAGGGTGCCGTGGCTTTCTGATCTACACTAGTACCTATGTGAAAGATTCGTAATCCCTCAAGGCACCATAGGGATATGTAATAACCTCTTTCAGAATAGGTCTGAATGGGTTATTGTGTTGAAGAAGTGGCCAACCCCTTTAATTTATAGGTGTAACCACATCTGATTGGGAACTGTTCATTGGATATATCACACTTTAACCCCTTAAGGTCCAAGCCAATTTTCGTTTTTGCGCTTTTACTTTTTCCATTTTATGTTTAAAAGTCCATAGCGCTTGCATTTTTTCACCTAGAGACGTATATGAGCGCTTATTTTTTGCGAAACCAATTGTACTTTGCAATTACAGGCATAATTTTTCCATAAAATATGTTGTGAAACCGGAAAAAAATCATTTGCGCTGTCAAATTAAAAAAAAAAAACGAATTTGTTTTGATTTCGGGGAGTTTTGCATTTACGCCGTTCGCCCTATGGTAAAACTGACTTGTTATGCATGTTCCTCAAGTCGTTACGATTACTATGATATATAACATGTATAACTTATATTGCATTTGATGGCCTGTAAAAAATTCAAACCATTGTTAACAAATATATGTCACTTAAAATCGCTCCATTCCCAGGCTTATAGCGCTTTTATCCTTTGGTCTATGGGGCTGTGTGAGGTGTCAGTTTTTGCGCCATGATGCGTTCTTTCTACCGGTACCTTGAGTGCGAATATATATGACTTTTTGATCGCTTTTTATTACATTTTTTCTGGATTTGATGCGACCAAAAATGCGCAATTTTGCACTTTGGGATTTTTTTGCGCTTACGCCGTTTACCGTGCGAGATCAGGAATGTGATTAATTAATAGTTCGGGCGATTACGCGATACGGCGATACTAAATATGTTTATTTATTTATTTATTTATTAATTTATATTTATAAAATGGGAAAAGGGGGGTGATTTGGACTTTTATTAGGGGAGGGGATTTTTTATTAATAAAAACACTTGTTTACTTTTTTTTTTACATGGACTAGAAGCCCCCCTGGGGGGCTTGTATATACACAGCAATGATCTCTCATAGAGATCAATGCTGTGTATATACACAGCAAAGATCCATGAGATCGGTCATAGATTGCTATGGCCTGCTGCAGGCCATAGCAATCTACTGCCGAGCCGGGATCAGCGTCATTCCGACGCTGAGGCCCGACACGGGCAGAAGAACGGATCTCCCGGGGGAGATCCGACCCACTAGACACCAGGGATGTGATGTCTGAAGCCCTTCAATGCAGCTGTCAGGTTTGACAGCTGCATTGAAGTGCTTAATTAGCCGGCGCAGCAACGGGACCCGCGCCAGCTAACAGAGGCACTGCCCGGCTGCACGTGTCAGCCGGGATCAGCGCCGTTCAGAGCGGGGTCCCGGCGGGACCCCGCTCTGAACACCCCCCGCGGCGCCATGACGTATTAGATACGCCATGGGTCTCTAAGGGGTTAAAGCTATTCCCTTTATACTCCAGTTCTGAGTTGAAACTTGCAACTTTACTATATCAATTTACCCTTTCTGAAGCTAATTCTTTGATATAATTGAAGTTTTATTCCACAATACATCTCTAGTCCATACATACAATAGCTTGAGGCCTTTTCTTGAACACTATTCTGAAGATAAAGTGTTGCATACAAAATTGTTACCTTCCATCATTCTTTATTTAAACAAAAAATCTTCAGTGAAGTGGTAGTAGCTTAAAAGCACTACTATGCGGTTTTCATTATAATCATCTGCAATGATTTAGCTATAGAATATATAACAACATACTGTACTATGTTATACTGTGTAAACAATGGAAGATTTCTTATATCAGAATAGCATACAGACTGCATTGCACAAATTATTTTTATGGCACTGTTCTCCACAGGTGTTATCATCGGAGATTAAACCTGTCTACAGCCTAGGAGACGTCAGGAGAGATAAACAGAGAAGAATCTTCCATCTATCGTATAATATAGCTGTCTAGACTGTACCACCCAAACACAGCATGTACTATACGGTACAGTTATAGCAGGTGCCAGCCTAATCAATGACACCTGCTACCTCAGCCGGAAACATATTGGCATCTTGTCATCGCGTGGTACCAAGCTCCCAGGATTTAGAGCCAGCTGCTAGAAAACACTAAAAGGCAATGGATTAAAAAAAAACTGTTGCCTTTCAATATTACTTTGTAGTGGTTTCTAACATATGTTGCTGTATGATTCTTTTTAAGGATACAATTTAACTAAAGGTTTAGTTTTCTACAAGCAAAATATTTATCTACCTCCAGTATTTATAGTTCTAGTATAGTTGCTAATTGGGTCTTATAAGATTAAACTGTTTTTCTGACTACCATCTAATACCTCTGTGCAGTCCAATAGGTAATTTCTTCTTATAGAGTCTGCCTCAGGCAGACTATATGAAAGGGGTGTCAAACTCAATTACACACGTGGCCAAAATTAAAAAATTGGACAAAGTTGTGGGCCAACCTTGGTAATTATTGAAGCATGAATTTGGCGGTCTTGGCACTGTCAGAGCAGCATGCGGTGTTCCTGGCGCTGTCAGTAGTGTGCGTCTCCCAGCGCTGTGCACTATGATAAATTACATGATAAATTGCTATGATATGATTAAACCTCAACACATGTAATAGCCAACCCCCCTTTAAATATTGCCAACCCAACTAAAATTGCCCCACATATTAGCCAGCCCTCCCAATAGTGCCCAAATAGTGACCCCTCCAAGTGTCCCATATAGTATCCAGCCCTCCCCAATAGTATCCTATATAGTAGTGGTTCAGGGAAGAAAAAGAGTGCTGCACCTCACACCTATGGCTGATACTAGTGCCCCTAGGCTAAATAAAAAACACATCAGAATTTTGTGTATGAATTGATCAAGCCATACTGCCCCATGTACCTCGTGCCGGTATCTGATACACATGGGTCCCTACACTAAGTCCACACCGTGCCAGTCAGTGGCCACCAACCCCGCAGGCACGCACAGTCAGGGAACGGGGGCCATGGGACGGCCCTGCGACACCCATGCCACAGGACCAGACCAAAAAACACCACACCAGAACCCGGCCAGCACCGCCGGCGGAGAAGGTCGCCCCCAAACAGCACAAGTCTGGATGAGGTATTGCACTCACCATAGCTGCTACAGACAGAATGGGAAAAAACAGGAGGGATTAAAACCGGTGTGGAGTTAGCGTAGGGACCCGTGTGGACCAGAGGACCTGCGCGGTGGTACACGGGGCAATATGGCTTGATCAATTCATATACAGACACTCTGGTGTTTATTTTTAATATAGGCCTAGCGGCATTAGTATCAGCCATAGATGGGATGTGCAGCCGTTCCTTTCTCTCCAGTTTCCGTGTTTTACAGTTCTCCCTCTCTGAACAGCTCGCACTCCTTTATAAGACCCACATGACCAAAATTAGCAGGATATGCCTGTGCTCACATGTCTGGACCTTATGTCTTCCCCATTCTGTGAGAGCAGCAATGGTAAGTGCAATACCATATCCATACTTGTGTCGTTTGGGGGCAGCCTTCCCCGCGGGTGGTGCTGGCTGGATTTTGGTGGGGCTTTTTGGGTCTGGTCCTGTGACATTGGGGTTGCAGGGCCGTTCCATGGCCTCCCTTCCCTGCATGTGCACGCTTTGCGGGATTGGCGGTCGCTGACCCACACGGTGTGGAGTTAGCGTAGGGACCCGTGTGGACCAGAGGACCTGCGCGGTGGTACACGGGGCAATATGGCTTGATCAATTCATTTACAGACACTCTGGTGTTGATTTTTAATATAGGCCTAGCGGCATTAGTATCAGCCATAGATGGGATGTGCAGCCGTTCCTTTCTCTCCAGTTTCCGTATCCTATATAGTAGCCAGCCCTCCCCAATAGTCTCTTATATCACGTGTCAAACTCCGGCCCTCCAGCTGTTACAAAACTACAATTCCCATCATGCCTGGCCTGGCATGATGGGATTTGTAGTTTTGCAACAGCTGGGGGGCCTGAGTGTCATGAATGAGCCTGGGATAAACTCCGTGCGCCCCTCAGCTCGTGCTGCGCGGCTGAGATGGCGCTGATATTCAGTGTTTTGTATGTCTTGTGCAGTAACCTGAACCCTGTCTGAACACTGGCCTATTTCTAGTTTTGTGTTCAGCCCCACCCGTCTGCTGTGTGCTCTGGCTATTAAGGAGTTACACTGCTGCCAGTTCTGATCCGCAGGTGATTCTGTTTGGAACCAGGAGCCTTGTCCAATAGGAGCTGGGAGTTTCCCCTTATTCCCTATAAGTGTTTGGCTGAGGCTCATTCTAGTGCCGGATATTGAGCTTGTCTCAGCCTGCTTCTGCCTCTGTTTAGCTCTGTGTGTATTCTGACTATTTTGCCTTGTATTCTGACTATCCCTGCTTGCTGCCTGCCCCTGACCATATTGCCTGTTTATTTATTTTGCTTTTTGGATTGTGTTTTTGTACTGCGCTGCCCGATTGTTGTGACCCGGACTGTCGACCATTCTTTATTGTGTTTTGTCTGTCTGTCTTGTCTTTGTGTCCCACTTAGCCAGTGCAGGGACTGCCGCCCAGTTGCTCGCCGCCATCTTAGGGCGGATTGTGGCAAGTAGGTAGAGGACAGTGGGTGGGGTTCAGCGTCAGGGCTCACTGTCTTGTATTGTCCTGCTTTCCCGTTCCTGACACTGAGTTTGGCATCCCTGTCTTATATAGTAGCCAGCCCTCCTACTTAGTCTTTTATATAGTAGCCAGCCCTCCTCCATAGTCTCTAATATAGTAGCCAGTCCTCTCTATAGTCTCCTATAAAGTAGCCAGACCTCCCCCATAGTCTCTTATATAGTAGCCAGCCCTCCCCCATAGTCTCTTATATAGTAGCCAGCCCTCCCCCATAGTCTCTTATATAGTAGCCAGCCCTCCCCCATAGTCTCTTATATTAGCTATCCCTCCTCCATAGTCTCTTATATAGTAGCCATCCCTCCCCCATAGTCTCTTATATAGTAGCAAGCCCTCCTCCATAATCTCTTATATAGTAGCCAGCCCTCCCCCAGAGTCTCTTGTATAGTGGCAAACCCTCCCCCATGGTCTCCTATATACAAGCCAGCCCTCCCCTATAGTCTCTTATATAGAATCAAGCCCTCCTCCATAGTCTCTTATATAGTAGCCAGTCCTCCCCATAGTCTATTGTATAGTAGCCAGCCTTCCCCCCATAGTCTCATATAGTAGCCAGTCTTCTCCATAGTCTCTTAAATAGTAGCTAGTCCTTCCCATAGTCTCTTATATAGTCAGTCAGCTCTCCCCAATAGACTTTTATAATAGCCAGCCCCTAGGACAGTTTTTAAAGGGAACCTGTCACCCATGGACGCCCTGCCAAACCCACCCTTCCCCTGGATACAGCCCCCCCATATTTACCCCATCCTGCAAATCCCGCTCCTGATGCCGGACCCGCCCGGAGATTAGGACACCAACTCATCTTTTCATGAAAGGGTGGGTTCGGAGGCCATCCCGGGGTGACAATTTGTTCTATTAGGTTAGTCTTTTCTGCAACCCCAGAGGCCGTGGGAGGCAACAAGCGCAGGATGTGTGTGATGAGATCCCTGCGCTGCAGCCGTCGGGACACCGTTCACATACTCCTAGGCCAGAGGCTAAAAACTGCCTGTGGCCTACAAGATTATAATATGGGCGGTCCTAGTGGCTGTATGGACCACCCATATTATAATCTAATGTGATGTTGGGCCAGATGTAATTCAAACTCTGAATTGCCTGGCGGGCCAAAAATAATGGCACTGCGGGCATGATTTTGCCCGTGGGCAAGTTTGACATCACTGTTCTATGAGGAGAGTGCTGGTAACACTGATGAATGCTATGCAATGGCATTGCATTGACCAGTGTAAACAATCTAATGATTGCCTGTAAAAGTCCACTATAGAGCGGAAAAAAATAAAAAAATATAGATATTTTAAAAAATATGACACAGCCCCTCCCCAAGTTTAAATCACCCCTTTACCATTTTACAAATAAAGGCTATGTTCACACTACGTAAACTTACGGTCGTAATTTTTCACGGCCGAGGATTTGCGTTCGCACATACGGTCGTATGTCCTATCGCACTTCTGACCGTAAGTGCTAGCAGTGAACATACGGACGTTGTTTAATGTGGATTCCTAGCATGATTTCAAGCGGGCTGACACAGGTCGTTTACTTTAAATATAGCGCCCAGCCCGAGAAACCACTCAGAATATATTTTATATCAAAATCAAGTTTATTTTGGCAGATATCAGATGTACGCTCGTGTCCGCCCACAAATAATGGTCTTGTTCATTTTTCACGGGGCCGTATAAAATCCGACCGTAAGTTCATACGTAGTGTGCACTTCCCGGCTGTAGTTCCATTGCATTACATTCATATCAGTGAACCTCAAACATACGTTCGTATTTTTGCGGTCGTAAATACAACCGTAAGTTTATGTAGTGTGAACAAAGCCAAAACATGTAAAAATAAATAAACATATTTGATATTGTAGAATGCACAATTGTTCAATCTATTAAGATTTAACAATAGTATTCCCGTAAAGCAAACAGTGTAAATGAAAACTAGAAAAAAGCACCAGGTTTGCTAATTATCTGTCACATTATCTTTTAGAAAAAATGTATAAAAAGCTATGAAAAGCTGTGAAAATTAGTGTGGTACTTAAAGCGTAACTGTCATGTTTTTTTTTATTGCAGAAATCTGTAGTCTAAGCGATTTTAAGAAACTCTGTAACAGGTTTTATCAGCCAAAAAAGCCTCTTTCTGTACTCAAGAAGCAATCTCCCAGCCTCCCTCCCTGACTTCTTATCTACTACTTCTTATTCAATGTGAACGATTTGCGAACGTTTGGCGAACGAGCAACGATACAAATAGGTCCAGGTCTTATAAAGCGATCAACGATTTCTCGTCCGGTGGAATAGGGCCTTAAGACTGCACTTTCAAGGTAGGGGGACCTGGCAGAGGGCCAGGGCCCAAGAGGACCACTGTAGGGAGCTTTCCAGCCTGCGTCCTTCCCCTACAACGTCCAACACAAAAGACTTATACACTTCCTCTACCCAGGTGACTTCCTTCCCTAGCATATCTTAGGTGCGCTGCGAGTGGGTGAAGAGTGCATTAGAAGAAGTAAAGTGAGAGATGATAGGATAGAAGAAGACATTCCCATATCACAGATCCATGTGACACACAAACAATAATCCTTCCCATACTTCAGCCGTGCAGCATCTGTATACATACATAATGACGACACCTAGTGGCGAAACTTTATCACTACTTTCATCACCACTGACTCAAAATAAGTGCAGGCTTTTACTAAGGGTGTAACCAATAGCAACACCCATGGTGGGACATCAACATGCACCTTTAATAATTGATGTGTAAATGATCAACTATGTTTTATCTCCCACACTTCACAGTAAACTATTTTTTTTTGTAAATTTTGTCCCATTAGAACTCCACTGGACCTTTTAAGTTATTTAGTTCTAATTTTTCCATAATTTTGTTTAAACATTCCTTCTAAGGATGAAATATACAAACATTAGAATGAAAAAATGCAATAGGTTTGTCTTGCAAAAACCTATTGCATTTTTTCATTAGAATTTTTGAGTACTTGTTTTTAAACATCCCTTCAGGGTACAAATATATATATATATATATATATATATATATATATATATATATATATATATATATATATATATAAATCATGCACCTGGGGGGGGTCCTAGTTAAATACTTGAATTTCCCATTTATTTCAGTGGGGTTTCTTGCTCGAGTCAAGTACTTGAGCATTGAAAAATGCTCAGCTTGATTAACGTGCACTTTAAGAAGAGATTGTTTTTGTAAGACAATAATGATAAAATATGAGGAAATAGTCTAACACTAAAACTTACTCTACTTACAAACAGAGATATATAGCTTCCGGTTTAAAGAGAAACTATAGCTATCGGAATATATCAGTAGGTTAGAGTCATCGATAGTTTTCCTTACATTTTTTGAAAAATGATAACTGTGCTTGCTACAGGGATATTATATCATGAAAGTAGGGCATACAATTGTGATATCCTCAATTAAAGCATTTTTGTTTAACAAAAGCTAACAGTGGTGGATATATCTCAACAAAAAAGTCAGTGTTTCAGTAACTTGCTATGTGGCCTTGAGCACACCACCAAACGCAACAGTGGCTTATGCATAGCGTTGATGTTTTCAACATCGTTGATAAGTCTATTCACACTGAGCAGAAATAATGGTTATCAGTGAACAGCTATGAGGCACCTTGGTTCCTCGTCCAGCGTAAAAGGACAGTGCTATGCATCAGCCACTGTTGTCACCAGATGAGCTTTTGGGGATGGTGGTGTTACAGTGTTGGCAGAGGTGTCTAATCAATACAGAACTGCCCTACACTTGTTAATTGGTACAGTGACAGCCCATACTACTTGAATACCTTCAGTAATCCAGTCATTGTGCCTCTGCCTGAACAACACAAGCCTAATCTCATCTGTGAATGACAATGTCCAGCTCATCAAGGTTGCACCATTAGGGAAAAGCTGCTGGAGACTAGGGTACCTTAAATGGAGGGACTGCACTTCCTCCAGACGTGAATCCAATAAAAAACCTATGGGAGTTGATGAGTTGATGTGTAGAGGCTCATAACTTTGTATCCCAGACCATCAATGACCCGAGGCCTACTCTTTTAAAAGAGTGGAAAGCCATGCTTTAGAAGGCTACAAGTTGACTTGTAAACAAACAGCATGAGATGTCGTTGTCAAGTTAATGTAACTGATGCTCAAGGGCACATGACAAGTTATTGAGACATTGACATTTTTTGGTGTATACAGTACCTACCACTTTTGTTGCCTTTGTTTGAAGGATATTATATCATTCTAGTGTGTCCTTTTACACTTTCCATAGCTATTTTTTGTGAGTAGTTTATTTACTTATTATTTATTTTAATGAGTGTCATAATTCACTCATAAATCTTCTGACAGTAGGCCTATTTCTAAAAGTTGCAGTTTAGGAGGGGATCCTTTACTATACAATTATAGCCAGGCAAACCAGTTATTGAAGATACAAGTAACATTTCAGATAATTCACATTCATTACTAATGACTTTTTAGGTTTTTAATTGTGTAAAATAAATATGGAAACATTACATTGTTGCTCTTATTTTAAACATCTTTTCTTCATTTGTCAGTGTATCTTTCTATCATATCTATAAATCACTTAATTTACCAAAAATTGCTTCTAATCCCAGAAAAAAAAGTCTTGGCCACTAGATGGCTCACCGCCCTGCAAGCTGCTGTCCACTTCCTGATGTTAGGGCTAGAAAGACGTAAAAAAAAAGCAGGTGAAAAAGCCTGGACTGTTTACATGCAATCTCGGGTTGCCTGCCTTTACCAGAGGGTCCTCTTATCTTGTACCAGTCAAAGAGTTCTGTGCAACAGTGGCTTGTGCCGCCTCCTGAATGTAAACCCCTCCTCCTTCATTTAGCTTGTCATCATCTTGAGCGGGAGCAGTTGACGGCTTAGACCAGGGCAGTTTTTTCCATGGAAATCTAACCTCACTCTAATCCTGTTGCTTTGACTGTTTCTGCTCATATAGTATCAATCTCCAGCACAATACTAGCCTATTTAGTCCAGTACTTTTTCATGACCTACTAGAGAAGAGTATGTGTTGTCCTGTGACTATCTAGAAAAGTAAAGGAAAAAAGTCTAGGTGTGAATACTTTCTGGGACTCAATAACAGCAGCCAGAGTCTGAAAGTTTAATTTAAGCAAACCATGCAGATTTTTAAAATTCTTTGGAAAGTACAGGTACACTTGAAGCAATAATTCATCTCCTCACAGGATAATCATTAGAAGAATAATGTTCATCTACTCACCTACATACAGAACATTGTCTCTGAGGTTGAAGGGCAGTGAACATTGCGATAACAGAATAATTACGTGGTGGTGCCTTAACAAATCTTCTGAACTTGTCACCATTCATACGAATGACAGATCGCCGAGAACTCCATTCCATCATCTGTTCAACTTTTTCACTTAAAAGGTTCTAAAGAAAAGAAAAGGAAAATGGTGTACTAGATGTTACAGAAGGATGAATTCCTGACCAGTGTTTGAAAACAAGCAATATTAGGCAGACTTAACATGTTGTTTTTTGATGAACCGGTATGTAACTTCATAAAATAAGGTTTTTGGTATTATAGTAATGTTTCATATTTTTTACACAAAGGAATCACATAAAGTATATTAGATAAGTGCACTACTTTCAAAACAATAAAAATAATAATAATAATAATAATAATAATAATAATAATGAAAAGCATACCCTTTATTGACTAGCACTGTTAAATAAAAAATCTAACACTATGATTCAGGGCCTAAGCAGTTTTAAAAAAGAACCTTAGAATAAAGTAAAGCAGCCAAGTACATGGAACTGTTTGTTTCTAATAATCATCGTATCCCTTAGACAATTACAGACATTTAGAGCCAGTCCTTGTCTATACATGTCATTAGTTTTGGTTACAAATCAATATCAATGGCATCAGCTAAAGATGGCTCATAAATCCATTTCTTAATGTCATCAAATGCTAGTTGTAGTGTAGCAGCAGGTTCAGCATTAACCTCTCAAGGATCAAAGCGAAGTCAAATATGCGTTATATAGCTCTGTTATATAGGGACATCGTTTTTAGTTTTAGTTTTTTTTAGTTATCTTTTTTGTAAAGCATGAAAAGGGAGAAAATATGTAACAATTTGTATACTCTGTGTTCTTTGTGAGTTTTTACAATGTGGCAGGAGCTAACAGCTTCTTTTTTTCCTCACCAGGATAATCAACTCAAGATGGAGTGAGCTGGATATCAGACCTGCTGTTTGCAAAATTGTTACTTAGTGATTGCCTTGATACATTGTCACTGTGATCACATGATCAAGGACCTCAGTGATTGTTTCCTGATTGTCTGCAGTTAGCAATAGCTCAGGCGAGAGCACTGCAGGACCTCACATGTACTTTAATCCTAAGCTGAAATATGACACAAGTTTATAGCCCGGAGTCATGTGAAGCAAATGCATGTTAGGAAGTCCGATATATATATATCCTTCACATTGCTAAGATTAGGGGATCTATCACAACTTCATGATGCCATAAAGAGGAGCAGCATATTTACAACAGAGAGTTCTGGGAATAGAGGATATAGAATAGTTGTTATATAGTAAAAGCTATATGTCATGCAAGGTATATGAATGGCCCTCTTTAACCCGTTTAACCCAATTTTTTTACTCCTCGCCTTCTGAAAGTCATAACTCTTTTTAACTGACTCCTACGAAGACTTTTTATTGTAGAACCTGTTGTACTTTGAAGTGACAATCTTTATTTTACTACAAAATGTATGGCGATAGTGAAAAAAATCCTGCTGGTCTTCTAAAAGCCATAACTAGAGATGAGCGGCTATTTCAAGAATTCGGCTCACCAAATGAGCCGAATTCTTGCAAACCAAATCTTAACAAACTGCGCTTAAACAATTAGACAATTATTAAGCTGTTTTGTAATACTTACTGTCTGTGCTCCCTCTGTGTCCTCTTCTAAGTCTCTGGTGTCTTCTGTTTGTCCGGTGTCCTCTTCTGTGCAGCTTCCAGAAAACTCAACCAATTACTGACTGAGATGGGAGAGCAGTAGAGATGAGCGAACCTTGAGCATGCTCGAGTCGATTCGAACCCAAACTTTCGGCATTTGATTAGCAGTGGCTGCTGAACTTGGATAAAGCCCTAAGGCTATGTGGAAATCATGGATATACAGCAGTAATTGGCTGTATACATGTTTTCCAGACAACCTTAGAGCTTTATCCAAGTTCAGCATCCCCAGCTAATCAAATACCGAACGTTCGCGTTCAGATCGACTCGAAGCCGGTTCGCTTATCTCTAGACAGCAGCAGTCCCGTCTGATTGGCTGAGTGGGAATGTCACTCAAGAGATGAGAGTGACAGCCCACTCAGCCAATCAGTGACTGACTGGGATGGTACAGTGCCACGGCCAGTGATTGGCTGAGCGAGGCTGGAGGTGTCTGAGGAGTTACAGCCTGCTCAGCCAATCACTAGCCACCACTGTCCTGTCTCAGTCAGTTACTAGCTGATAGGGCTGTAGGTGGTACAGAATAGGACACTGGAAACACAGAAGAGTCAGATGACATAAAAGAGGGGAGTGTGCACAGGTGACCATATCTTTTTTTAAACACATTTTTCAAAGTTTCCAAAGACTCACTTTGTCAACTGAGCAATTTTGCTGCTTTAGCTTCACTCTTCTCTAGCCATAACTACTGACCCATATGAATGACCAGTTGTTCTTTGACGTGACACTTTCTATTTTACGACAAAATGCTTTTTTGGGGTGAAATTGGACAAAAACAATTCTGCAACTTTTGTTGGCTTTCCCTTTTACGCAGTTCATTTTACGGTAAACATGACATGTTGTCTGTTTTCTGTGGTTCAGTGCGATTACAATTATACTAATGATAAAATTATTTGTATAACAATTGTTTTATTTGACTAATTATACACAAATTAAATAAAAAAATGATTTGCTTTATTCTGACCCATATGACGTTTTTAACTTTTCTATCTATAAAGGCTTATTTTTTGCACTTTGATTTGTAGATTTTATCTGTACCATTTTGATTTAGAAAATACTTTTACATTACCATTGCAGAAAAAAAATATTTTCTACACATATTAACTTCTAGGGGACATTTATAAGCAATGATTAGATTCCTTTTACTTTTAATGGCTATGTTTCCACTATGCAATAATATTGGCCGCTGTTCATTATTAGCAGCTGTCTATGTTACAAGAATGCTTCCTTCCCCGATATTATTACGCAGTGGGAACATAGTCAATTCTATACTATTGCACTGAATTGCTAAAATGGTAAGCCTAGCCAAGGCCTCCGGCTGCCAAAGTAATAATTATCAGCACCGCCTATGTGAATCCTTCAACAGCCTGAGAAAGAGGAGCAACACTTCAAAACTAGGGATGAGTGAACCTGCCGAGGTTCGGATTCGTATGAACCTGAACTATTGGCTTCTGATTCCCGCTGTCTGCCCGCTCCGTGGAGAGGGTGGATACAACCTTGAGGACCGCCTGGAAAACTGGGATACAGCCATAGCCATAGGCTGTATCCCAGTTTTCTAGGGGGTCCTCAGGCTGTATTCACCCTCTCCAGGGGAGCGGGCAGACAGCGGGAACCTGAAGCAGATAGTTCAGGTTCATACGAACCCGAACCTCGGCCGGTTTGCTCATCCCTTCTCAAAACCTGATGAAAGAAAAAAACAAACAAACAAAAAAACAGACATGATCCATTGCTCTGGCATTAAGAATGCTACCAGCAACTAGCTATGCAGTAAAAAAAACAGAAGAAGATGACATGGCATACCATCATAACATCTGTCCCTCAATTATCCCTTATACAGGCAGTGGAAAGAGGAAGCTCTCAATTCAGGTAGCCGTGTTTATTGATGTCCAGAGACATTTAATTCAATCTCATTTTAAATTACATATTGAACAATCTGTACACTGCATAGGTACAAAAAAAATTGGATTTTTTTTTACCACAGTAACATAATGGAACCTCAAACATACCAGGAGTTCTGGGTATCTTTATGTTTCATCTTGATCAGCTGACACTTCCCTTCTTCCACATGGAGAATTCTTTTAATTGGAGGATTCAGCCTGGTTTTTATATGTTCCATTTTATTTGAGAAATCAGTGTGTGTCTAAGATAATAGCCTCCCGTAAATGTCTTGTACAAATAAATTTATCTGACGTGTAAAAAATAATAAAAAATTAGACGTCATCTCCTTCAACCTTATTTTAAATTTCAATGGAAATATGGTGCAATAAAATGTAAGTTTATAGACAATTTTTAAAGGTATTCTGAGGTTTTTATGACTGTCAGTAATGTGAAATTTTCTTAGTCAATTCTATCAGTTTGTATTTTATTTGATCACATTGTTCAAGCCGCCTTCATTAAAGACATGCAGAGCAGCCAGATTGACACTCCACGTTAATTTCTAATTTCCACTTTTGCTATGCTTACAAAACTTTTGAGTTACTTCAGCAGATGGAGTGAATACTCCAAAGAGTCCTTGTGAATTTCCTGTAATTTTATCTCAACACAATTCTTAAAAACTATTCAAGTCAATCACTCCAGCTTGTTTACAAGACAAAAAGCAACAGGGTAACACGGTAAATGTGCAACATCACATAGAGCGGAGCAGCAGGAAGCAAACTGATTTCGGCTACTGAACACTAATTAGTCAGAGCTCTAGAAGAAAGGATCTTTTTTGAAACATTTATTTCCAGTTAATTTTTGTATGGATACAAATATGATACAAATAAAGAGTTCTCAACATACGTTGACAGTTTTTCCTTTATGTTAAAGTATGATTTGTATAAATGTATATCTATCGAAAAAGCAAGTGTTTCCAAACAAGGTGTGAATGGTGCTCACGATCAAATTAGAAACTCTGTCTCCAGCCAGGTCGGCTCTCACCCACATGAAATTCCATATTAAGTAGTAGTAGGAGTAGGAGTAGTGGAAGACAGAATCTCTTCAACTGCTATTTATTGAGGATGCTTGAGGAAGACTTGTGATGAGGTTGAGAGCCGAAATGCTGCAACTATAGGCAAATGGCTCTATAAATTGCAATTGAAAAGATGCTGTCTTCCACTACTCTTTACTATAGAAAAAACATGAATGTATTGATTTTCAAAGACAAACAGAAAAGCAATAATAATGCAACGTTAAATAAGGTGTACCATCGGATGGAATGGAATTAAGCCGCTTTTCCTCAGTTCTCCTAATATGATTGTTAAAAAACCAATGGTTCACAGTAGTGGGGAGATACTCTCAAGTCCTGAAGCTCCCTTTGTTAGGGCTGCAGCAGCATCCCGTACTCCAGGCCGCTGCACCCGCTCTCTCTACCCCTTTCTGTTTATGGACGCTGAAGCCCACATGCCTGGGCCCGGCGCCTTTTCCTCTTTGGCCCCCTAGGGCGCCTTACCGCTCCACACTCCTGTTAACCGTCCTCACAGCCGGCGTGCGCGTCCCCACCTCCTAGAGCATGTGCCCTGGCTTTAACAGATTTAAAGAAACCGTACGTCCCTAATTGGTTGTGTACCTAATCACCTTCCTATATATTCCTGCCCTGACCCTAATGTCTGACCCTCTGCATGTTTCCCTTGCATGTGGTCCCAGCTGTTTGTGATTCTTGCCCGTGGTTCCTGCCATCTGCCTGTGCTTTCAGCCCGTGACTGCTGTCCTGGTACCAGCCATGAGTCCTGCTGTGTTCCTGTCTGTCTACATGTCTTCAGCTGCCCCTTGCCCGCCATCGCTAGCAAGCCAAGTCAGTGGTAGTGACCTGGGGGTAATTACAAACATACCAGTGACCAGCTGACAAGGAAATGTTTGTTGATTTGCAACTTTCATATACACTGAAAAATCATTGTCAGCAGCACATATATGTATCTCTAAGAGCGATGATTAGTTTAAACTCCTCCTAATAATTAAAAAGGTACTTCAGTGATGTTTATTATATTGTACGGAAAGGCAGCAATATATCCAACGTTTTTTACGTTTCACGTCAACGTTTTTTGTACACATGAGCTCACAGCTTAAGCATAAAATGTATCATGAAAAATAAAATAAATATATAACAAGAAGGCATCTGTGAGTATTTTTTGCTCTTGATTCTCGGAGCATGAAGGTTCCTATCGGACCAAGGGAATCTACGGATTGGTGAGATAATCACTTATTTCCTCCATACCTGTTGTGTTTTACATATTGGAATATACGGGACCTGTGGAGTCCGGTTGTGTGGAGGCTGCTACTAGCGCTCGTTAAGTGCGGGACTTTTCTCTTTTGTGTGTGAGTCTTACATGTCCACCATTTATGATCTGTCCCTGGATTCGTATTCGATAATTGCAATTAAAAACCTAAACATGTGAACAGACATAGACAACTCTCATCTTTGTTCTGGTTTATTGAAAGGTAAATTGAAGCAATGTATGTAATTATTGGAATTCTACAAATCATTCCATGAAATGTGACAGAAATCAGAAGAATGTGATGTGTATTCATTTTTTCAGAGGTGGAGTCTTAGATTTTCCAATGTGTTACTATCTAAGTGCCAGTCACTCCTAAAAAAAAAAAGTTTTTTTTTTTCTAAAAATACATCACAACAATTGTCTAATGAGCTGATTTTGGTCATTCAGAAACATGACAGTGTATGGGGCAGATTATGACAGCTGCTCTTCAGGAAGGAAGGAAGACAACTCTTGATTAGAGCTTTAATAAGCAGAAATCAAAGTTTTTACGATAATAAATTGTAATTACTTTATCCTGGTGTAGAGGAGCATTTTGCTCATTTTATTCAATATTAATATTGAGCATATTTATTTCAATGTCCTATTTGTATTATTAAGTTCCCTTATGACTAATTTTCTTCTGCTTATATTACTTTTTGTATGTATTTTTTATATTTATGGATTTATTAAGCCTAGGTCCCAGTATGTTCAGGCCCTATGACAATGTTTTGGTGGAGCTTTGTTTTCTTTATTTTTATTTAATTTTTTACAGTTGTTCTGTTCATAAACTGGCATATTTCCAAGGGATTTTGTTGTTTTACAATATGGGGTACACATTCAGATTTCTAAATTTTAACAGTTTTGAATTTCTTCCACCTGGTCTATTTCACTCTATAAGGATTCATGAAATTCTGGTTTGAAACCTGGTCCAGAAAATTGTCAATTGAAATCTGGGCAACACCTTCAAATTTTTCTTTCCATTGGTTACACATTGGCGTTTTGGGATAGAAATGACAGCTGGTGCCAGGTGGCAGCTTGGCACATGATGAATCTGTAGGCAATCTATGAACATGATTAGATTTTTTTTCTGTATTAACAGAATAAGATAAATCATATTGAAAAGCTTTGAAATAGGATTAGTTCCTTCAATATTAAAACATATACAGTACCCTAAAATATGGCAGCTATAATAGAGAAAATGCCCTGATTAATAAGTCATCATTGTGATCTTTAGACCCTTTGAGGAGATTTTGCTTGATTTATGCCATAATATGGTAGCAGGAAAATCTTAAAAAAAGCCCATATGACAGACGGAAGGTCACTGCTGAGCTGTGTAATATGGCTCCGGAGAAAAATAAAAGAAGCAGGAAATATATTGTCTTTGAATGAAATGAGGCCCTCATCTCTCTGGGAGCTGAACAGCTAACCTGTTAATTATGTTTTGCAGCCTTGCAGGATAATAGAAAGTTTGTATTCCTCTCCACTAGCTGGTCATTCTGTAATCACTTGGGCTTAGGCTACGCACTTGTTTTAAATTTCAATTTCTTCACGATTTTAAGGGCATTTTTAACAATCTGAAGTGATTTTGCCACTACTCTTTTAATGAAAAATTAAGCCTTTTCAAAACAGGAGAAAAATAACATTACTTTCAAGGATGCTTGTTGAGTATGGCCTGTAAAAGGTTCTTTTAACATTAGGTGTCACAGAATTGTGTTCTTTAAAAAAAATAAAAACCTCCCTAATGCCATTGCAGCCTGAGCTACCACTGTGCCCTTACATGAGTTCCTGACCAGTCACACGGACTTGCAAAAAGGAAATCTTTAATTAGTATGTATGCATATGATGATAGATTCCCTTTAATTCAAGGGTCATCCAATAATAAAATGGTTGTCTTGTCAGATGGAATCAGTTACATGCAGAGATTAATTTCCTTGTAGCACCATAGCTGGAATTATGATGCATTAAACAATGTTACTCGAAATAAATATTCCTTCTGTGTCCTGCATGGGCATGTTAGGTCCTCTAGAGTGAAAACTGCTCTTTGAAGCCAATCAAAGACCTGCTGGTAGTCGTAGCAAGGCCATGTCACTTAGGATGGGTATTTAAAGATTAAGATTGTTTGGTACATTACAAAAGTATTTCTCTGAATGTGTCTGGTCTATGTTTTCTAATATATTTAATTTAGTTGTAAAGCATTAGTATAAAGGACTGCTTAAAGGGGTACTAACAGCAGGTTAGAGGACTCTAACCTACTGATATGCTTCCATAGGGGCAGAGATGCTGAGAATGAAGGTCATTTTCTTACCTTTATCCTTAACAGGATTTTTGGTACATCTTCACTAACTCCTTCACGTCCACAATCTACATATATATATATATATATATATATATATATATATATATATATATATATATGTACACACACATTCCTGGACTGAAGGGGCTTTAAATGTGCGTGGGACCGCTCCAATGTGAGCGATTCCACACACATCAGTGTGGCCAGAGCTAATGACAAGCAGCGGTCATTGACCCTCTTAAACGCCATGATGCATAGCAATCGTGGCATTTAAGGTAGTCCATGAAAGGACAAGAACCTGTCACTGACTGATCGGGACCGGGTCTCAATCATTTCTACTGACAGGCAGGGGTAAGTCACTTACCCCCAACCTGTCAGATCTTCGATCTCAGCATAGAGTCTTCTCTATAACAAAATATTCATCAGTATATGCAATCAAAGCATTGCATATATAAAAAAAAAAGTTTTAAAACATAAAAAAAAAACTAATAAAAATTCCCCAATAAACAAAAAAAAAAAAAAAACAATTATAAAAAAAATAAAGATTTTTCTCTTACACCAATATGATAACAATAAAAAGTAGAGATTGTTGCGCAAAAAAATTACTAAAGTACTATGGTCCTGAAGGGGTTAATCAATATGTAGATTAGGCAGTTTGGTGCATTGGAGGTGGAACTATAATCCTCAGTGCAATGATCCACCCTGCCATGATGCAGTGACAAGCACTGGAATGACGTCACTGCAGACACCCCAATATTTATGAGGAGCAATGAGCTGGCAGGGTGGGTTGGTGCACTGAGGGCACTAACCCTACCCCCATGCACCTAACTACCTATTTTAAAAATTACCTTTATTTTCAGTATTCCTGATCCTATGGGAAAATAACGGCAGGTTAGAGTCTTCCAGAGTAATGGTAAAATGTGCATTTAAAAATTAAAGGGGTATTTTGCTTAGAATAAAATGTTAACATTGCTGCCCAGGCGCAGAGCAATTCTTAATTCTCCGCTACCCCCTTCCATGTCCTCCTATGTCATCTTCAGTCCCCCGCTGAACGATCCCGCTTCCACTTCTGAGACAGACTCGTTTAGCAGTGACAGCCCACTCAGCCAACCAGTGACGGAGACAGGACAGCACCGCGCCTTGTGATTGACTGAGTGGGTTCTCACTGCCAGGTGAGTCTGTCTCGGAAGTTAAGGTGGGAACATTTAGCCGAAGACCAAAGATAAAGTAGGAGGACAACAGGGGGAGGGGGGGAGCAAGGAGAGGTAAGAATAGGCTGTTTCTTATGTTCTGCACCTGGGCAGCAACATAATAAAAGTAAAAATGGTATAAAAACTTAAAAATAACTTGTTCCCTATCTACAGAATAGGGGACAAATAAAAGATCATAGGGGGTCATAACCCTCAGCAATCTACATATCGGCCCTTGGCTTCTTTGTGTTGAGTAGAGCTGCAGGTATGGCACATGACCCGCAACTCTATTCATTATCTATGGAGTCACCATAGAATTTGTTTGGATTTCTGGGAGTTTTGCATTTACGCCGTTCGCCCTATGTTAAAACTGACTTGTTATGCATGTTCCTCAAGTCATTACAATATGTAACATGTATAACTTTTATTTTATCTGATGGCTTTTAAAAAAATTCAAACCATTGTTAACAGATATATGTTCCTTTAAAATCGCCTTATTCCCATGCCAATAGCACTTTTATCCTTTGGTCTATGGGGCCATGTGAGGTGTCTTTTTTTGCGCCATGATCTTTACTTTCAATCGATACCTTGTTTGCACATATGCGACTTTTTTATCACATTTTATAAATTTTTTTCTGGATTTGATGCGACAAAAAATGCGCTAATGCTGTTTACCGTGCGAGATCAGGAATTTGATTAATTAATACTTTGGGCGATTACGCGCGTGGCGAAACCAAACATGTTTATTTATTTGTTTATTTATTTATATTTATAAAATGGGAAAAGGGGGGTGATTTGGACTTTTATTAGGGGAGGGGATTTTTTATTAATAAGAACACTTTTTTTCCCTTTTTTTTTACATTAACTAGAAGTCCCCCTGGGGGACTTGTATATACACAGCACTGATCTCTCATAGAGATCTCTCATAGAGATCAATGCTGTGTATATACACAGCAAAGATCCCTTAGATCGGTGATACATAGCACTGGCCTGCTGCAGGCCAGTGCAATGTATTACCGAGCTGGGATCAGCGTCATTGCGACGATGAGGCCCGGCACGGGCAGAAGAACAGATCTCCCCGCGAGACACCAGGGATATGAAGTATAAAGCACTTCAATGCAGCTGTCAGGTTTGACAGCTGCATTGAAGTGCTTAATTAGCCGGCGCGGGTCCTAATAGAGGCGCTCCCCGGCTACAGATCACAGCCGGGAGCGGCGCCGTTTAGAGCGGGGTCCCGGAGGGACCCCTCTTTGAACTCCCCCTGCGCCACCATGAAGTACCAGGTACATCATGGGACGCTAAGGGGTTAAACTGATGAAAGACTACTTTGTTTCAGGTTTAAGGCTTCTTCACTAGGTCAGATATGTAAACCCATATATGCTGGTTGGTTTATCACTTTTCTAATGCTACTATACATAGACATCTATCAACTTAAAAACCATAGATTACAGTATGCAATATCTTATTCATGTATATTACCGCTACACACTACTTTTTATCATGTGCTCCAAAAATAACCATTAAGTAGTTGTTGAGACTTTCTGCGGTTCATTTTTGATTTTTGAAACTAAGTCCCATAACTTGACTAGTGATGCAAACAGAGAGCTGGTTGTGATTCTGATTCACTTTTACAGACATATTTCTTTATTCAGTCAGATAACACAATTACACTAAACTCCATGTCTTGAGTTCCACTGAATCCGTGTCTAAACTGCTGAATTTTAATATCTTTGAAAAATTTCTACATGACTGAGCCAGAGCAGGTTGTGTGGAGGAACTGTGTATTCCAAATATTCAAAATATATTCTTCCATACAGAAAACACACTCAAGGGAAATTCTACAATTGTTAATTTTAAGTTCAGTAATAAAAACAATTCTCAATTTACTGTAAATCTCTGGAAGGCAAATGTCACTTTAGATTAGTCACTGCTATGCTGTCATTTGCTGATGCTGGCAAAAGCAGTCAACATCGATTAGGCAACATATTGAGGAATAGCTTAGCACTTGACTATGTTAAATGCTGGATAGTTAGTGTTACAAATGTATTACTAGTGTGTGTACATTTCGCGAGCAAACTGCAGACAGATGCTGAAGAACACTAAGCACAGTCAGCATCTTTAAGCATTGACAATAAACATTTTTACAATCAAAAGAGTCTATGATTATATTTAAGATAAGATAATCATTTAATAGTCCCACCATGGGAAAATTCAATGTGTTACAGCAGCATCGATATTACAAAAACAAAAAGTTAGAAAAAAAAAGGTAAAAATGATATCACAAGCTTAAAAAAATAATGACCGCTCAGGTCAGTGTCGACTGTAAAGCCTAACCGCAGTGGAGAGGAAAGAGTTCCGATAGCACTCCTTCTTGCACTTTGGATAAAGCAGTCGGTCACAGTCAAGTGCATGGGACGGGAATTGTTCTCCAGCATGGAGCTCACCATGGACGATCTTCTTCTGTCCCCCACCACCTGAAATGGGTCCAGAGGGTTCCCAGGACAGAGGGGGGGGGGGGGGGGTGTTAGGGATGCAATTTTTGCAACTGTCTCAGACTTTGCAGAGGAGCTGGGGGGGGGGGGGAACATATGCAGCTATTACAATGATAATGCTATTATTCCCACGGTAAAAAGATCGGTCTCAAGATTACAACTAATAGTTCAATGTCCTTACAGCAAGTTAGCTCCTTAATCCAATGTGCCTAGGGTTACACCATCCATCATTTGGCAAATATCGCCAGCCCTCCTTTTCTTACCATTCTCCCTTGACCCGTGCGCCCGAAGGAGTTTGAAGCCATCCAAGGAGACAAGAGTGTCCGGAGTGACGGCGGTAAGCCAGGTCTTTGTAAACAGCATCAAGCTACACTCCTGAAACTCCCGATTGATGCGTGGTCAATGCCAACAGATCGTCCATCCTGCATTGCCCATAATGATGGAGGGGAAAAAAGGTATATAACACCTCCTCCTAGCCCTCCGAAGGGCTCCTGCTCCACAACCTCAACCTCAATTAAATTATAACAATAGTGTCCCTGTAAGGCAAACGGCGTAAACGAAAAGAAGGAAAAAATGCCAGGATTTCTTATTTTTTGTTACATTATATATAAAATTTTTTATAAAAAGTAATTAAAACGTCCAAGCTACACAAATATGGCACTATAGAGATGAGTGAACCGGGTTCGGGTACGTTCGGTATTTGATTAGCTGGGGCTGCTGAAGTTGGATAAAGCTCTATGGTTGTCTGGAAAACATGGATACAGCCAATGACTATATCCATGTTTTTCATATAGCCTTAGGGCTTTATCCAAGTTCAGCAGCCACCGCTAATCAAATGCCGAAAGTTTGGGTTCGGATGGAGGTTCGCTCATCTCTATGGCACTAAAAACTTCATGGCGATCATGGCACAAAAAACGACACCCCATACAGCCTCATAAATGAAAAACTAAAAACTAATAAGAGTCACAATAGAGCCATTATAATAATAATTATTTGCAAAAAAAAAAAGCCTTCATTAAAAAAAATAAAGTATAAAGTATAAAAAAATAAAGCATTAAAAAAATCTGTGTAAACTTGCATATTGTTGTGTTCAGACTGACCTATAGAATAACATTATCATGTCACTTTTACTGTAAAGTACATTACTTAGTTATGGGAACCCCCTAAAAGTTTAAAAAATTGCATTTTTTTCCAATTTCACCAATTTTATTTTCATAAATAATATTTTTGGAGGTTCCATCATACACGCTATGGTAGTTTGAAAGATGCTATTACAAATTATATTTATTCCTGAAAAGCCCTGTAGATAGAAAATGAAAGCGCTAGAGCGGAGGAAAAAAATGAAAATGCAAAAATGAAAATTGGGGAAGTTTAATCCATGGTTTATGTACAAATGGGGGAAAAAAATCAGGGCTATTACTACTCTCCTAAGGAGTAGTGGTGGATCCTAATATGTTTGTTTAGAAGAGCCACCAGGGCCTTGGTTTTGACATTTTGATATTTTACCACATTTTGTACAAATCATGGCAGAACTGCATCAGAGCAGCTATTTTGCATTTTATAAGTAGACTGTTCAGCACCCGTGACATGTGACTATGGTGCATTTTAGGGGAGGAGGTAGAAAGCTGTAAAGATATATTAGAAGGGGAAGGTACACCAGTGTGTTTGTGTCTGTGGGGGGCGCTATTTATGTATTGGGGAGCAGAGTGTATGTGTTTGTCTTGGGGGGGGGGGGTGCAATCTATGTGAGAAGGGGCAAAGTGAACAGTGTATATGTGGGGGCGCTATGTATTTGGGGAGGGGGAGCGACAAGGTAATCAGTGTGTGGTGGGATATTATACTTCATAGAGCAGAGCACAGTAAATTATAACTAATAGAGCAGGACAATTCATTTAAATTAATAGAGAAGGGTACAGTAAATCATAATTAACAGAGATAGTCCATTATAATTAATAGAGCAGCAAACTGTATATTATAATTAATAAAAGAATACACAGTACATTATAATTAAAGGATCAGGGCACAGTACATTATAATTAAAGGATCAGGGTACAGTACATTATAATTAATATAGCAGATTACAGTGCATTATAACTAATAGAGCAGGACC
Organism: Dendropsophus ebraccatus; assembly: GCF_027789765.1. NCBI lineage: Eukaryota > Metazoa > Chordata > Amphibia > Anura > Hylidae > Dendropsophus > Dendropsophus ebraccatus. The sequence continues at coordinate 64,783,028 of NC_091460.1, read as the reverse complement.
CAATCTATATATAATTAAAATGTCTGTTTGTCCTCTAAAGTCTTCCGAACGCCTGAACCATTTTACCCCAAGTTTGGCAGGCAGATAGATTGGGTGCCCAGGAAGGTTAGAGAGAAGGTCCCATAGAAATTTATGGGAGAACCTCCACACTGCACACATATGTGACAATATTAGAGCTGTGTGTCACCCCAGCAATGTACAGGTGGGGGAATTAGCCTCAGCCAGAGCTATAGAGACATGAATGTGCAGATCCAAAGAATCACAAATATGACAGCCAGGCCTGGTGGGATCTCATAAGGAGAGGGATGGGGAAAACACCCATAGAATCTTCTAGAAATCAGATTTGACCTCACAAAGATTATGTCAGTGTCCACACACACACACACACACACACACACACACTAATGGAATGTATACTGAAGCCTTAACAACCAATTTGATTACTACTTTGATTTTCAAAGAGAGCTGGAATCTGATTGGTTGCTATATATATATATATTTTTTTTTTACAATAGTCCAGTAAAGACATCTCCCAGTCTATGTCCTAAATATGTCATGAATAACAGAGAGGGATGACAACCTGCAGCTGATCTTACTGACTTCTTTTGGGCCCACTAAGTTAAACCAAGATCACTACTGACTTACACTATGTTTGTGAGATGTTTGTGAGATTTTGATTTTACATTTGTAAAGTGTAATGTTGATTTCCCTGTAAAAAAAAAACAAAACAAGGGCATAAATTGGCCCCCTCGGAACAAATCTAATTAGGGGGACCTTCGAACGTACTGGATTGCAGCGAAATCCACTGCGGATCCATGTACTGTAAAGGTCTATGGGTTTACATATGCTCAGCAGAATTTTCATTTTGCTGCGGAAATGTAACCCGGCCCCTTTAACCCCCTGCTGCCGCAGCCCCTGGCCTGCAGCATACATTACCTGCTCGCTGCATGTGAGGCTCCCCTTACTACCCATCAGCCAATCAGTATGTGTGAAGCTACCCTAACACACTGACATGCTCTACCCAGGTACCGCTGGGTACATTTTTTAGTTCATTATAATAAAATGAGAAAGGTACTGTGCATTATAATAAACTGTACATTATAATAAACAGAAGAGGGCACAGTGCATTAAAATTAATAGATGCACAGTAATAGATGGAACAGTATTATATTTAAAGGGTACACTGTGTGACAGTTTTATATTCACGAGGCCCAGTGAGCGACAGTATTATTTTCAGAGGGAACAGTCTGCGGCAGTGTTATATTCAGGGAACCCTGTTTATGGCAGCACTGTATTTAGGGGGCACCATGTGTGGCAGTATTATATTCAAAAGGTACAGTGTATGTAGCAGTGCTAAGGTCACAGGATACAATGTGCTGCATTGGTAGTTAGTAACCACAAGGAGCATGTTTTAACCTCACACCCCTTGTTTTTACCCTTGTTAGGTTTGGTTCACACATGGCAGTTGTATTGCAGACGAGGCTGCGACCACACTACTATGCAAATCAGTGTCATTTAATGTTACCTTGTGAGGCAAGCAGTTTTTTTTTTTTTTTTTTGTTAGTAGCTGCATCAGGGGTGAATTAACTTTATCAAGCTTTGTCACCAAGCTTGGGCCACCCCATTGTAACTATGGATTCACTAGCATGGTGTTCATAGTACAGGATAGATAATGTCAAATTTACCTGTAAAGCTTTTTTAAAAAAATGATTATCAGGCAGCACTGTGCTCACATTTCATATTCTTAATTATTTCCATTTTGTATTTGGTGCTTAAATACCTTAACAGAGGCACCATTGTCTCCGCTCCCATCTGTCTGTACCTATGAATTAGGAGGAGGAGCTTCCTGACCCATCTCTAGCCTAATCTTATTGTATGGCGCATGGCTGGAGATGGGTGTCATCAAGGGGTTTAAAGTATAAAATAATATACTACCCCTCTCTCTCTCAATTTAATTGACATTATTCCAGACCTCAACCAGACCCCTAAATAAAGACACTGGACTCCAAAATTAATTCAGATCCAAAATTACACTAAAATACCTCCCTTCCTCGCACACAAACACACACACACACACACTGCTTTATTGTAACCTTACCTCACCCCAGACTGGTCACCATGTATTCCCCTGCCTGCACCCTATACTGGTCACTTTGTATCCCCGTGCCCTCACCCCAGACTGGTCACCCAGTACCCCTCTCCTCACTGATTGCCCTCCCTGTCCCTTTTCTACACACCTGTAGCTTTAGTATTGCTCCTCCATAGTGCAGACTGTACAGGACCTGTGGTGACATCATAGTTACATGTTAAGGTCCTTCAGTATGTTCTCTGAATTGTCTCCTGGCTGTATTTTTTTTGGTTAAAAAAAAAAAAAAAGTTTTTTTGCAAATCACGTCAAACTGTAGGAGACAATACAGCACTTAAAGTATAAGTCTGTTTGGGTGGCCTTGGGCCCCAGGAACTCAGGGCCCCGGGTTACTGTTCAAAACAGACCTATTATAATCTGCTATTTCTGCACAGTACCTTATTCATGTTGCAACCATAACATATGAACCTTGCCTTAGAATTCAACTCAGAACTGAATACGTGGAACTTAAAGTGACTCTGTACCCACAATCTGACCCCCCCCCCCCCAAACCACTTGTACCTTCAGATAGCTGCTTTTAATCCAAGATCTGTCCTGGGGTCCGTTCGGCAGGTGATGCAGTTATTGTCATAAAAACAACTTTTAAGCTTGCAGCGCTGTGTCTAACGGCCGGGGCTTACATTTGTATATGCATTAGGCTGGCACACCCACTCTGTCCTTCCTCCCCACCCTCCTCATCATTAGGAATGCTCCAGGCAGATTGCTTCCTATTCCCCACCTGTGTGTATAATGAACATGGGCTGGATCGTTAATACACCTGTGCAAAGCTCAAACAGCAGTAAATGTTCCTGGATCATTCCTAATGATGAGGAGGGTGGGAAGGAGGGACAGAGAGGTGGTGCCAGTCTAATGCATATACAAATGTAAGCCCCGGCCGTTAGACACAGCGCTGCCGGATTAAAAGTTATTTTTATGACAATAACTGCATCCCCTGCCGAACGGACCCCAGGACAGATCTTGGATTAAAAGCAGCTATCCGAAGGTACAAGTGGTTTGGGGAGGACAGATTGTGGGTACGGAATCGCTTTAACTAAGTAGTTGAGCATCCCTGGCTAGGGTGGCCAATCATCTAGTCTCTCTCAAAAAAAAAATGATGGTTTATTATTAAGGTAAAGGAACTTGTACAGGTCATTATCAATCAAAGTAAATGCTGCTAATGTGTTTCTATCAGTACTGTGAATTATAAGATTTTCTTATATTCCTTTTTTCTTATTCCTGTGTGTCTGTAACAATGATGCTTGTCTCGGATTTCTAGTCTCATTTTAGTCTATGACACATTAAAAGTTTTTTTGTAATGATATTCCCAATTTAAAAATGATTCTCTTGAAACCATAGTTTTGAATCACACCATAGTAAATCATAAGTTAGAACAGTGGCAAAACTTTGGAATAGTTGTTTTCTAATTATTTACTTTTTGTAGCAATTTTTGTTAAATTGCAGCCATATTTGTTGTCACCTTTGAGTTAGTGTCGCAGATTTTTTAAACTTTTTTTTTAATAGTTCTGTTCAATATCTTTCTAATAGTATGGTATAATGTGATTATTCTCAATGTGCAAAGGAAAGTAACAACCCCAAACAATTATTTCACAGATATGAAAAAATCTTATGGCCTGATAAAAGAGGATGAATCAATGAGCACAGCTATGCCTCATCCTAACATTCAGAATAAGCTTATTACTATATGCAAGTCCATCGTTTGCTGAGTACATAACACAACTCTACCATATGCTGAAGACTAAGGTCTCATTGTTGTAGAGGTCCTTTTATGAGGAAGTCTCTAAGCAGCGTCATTCTATTTACACAAACATTAATCAAAAGGCAGGAAGCAAATAAAACAACATTAAAGAGGATTTACTCCGGCACAAAGCATGACCTTATTCCTAATATCTGCTACTACAAATGACAGAAAGATAAGCTCATTACAACATAATTAATTTTCCGTTTATCTTGCATTCACCCAGACATGCTGAAGTTATTGCGGTGAGACACTCATTTAGAGACAGACCTTGAAAATATATTTAGCATGAATTAACGTAAACCTTAATTAATCTCTAACATTCTCTTGTTTCCTTGACAAACTAATGTGCAGTGTAATAACAATGAACTCTGTGCAGCAGAAAATCTAGATGACATTTCCATATTCTGCAACCTTAATATTTTCTAGCGCATATGCGTTATGCCGTAAATCTAGATGATTAGTTGAAAGGTACAATGCTTGTAGTTATTAAACTAATGTCACCAACATGTGTATACTGTACATCACTAATGCCATACAATGAGGTAATTTGGTGCAGGAGGAAGTATTATACAAGACCAACAAAGTCTACCTGGCCCACCAGAGTACCAAAGTATCCTCCCATTGGTGTGCACTCCCACACAATAATGTGTATCAAGTCCATCACTTAAGGTCTGGCCCGCACAGCAACTTTAGTCATGTAATTGTTACTTAAAGAAGCAGTTGACATAATTTTTTTTATTGCCCTCCCTCCCCTAGTCGCTGGCATATATACTCACCACAGATGATCGTGTCCCACAGCACAGCTTTGTTCTGGTCCCGCAGCACTGTTGAAATCCTGTGCGTGATCACGTCATCTGCTGCTGTGACCCCTCTTCTGTCTCCTGTGATTGAACGCCGGAAGTCACGCACTGCTATAGAAAATGCATTGTAAAGTGTGACTTCCAGCGTTCAATCACAGAAGACAGAAGAGGGGTCAAAGCAGCGGATGACGTGAACACGTTTCGGATTTCAACAGCGCTGTGGGACCGCAAAAAAAGCGTGCAGCGGGACACCAATCACCTGTGGTGAGTATATCCACCTGCGCCTAGCGGGGGGGGGGGGGGGGGGGGGTCAATAAAAAAAAAATCTGAACTGCCACTTTAAGGTATCATCAGATTTGAGAGGCTGACGTGGAGGTCATCAAATGATGAATCTTCATCCTTCCTCTTTGTGCCAAACTCTAGTAAAGGAGGGTAAAAAACGTGAAAGCAAAAGACCTGAGAATTAAGAAGGGGATATTACTGGTTTGGATAGATAAAAATGTCTCACCACTCAGAGCTACATTGACCACACATTTAGCAGACCTTTTATTCTTTTTGACTGAAGCTTTACCAATCAGAGCATGGTGATACTTGGGACTAATCATTGGACACGCTAGGCCAATTTTCTTTGAAATCACCAACATTTTTAAATTTAATTTCTAATTAGAACATTTAAAATAATACAAAAAAGGATTACAAATCCATAGGCAGTATCCATGTTTTGCGGGCATCTCACTTCTTAGTGTATCTCACTTCTATAGCCACCAGTAATCAAATACCACATGCCTGGACTCAAGCATGCTTGAGTTATGCTCATTTCTACTTCCTAGCTATTTCTCACCAACTGGGAAAAACTGTGAACTGTGTTTGTGCCACGGATGAAGTTTTCATGTAAGAAGCCACTCCCTTTTTGTGTACAAGTTGGGTTTATATGGATTTTTACGGATGAATTGTGGAGAAACCTAATCTCTATTCTGAATATTAGCCTGCATATTAGTCAACCTTTAAGTTCATACTATACATGGTCACAACCAATCATAAGACGGTCCCCAAACAGCGAACACTTGACATTTCCCTACCATCAGGAGCGACTCCATCACCTGATGAACCAGACGGTCCCTCCTATTTAGCAATTCGGAAAGTGATCCGCTGGGGACGGGGGACCCTCTACCGAAGCGGTTCCTTAGAGTAAGGCAGGGAGTAACAGCTGGTCTAATTCTTGGCGAACACCCACACCTTACTCACCTACTGCTTTATGCAAAATGTACGTATGCTATTTGTTAATTTTCTCACTGTATTTTTAGAACACGTTTGCATCTAATAAATATCTAATCTACACTGTATTTCAGTGTTTGGTATACCACTTATTCTATACCTGGATACTTTTGTTTGTTTGCATTATAAGAAGGGACACCTTATATCATTTACGTATCCTCCTAGGATCACATGGTACAATTATTTTTGTACAAGTTGGGTTTATGATAGATTATGAGTGAAAACTTTTCATTTATATGGAAATGATTTTTTTTTTCTTCAATTCGTTTTCATGAGTGAAACATCTTAAGGTGGTTATCCAGGATTAGAAAAAAAACAAGGCCAGTTTGTATCAGTAACAGGACCCCTTTTGTCTCCAGTTTTGGTGGGTATTTGCAAATAAGCTCTATTCACTTCAATGGAAGTGTGTTGCAAAACCACACCCAAACTGCAGACAAGAGTTGTGCTGTTTCTGATAGTAAGTGGCCATGTTTTTTTCTAAGCCTGAATAATACCTTTAAATATTCCCCCGTTTCCATCCAATAGTAAAAGTAATAAAAACATTATTTATGGACCCAATCTGTATTAAATAATGTATCAACTGTGTCATTTGCAAACAATAAAGCAGTAAATAAATTCAGTCATAGACCTATACACTCCATATGTAGAAAAAGTGGAATTTCTTTTAATAAGTTTATGACATAGACATATTACAGCCAGAACTTATACATATAGAATGTGGAGCAATCAATTACACATCCTCCATTGTACACAGTTCATCTTCACTCTTATACTCCAGTAGAAACATATGTTCTCTGACTGAAAACCTATTCAGAATCTATTGTGTTCCCTGCCAATACTTTGCTGTATCACTTCCCTTGTGACTAAGACACTAATAATACTCTATGCACTGAAGCTATAACCGTGTCTGCAAAGATCATACGAATGAAAAGAAGAAGTATTGATTACAGCGTTATCTGGCAGCATCTGAAAAACATTGCAAAATTAGAACAACCAGAGAGTTATTCGTGTCACAGGAGCCGAGAAGTCTAATTTTACCAATTAAGTTAACAATGCCGGGGGCCCGTGCACCATGGTATCAGTAGACTCATGCCTCCATACAACATTCCACCACAATGATCACAATCACAAGGCATGAATAGAAGAAAATACAACACCGCAACTAGGATGTCAGCAATCCACTTATTTATATCAAGTCGAAAAAAGAATGCATGGCAGAATGTCAAACACTGCTATGATTAGGACATGGAGCTATTGAATATTATCCATCTGAAACCGCAAATTATGGCTTTGCTTTTGATGTCCATGCTGGTGGCTTTGACGGGATAAAGGAAAAACAAGTTCACTTAGTGTCTTAAAGCGTAATGTGACAGCTGGATATTGAGGCCTGGTTTTCTTGTAATGGCTGTGTTTAGTTTTATTCACATGACATGATGCAGCCCGAGAGCCTCTTTGTCAAAAGTAATAATTATAATTTAGACAGAGCTATTGAAAAAGTGTTTGTCAATTAAGTGTTATTAATGTTGACACATTTTGAAGAACATAGTGACTTTAAGATCAAAGAAATTTCTTTTTTGTTCTAAACTTTCTTTTCTATCTTGTTGTACTGCACAGAATAACTAGGTTTAAGGCCCCCTTCACACGTCCGGAAAAACCATCCGGATTTCCTATCAGGAAATCCGGACGGATTTCCGGACCCATAGACTTTAATTGGTCACGGACACCCTTCCGGATTTTTCCGGAAGGGTGTCCGTTCCGGAAAATATATCCGGAAAAAATAGGACATGTCCTATTTTTGTCCGGAATTCCGTTCCGGACGCCCCCATAGAAGGCTATGGGGGCGCCGGAATCACGGGCACTTTCCTGATGTACATCAGGAAAGTGCCCGTGATTCCGGATGGTTGACAGCCTGCCGGCACCCCCGCTGCCCGAACGCCGCGCCGCCACCACCCAAGGGATCCCTGCACCCGGACATCAGCTGCCGCCGCCTGGTGACCCCGCAGCGCCGCATCGCATCACCCCGCCGCCGCCGCCGCCCGATGACCCAGCGCCGTATCGCATCACGCCGCCGCCCGCTGACCCCGCATCGCATCACCCCGCCGCCCTCTGACCCCGCATCGCATTACCCCGCCGCGCCGCATCGCCCCGCCGCCCGCTGACCCCCGCATCGCATTACCCCTCCGCGCCGCATCGCCCCGCCGCCGTATCGCATCACCCCGCCGCTGCCGCCCGATGACCCCGCCGCCGCATGACATCACCCCGCCGATGACCCCGCCGCATCGCATCATCACCGCCGCCGCCGCCCGATGACCGCGCCGCATCGCATCACCCCGCCGCCACCCCGACCTCTGTTCCCCTCCCTCTCCGAGTCCGCAGCAGCTTGCACCCGCCCGCCCGGGACTCCCACCAGCTGCCGCCGCTGTTCTTCCGCCGCCGACAGGTGAGATACACAGCCCTCTCCCCCCCAATACTAAAACTCCCAACATGTCCTGCTAACAGGCCATGATGGGAGTTGTACTTCTGCAGCCTGTGGCCATCCAGGTTGCAGGAGTACAACTCTCATCATGTCCCTGTTGACAGGTCATGATGGGAGTTGTACTTCTGCAGCCTGTGGCCATCTAGGTTGCAGAAGTACAACTCTCATCATGCCCCTGTTGGAAACACTTTTTTTTTACTCATCAGGAAATCCTGAAGGTTTTTCCTGATGGTTTCCTGATGGTAAAAACGGATTACTGTCAGGAAATCCTGATACTATCCTGATGACATTTGAGGTCTCCTGATCAGGATTTCCTGACAGTAAAAACTGACACGGACGTGTGAATGGGGCCTAAAGCGTACCTGTCATTTTTTCCCCTTATACCCTCTCATCCCTTTCTAAAATCCAAAAACCAAGAAAAAGGAAAAAAAAGGAATATTCTTCTAAGTAATACACTAACCATCTTCCTGCCATCCCTGATAATGTTTCTTATTTAATTTTATTACATATTTCCATTCACAGATAGATGAAGGAGCTGGGGAGAGACATTTCCTGGCTATTAATAGTCTTGCGTGGAAGGAGTGTCGGACAAGAATCCTCTTATTCTTAGCACTGAACTCACTTAGTGTCTCGTTCCCTAGAAAATATGGGGGGATGGGGTTGTTTTATATTGCACACTTTCTGAAATACCATCAAATACCTGCCGTCAGTATTTTTCAAGGCAAGGTACCTGTAAAAAAAAAAAAAACCTGCATACCTACCAGAATAACCCTTCAGGGTGGCGACTAGGTGATTTTAGTGCTCCATTTTGAGCCCCTTTTATAGTGCAAAGCTTTTTCTCATTTACTTTATTTTAGGAGGCTGGGCCAGGGCTGAGCTGTTTGCCACTAGTGCTCATGCACATTTTTCCTTTCTCTGACTTTTCAAGCAAATCCCAGCACATTGAAACACATCACATATTCCTCTTTGCTATTCCATGACATTGTGCTGGTACACTGTCAATTCTCACTGTCAGCCTCTGGTCTCCTGAGAGGTCCCGGGTTCCTGTGTCATCCCAAATAAGCAGAAACCTCCCGCACAGCCTGTCAGTGACTGCAGAGGTGCCACACCTCAGTCACCGAATGGTTGAACTTACATTTCAGCTTTGGTTCGTGACATCACAGGGCCAGGATCTGCAGGAGACCGGCGGGGAAACTGTGAGCAATGGTGGTGTGCTGTGCCGCAATGAAACAGGTAAGTATTACTTCTTTTAAATGTTATAGTTAGGAGGTAGGTCCTATACATTAAAGCTTTACAAATAAATAAATATACAGAATGTAGAAAAGTAACAACTATAAATGTTGGGGCCTCAGGTATTCTCTACTTTCCCAATTTGTCTTCTAGTCATCACAGCTTCTTGTTTCCGAGTAAAAAATGTGTCCTATTTACACAACAGGAAAAAAAAAAGCGCTTAGAGAAAACAGAAGTTCAGAGATGAAGAGGGAAACAGAAGTTCCCTACAATTCCTGACACTTGTGACATGACAGAACAATGATAAATTAGTTTTCTGGAAGGAAAATATGTACAGATCTTTGACAAGGTCGCATCTGTTCTCTGCATAAAGCAATTAAGTTACACAAGGCCGGTCACCTGCACTTCCAATAGAGTAAGAAATCTGTAAAGAGACCCTATAAAATTAATGAGCAAAGCGCCACCATTCATTTTAGATTAATCCGCTAGCCATTTTAACAATATACTGTCAAACACAAGAATTAAGTTGTCACATTTTTACTGTCCAAAAAAAAACTGAGGAAAAACAGAAGAAGTATTGGAGAACATGGTGGAAGGATAACCATAAATACTCTAAACTTAAAGGGGATGTACCACCAGGTACATCCTCTTTAATCTGACACAGGAATAAAACGGCGCCGTCACGGACAAGCCAGTGCCGCGATTCGTTTTTTCGATCCACGGCCAGGTTCCCGTGTACGGCGCCATTCTATCCACGGGTCCCGGGCCGGTGCTCAAGTACTGGAGGCATGCCGGCCCGCCCCCAGTGGAAGGGAATTCCCTTCCCTGTATGAAGCGGCTCAGTTAGAATCAATGGAGCCGTGTCATACAGGGGAGGGAATTCCCTCCCACTGGGGGCGGGCCCGACCGCCTCCAGTGCTTGAGCATCGGCCCGGGACCCGTGGATAGAACGGCGCCATACACGGGAACCGGCCCGCAGATCGAAAAACGAACCGCGGCTCCGGCTTGCCCGTGAGAGCGCCGTTCTATCCCTGTGTCAGATTAAAGAGGATGTAACTGGTGGTACATCCTCTTTAAAGCCTGATAACATAAAGGGTTCTGTAACGAACCAACATACAATAAACTACTAGGCCCAAATGCAGCCATTTTAGCAGCAACACCCAGGTATCCTGAAATACTTCTGTACAAAATGTAGAACTCAGGGTGATCAAATGTCATCTAAAGGGTCTGTCTTATATTAGAAAAACAAGGCTGTCTCATTTACAAAAGAGTACCACACCCATAGATACAGCTTGTGTGGTATTATAATGTAGCTTAGCCGTATTCAGCTCAATAAAGTTAAAGGACTACTGGTGTTGGGAAAATTTTTATATACGGCTGCCATTACATTAAAAATAATAAAGAGTCTATTTTTACCTCACTACGCTCCCCCAGTGTCCTCCTGTCATGTCTTTAATCTCCCACGGTACAACCATTTCCGAAATGGACTCTGGAGTGACAGCCCGCTCAGCCAATCACTGATCCTATCTCAAACAAAGTAAATTCACCAGTATTTTTTTTTTTTTTTTTTTTCATTTTTGTTGGAAACTCAGGTACATTTCAAAGAAGGTCATACTGTATATTAATGGATTACAAATTAAGACAATAACTATACTTCAGCTCAAACTTCTTTGCTTTATCTCTAATTTCCAACTTACTCATTTTCATTTATATCCATTCTTAAGTGACAATCCTCTTTAATAATGGAACTGAACTGAATGTGATATTACAGACCGAAAGAACATCTCTTAGCAGCGTGAGCTTATAAAAGAGTGGTGTGTAAGCTTAAAGTTAATGGATATCTTCACACTTTTTTCATTGTTCATTTGTTTCCTGGATGCAAAAAAGAAAGCAACTTTCTAGTTTTCATTAAAGGGATTATCCAGGATTAGAGAAAGCACAGCTACTTTCTTGCACCACCCCTGTTCTCAGGTTGTATGTGGTATTACAATTCAGTTCCATTCACTTCACTGCAAAACCCACACCCACACTAAGGACAGAAGAGGTGCTGTTTCTGGAAGAAATGTCAATACTTTCACAGATACGTCAGGGTGCCGATGCATCCATGGCTGGGAAGGCACAATCGTAATGTGAACCCTGTCTAAACAAGGAAAAGTCCAGCATTCATTGTCTTATAAAATATTTTGCTCTGCTGTAACTCCTACAGGAATATGACCAAGATATTGTACTGTAATCCCCTGCTTTAATATTTAAATCATATGAAACACGTACATGAAATATTTCTATTTTTTTGATTCTATGTCTGCAGATTTTTATTTCATGTTCCCATATTAGCAGTGTGTATGTTACCATGTATGCTGGACTTGACTATACTTAAAAGATAGATAGATAGATAGATAGATAGATAGATAGATAGATAGATAGATAATTTTCCTTAAAGGCAGAGAAGCACTGCCTAGAACATGGATACCACTAGAGATGAGCGAATGTACAGTAATAACGAGGCAAAGGACTTTGCTATCTCTGCAATCTGCTCATCACCCTGCTGCCTTTTAACAGACTGCCACTCTGTGCTGCTCCTCCTTAAGTGCTGGGAAAAGCAGGATCCAGTCTTGGGAAACTGGGAGAAGTTTTCAAAGACTGGATCCTGCTTACCCTAGCACTCAGGGAGGAGCAGCAGTCAGTTAAAAGGCAGCCAGCTGATGAGCGGATTGCAGAGACAATGAAGTGCTTCTAATCCAGGCTGCACACCTGTTTTACCTGCTTCTGATGACATCCCAATCCCTGTTCAGCCAACCACAGAGCTGCGTGATGTCGAGGGTGGGGGGAGGTCACCGTTAATTCTTTATTCACATAGGGAGGCAGTAAAGAAATGTTTTCTGTTTACCCAGAAAACCCCTTTAAGACTTATTTCACGCTGTGTTGTAATCATCTGGTAGTAAGTAGAGTCTGTTGCACATTTAGGCCATGTTCACACAAAGTAAGAGACCGGCCATTCCATGACCCGGCCGGGTCACAGAACAGCCGCTCTCTGAAAAGATTATCCCGGATGATCTTTATGGCCGCACGGAGGCACCCGTATCAGAAGTCCCCACAGCACACTGTGGAGCGAGCGGCCAGAGCTGCTCACTTCATAGTGTGCACTGACACGGTTTTCTACGGGCGAATTTCAATGCATAGCAGCTGCAGAAAACTGACATGTCAGTTGTTTACGGAGCCGCTAGGGATCCCGGCCGAAGCATATACTATATGTATACGCTCCGGCCGGGATCCCATAGGCATTAATGGCACATATATTTTCATACAAATCACGGCCGTTGTATATCGGCCGTGGTTTTATGAACATATACTTTGTGTGAACATAGCCTTAGTGTGTTTCAGGAAATCATAAATACTTCAGGAAATCATAGATACTACAGTGTTTCCCCGAAAATAAGACAGTGTCTTATATAAATTTTTGCTCCCAAATATGCGTTATGTCTTACTTTCAGGGGACGTTTTATTTTTCCAAGAAGTTCACACTTCTTGCTAAACAAATAAAAAAATAAACATTTATTATATATTGTACAGTAGTTGTCATCCCAAACCAGAATAACCAGACCCCGTTTCAGGGAAACAGGGGAGATGATTTACTGTATAACTGTACCTGCATTTATCATTTCCTGTCTGACCTAATATTCGGCATGGAAAAAAAGCCAGTGCACTCTGGGATGTCCAGCTGCAATGCCCCAAAGAGCTCTATTCTTATTAATAGTAAGTATACCCAAGTAGTAATATACCAGAGCTAAAAGGGAATTCCATATTAATTTTGGCTATGAAGCCCACCCACCAATATGGATATGTCTATATATAACTTCAATAAACATTCACCATCTACCTAGTTCAGCAGCATTTGTATAATAAGTCATTATGTTGGTGAATTATGTTGGGAAAAACTGTATAAAACAAAAGACTATGCAAAGAGGTCTCAATATCAACTTACTGAGAAATACAATCATTTCTTTCATTTCTTTAAAACCCATTATCAAGTACAGGAATGGAGTTATCAAGTATCAGTTATCAAGTATCAGGAATGGAGTTATCAAGTACAGGAATGGAGTACAGCACTTACTGTTTCAGGACTAATACAGCACTTGTACTATGACTAAGGACTATGTAATGCTGATGAGTGGTGTACTTTATTACTGTACTTTACTATGAATTTTAATATTCTTTATAACTGAAGTGATATTGTTTCTCATTAAGTAGATGCTGGAACCTGTTTGCATATATATTAAATCCAGTACAGGCCAGCACCTCTGTGTATTCTGTACTACAGCGATTGGGCCAACCAGATTTTCTCAATTTGTTACAGTATTTAAAAGAACTTCAAGTAAAAGTGTAAACACAAAGCTGCTGTATATAGGCAGGAAATCCAGGCAGTCAGTGCGCTTCAGGCTGGAAAGTCAGACATGAAATTGGTGCGTTCTGCACAGAAGGATGTAATACAGAAAAGCCGGGATGTTATGTCAGAACAATTTAGAATAACGCACAATTACAGCATAAATCCCTTCACACAATATGTAACAGGAAACTTCAAAATGACGGCTTTTCCTATCATTCTCTGTCTCAATAAAAGACATCTAATACTGCTAAATTGAATCAGTCAAAAAAAGTAATAGTATAGTTACACAATGTACGATCACGTATGATGTAAGGTGCATTTCGTCAAATCAATTTTTTGCATGGCAGTTTTTATGCTAAAATTTGGTGAGGTTGAATCCTGACTCTCGCCAATGATTCCCGCTGTCTTAAACCCCTGTGGAGAGGGTGGATACAGCGGGAGGACTGCCTGGAAAACCGGGATACAGCCACAGCTATAGGCTGTATCCCAGTTTTCCAGGCAGTTCTCCCTCTTTATCCACCCTCTCCACGGAGGTGGAAGACAGCGGGAATCATTGTAGAGAGTCCGGGTTCGTACGAACCCGAACCTCGGCAGGTTCGGAGCATCCCTAATCCTGACTATCAATTAAGCAGGGACAGGAATTGGAAGGGAGCGGGGAAGGAACCAAACCCTGAGGAATTCATAAGCATGGGAAAGCCTCTCTTTACACTGGAGAATCAAGGCATTTAGTTATAGAACAAATGGATATATGAAATGTACCATGTGTCTCCTTGACCCAACAGTGTCATTCGCAATACAAATGGAAAAACCCTTCCAAAATATCAATTTAAATTGTAATTTTAAATGTATGTCTATAGTCTTGACTGTATGGCAAGTGAAGAGTTAGGCTAGGTTCACACTGCGTTTTTGCCATCCATTTTTTTCATCTGTTTTTTGCAAAAAAACGGATGCATTTGTTTGCATCCGTTTGGATCTGTTCTTCCATTGACTTCCATTATAAAAATAAACAGATCAGAACGGATTTCTTTTATTTGACGGACACAAAAGTAATGTTGACACTACTTTTGTGTCCATCAAAAAAAAACTGATCCATTTTGATCCGTTTTTTTATAATGAAGTCAATGGAAAAATGGATAAAAAAACAGATGGGGAAAAAAACGGATTGCAAAAACGCTGTGTGAACCTAGCCTTAACTGACAGAAACAGACTCATCACTATCCCTGGCAGTAGCAGCTGTGGCAATGCTGTGGGGCAGCTGTGTATTATATAAATTTTTAGGGTTACCATTGTCAACATAGCAGGGGGGCCTTATGGTCAGTTTGCTTTGTTATGCCCTGTCCTTTCACACTGTAGATAGGGCATAACTTGTTCATCAAGGAATACCCCTATAAGTAAAGGGGCTTAAAATTACAAACATAATAATATTATACTGAGCATAGGGGCCGAGGTGCAACTGCAATAGTGTTAGCTGTCTCTAACTACATGATCATATTACTTACCCAATGAATTATAATGTTTAATGTTTTCCCAAAGAAAAAATAGCTACCCTTTAGCAATTCAGTTTAGCAATTATAAAAGCAAAAGAAATAAAAATTAAAATGACACAGATAATACCGCAATATAGAAAGCTAACATTCTTTTTAATATTGACACATTTCCAATGCTAGAAGCATTTCCATTACTGGCTCCAGATTACTTTGGGGTTTCTTGTATAAACTAGATTATTGAGGAAATGAAAAAAAAAGAAAAGAAACTAATTATTTTCCGGAGTATCCGCATTTAAAAGATGTAATTTGTGTCAACTTTTTTTTTTTTTTTTTTTTTTTGGGCTAATGAATTAAAAGCCTTTTAAAGCAGGATAATACTATTCACCACTTGCCTAGGGGTTAACTATCACTTTTTAAAGTCCTTAAGATCTATTCTTATCCTTCATTGCAAAAGGGGAAAAAAAGTGTTCTTACTCTGCTAAGGGAAGAAAAAGAAATATTTATAAGGCTTTTAGACGGTAAATGCCACATTATTTGCTGGTTTATCCTTGGATTTAGGCAAAGACTTTTTTTAACCCTCTTAAGAAAATAGCTAGTTTGGGCTTAAGGAAGAAAAGTTTTCATCTTTGTAAGTCAATCCAGAACGTGTAACTTTCTTTCTTTTCTTCCTGTAAAGTATACATAGCAGTATAATGGCAGTGTGTTAGGAGAAATGTGTGTATCTTTTGAGTATTATTTTTGGATCCATAAAACATGCTATAAACTATAAAGATTCTGAAAACATTTTTTATTTATATTACTCTTTTATGTATTTTGGACCTTGCTTACATCACTTATTCTTTGTATGAGCTGCGGGTAAGACGCCAGGACTGTTAAAGAGAATGTATGAAATGTATCAGGAACTGACCTATTGTTTAAATCAAGTTTTTATGTTAAACATATATTTTAAGAATGTTGGTGATTTAATTTTCTAATTTCACAACTTATTTTAATATAAAAAAATCCTGAAATCTTTCAGTTTTTATCCTTACCACTAGGTCTAAAACTAATATGAGAATTACCGCATTTTCCAGAGTATAAGATGACTTTTTAACCCCGAAAAATCTTGTCAGAAGTCGGGGGTTGTCTTATTCGCCGGGTATGGTCGCCCCATATGGTGGTGGGGGCTCACAAATGGCCCGCATCCCCATAGTATGGGACGACCATTTAAAAAAAAAAAAAAAACCTGTTAGCTCACCTGGGCCGTTCCCGGCCTCCCGTTGCCGGCGCAGCCAGTGTGATGTTCACTGACTGCGCCGGGGATGACCAAAGCTCTCCCGAGTAGCCGAGTGTCTAATCGGAGATGCTCGGCTGCTCGGGAGAGCTTCGGAAAAATGACAGAGGCTTCGGGAGGCTCCGGAAGTACCCAAAGCCTTTGTCATTCTTCTGAAGCTCTCCCGAGCAGCCGAGCGTCTCCGATTAGACGCTTGGCTGCTGAGGAGAGTTTCAAGCATCCCCAGTGCAGTCAGTGCACGTCACACTGGCTGCGCCAGCAACGGGAGCGGAGGAGAAGAAGCGCGGAGGCCGGGAATGGGCCCGGGTGAGTTAACTGTTTATTTTTTTCATTAGTTTAGCTGCAGTTAACACCTGCCTGACCGCAGCAGGGCTGCGGTCAGGCAGGGATTAACATTTTCCGGCGTATAAGGCGAGTCCCTGACAATCTGATTAAAAGTCAGGGGTCGTTTTATACGCCCAGTCGCCTAATAGGCCAGAAAATACGGTAGGCTATGTTCTCACAATTTAAAAATATGAACAAAAAGCAGCCATTGTTGCAAAATAATGGCCGTTATTAAGAATCACGCCCTTATTTTTACAATGTGGGAACATAGCCGTACAGTGACAAGTGACACCAGTAGATAGATAGCATCAGTATAGGACAAAAGCGCTCCATGTGGAACGACATCTTAAAAGGTCACACAGTGGGGCTATGTTCCCACAGAGTATTTTGGTCCGTATTTTGCAAACAAAACCAGGAGGAGATTAAAAACACAGAAAGGCTATGTCACACACTGTTGAAATTTAGTGAATAGAACAATGTTCGTTGTTTTGAAATAACGGCCATTAAATGACAGACATCCACTTAATTTCAACAGTGTGTGAACATAGTCTTTCTGTGTTTTCAATCCACTCCTGGTTTTGATTGCAAAATACAGACCAAAATACTGTGTGTTAACATAGCCTAGTACTTCGTAGAACTTAACCCCTTCAAGACCAAGCCTATTTGCACCTAAAAGACCAGGCTCATTTTTCAAAATCTGACCTGTCTCACCATGCGCTTATAGCTCAGTGATGCTTTAACGTATGCTAGCGATTCTGAGATTGTTTTTTCGTCACATATGGCACTTTATATTAGTGGCAAAATTTGGTCACTACTTTGTGTGTTTTTTGTGAAAAACATCAAAATATCATGAAAAATTTAAAAAATTAGCATTTTATGAACTTTGAAATTCTCTGCTTCTAAAAAAAGAAAGTTGTATTACATAAATTAGTTACTAAGTCACATTACCAATATGTCCTCTTTATTCTGGCTTCATTTCATAAACATATTTTACTTTTTTAGGGTGTTACGGGGCTTAGAAATTTATCAGCAAATTACCACATTATCGTGAAAGTTTCCAAAACTGATTTTTTTAGGGACCAGTTCTTATTTTAAGTTGATTTAGGAGGTTTGTATACTGGAAACCCCCATAAGTGACCCCATTTTGGAAACTAGACACCTTAAAGAATTAATCTAGGGGTATAATGAGCATTTTAACCCTACAGGGGCTGGAGGAAAGTATTCACCATTAGGCCGTAAAAAAATAAAAAATAAAAATTTTCCAATAATATATACATTTAGATTAAAGTTTCTCATTTTCAAAAGGAACATGAGAGAAAAAGCACCCCAAAATTTGTAACACGGGTTCTCTTGAGTACTACGGTACCCCATATGTGGGCGTAAACCACTGCATGGGCACACAGCGGGGCTCAGAAGGGAAGGAGCGCCAATTAGCTTTTCCATTGCAGATTTTGCTGAAGAAGTTTCCGAGCGCCAGGTGCGTTTGCAGAGCCCCTGTAGTGTCAGCAGAGAGAAAAAAACCCATAAGTCACCCCATTTTGGAAAGTACACCCCTCAAAGAATTCATCTTCGGGTAGGATGAGCAATTTGACCCCACAGGTGTTAAAGGAAAGTATTCAAAATTAGACAGTAAAAATGAAAAACTCTAATTTTTTCCAATAATATGTTCGTTTAGTTTATAATTTTTCAATTTCACGAGGAAAAAGAGAAAAAAAGTACCCCAAAATTTGTAACGCAGGTTCTCCTGAGTAAAAAGGTACCTCATATGTGAGCATAAATCACTGCATGGGCACACAGCAGGGCTCAAAAGGAAAGGAGCGCCAATTAGCTTTTTCAATGCAGATTTTGCTGAAGAAGTTTCTGAGCGCCAGGTGTGTTTGCAGAGCCCCTGTAGTGCCAGCGGAGTAAAATCTCGCCATAAGTCACCCCATTTTGGAAAGTGCACCCCTCAAAGAATTCATTTTGGGGTGTGGTGAGCATTTTGACCCCTCAGGTATTAGAGGAAAGTATTCAAAAGTAGACAGTAAAAATGAAAAACTTGAATTTTTCCAATAATATGTTCCTTTAGTTTGAAATTTCTCAATTTCACGAGGAACAAGAGAAAAAAAGTACCCCAAAATTTGTAACGCAGGTTCTCCTGAGTAAAAAGGTACCTCATATGTCGGTATAAACCACTGTATGGGCACACATCAGGGCTCAGAAGGGAAGGAGCGCCAATTAGCTTTTTCAATGCAGATTTTGCTGAAGAAGTTTCTGAGCGCCAGGTGGGTTTGCAGTGCCCCTGTAGTGCCAGCGGAGTAAAATCTCGCCATAAGTCACCCCATTTTGGAAAGTGCACCCCTCAAAGAATTCATCTTGGTGTGTGGTGAGCATTTTGACCCCATAGGTATTAGAGGAAAGTATTCAAAAATTTACAGTAAAAATGAAAAACTCGAATTTTTCCAATAATATGTTCCTTTAGTTTGAAATTTCTCAATTTCACGAGGAACAGGAGAGAAAATTCACCCCAAAATCTGTAACGCAGGTTCTCCTGAGTAGAACGGTACCCCATATGTGGGCATAAACCACTGTATGGGCACACAGCCGGGCTCAGAAGGGAAGGAGCGCCAATTAGCATTTTCTCTGCAGATTTTTCTGAAGAAGTTTCTGAGCACCAGGTGCGTTTGCAGCGCCCCTGTAATGTCTACAGAATAGAATCCCCCCAAAAGTCACCCCATTTCGAAAAGTACACCCCTCAAAGAATTCATCTTGGGGTAGGATGAGCATTTTGGCCCCACAGGTATTAGAGGAAAGTATTCAAAATTGGCCAGTAAAAATGAAAAACTTGAATTTTTCCAAAAATATGTTGGTTTAGTTTGAAATTTCTAAATTTCACAAGGAACAGGAGAAAAAATGTACCCCAAGTACTCCTGAGTACAACGGTACCCCATATGTGGGCATAAACCACTGTATGGGCACACAGCAGGGCTCAGAAGGGAAGGAGCGCCAATTTGCTGGAGCAAAACCGCAGCTAGTAACAGTTATTAGAATAGCGCAGTTACTAAAATACAATAAAAAAAATTAGATTACAGGTAATGTGGGGTGGTTCCGGGTAATCCAGAGGAGGTTAGGGCAGTCTGAGGTGGTTACGGGCAGTCTGAGGTGGTTACGGGTAATCTGGGGTGGTTACGGGCAGTCTGAGGTGGTTACGGGTAATCTGGGGTGGTTACGGATAATCTGGGGTGGATACGGTCAACATGGGGTGGTCACAGGCAACCTGCTGTGGTTACGACAACCTGGGGTGGTTACAGGCAACCTGGTGTGGTTAGAGGCAACCTGGGGTGGTTAGAGGCAACCTGGGGTGGTTACGGGCAACGTGGGGTGAATACGGACAACCTGCTGTGGTTACAGACAATCTGGTATGGTTACAGGCAACCTGCTGTGGTTACGGACAATCTGGGGAGGTTGCGGACAATCTGGGGTGGTTGCGGACAATCTGGGGTGGTTGCGGACAATCTGGGGTGGTTACGGACAATCTGGGGTGGTTACGGACAATCTGGGGTGGTTACGGGCAACCTGGGGTGGTTACGGGCAACCTGCTGTGGTTACAGACAATCTAGGGTGGTTACAGGCAACCTGCTGTGGTTACGGGCAACGTGGGGTGGTTACGGACAATCTGGGGTGGTTACGGACAATCTGGAGTGGTTATGGACAATCTGGGGTGGTTACAGACAATCTGGGGTGGTTACAGGCAACCTGCTGTGGTTACGGATAAACTGAAGTGCTAATAGGTAATCTGAGGTGGGTACCTGTAATCTGGCGTGGTTACGGGCAATCTGGAGGGGGTCACTGGCAATTTGGGGTGGTTACAGGCAAGGTGCAGTGTTCAGAGGCAAGGTGTGGTGGTCAGAGGAAAAGTGCGGTGGTCAGATGCAAGGTGCGGTGGTCATAGGCGATGTGCGGTGGTCATAGGCGACGTGCGGTGGTCAGAGGCGACGTGCGGTGGTCAGAGGCGACGTGCGGTGGTCAGAGGCGACGTGCGGTGGTCAGAGGCAAGGTGCGGTGGTCAGAGGCAACCTGCGGTGGTTGCGTGCAATCTGGGGGGGTTACATGTAATCTGGCATGATTACGGGCAACCTGGGGTGGTTACGGGCAACCTGGGGGGGTTACAGACAATCTAGAATTGTTACGGATAGAGTGAAGTGCTTAGAGCTAATCTGGGGTGGTTACATGTAATTTGGGGTGGTTACAGGCAATCTGGGGTGATTACGGACAATCTGGAGGGGGTCACTGGCAACGTGCGGTGGTTACGGGCAACGTGTGGTGGTTACGGGCAACGTGCGGTGGTTACGGGCAACGTGCGGTGGTTATGGGCAACGTGCGGTGGTTACGGGTAATCTGGGGGGTTACGTGCAATCTGACGTGATTACGGACAACCTGGGGTGGTTATGGGCAACGTGCGGTGGTTACGGGCAACCTGCGGTGGTTACGGGTAATCTGGGGGGGGTTAGGGGTAATTTGGGAGTAAACTGCAATTATTACTATAATAAAAAGTGTGTGTTTTATTTTTTTGTATGTTTGTCACTTTTTGTACTTTATACATTCATGTTCACTGTATTACTATGATTACTGTGATATTTTCTATCACAGTAATCATAGTTCAGTGACAGAGACCAAATTGGTCTCTGTCACTTTAAATTTTCAGAGCTTGGCTGGTTGTGGAGCGCATGCGCACTTCATAACCAGCCAGGACACGGAAGAGGAAGGAGCTCCAGGAGCAGGTGAGTATATGGGCTAGGGGAGGGTGACTCGGGGACGGGGGTGACTGGGGGGCGACTTGGGGGGTGGGGGGGACATCACTTTTTATCCCCTGTCACCAATCATTCACGGTGACAGGGGATAAAAAGTGCCGGCGGCACATGGCACAAGCGATCAGCGGTATATAGTATATACCGCTGATCGCTTGTACCGGGACCCCACAGGGGGGGTCCCGATGACTGCCCCATGCTCTCCGCTACCTCCGGTGGCGGAGAGCATGGGGCTTTCATTCATTTTTCTTTTTTGATCACTGTGAACAGACATTAGTCTGTTCACAGTGATCGCGGCGGCCATCTTGGATCCGATGGCCGCCGCGGGAGGGGGGGTTAGTGACTGGGGCACTAGGGGGCTGATCTGGGGTCTGATTTTTACTTATTTCATCTCCCCCCACCGTGGATTCACGGTGGGGGGAGATGAAATACAGCGGCGGCACCGGCCCGTTAGTGACCGCCGTTTCGGCGGTCACTAAGGGGTTAATGGGGGTCAGCTGCGGAATCGAAGCTGATCCTCATTATCTCCGGTGCTGTACACAGATGAGAGCAGGATCGCTGTCCCTGCAGCGATCCCGTTCTCATCACAAAGCCCCCTCAAGTCAGGAACGTATATGTACATTCCTACTGCACGGGGCATGTGCAATAGGAACGTATATATACAGATGGCTGACGTGAAGGGGTTAATAATGTTTCACATTCATCTCAAGGGGACAGGTGCTATCTACTGTTGTCTATGCTCATGGGGTTTGCTATACATTGTTAAAAACAGCTCCGGTAAGATGGTGGCCCCCTTAATATAAAAAATTAAATAAACTGAAAATAACAACAGATTAGAAAAAAAAAGTTTCATTTTTTGTCTCTAATCAGTAAAAGAAAATCTATATGATGCTTTCTCACCCAGCAGTGTATTTTTTAGCTCTTTTTTTTTTAAAGTTAATGTCAATGTTATGGCAACATGTAAATGGATGGTAACCAACAGTCTGTTTAACCCATTCCCGTCAGCAATCTGTATATACTGTATACGTTCCTACAGCACAAACCCTGTGCAGAAGGAATGTATATATACGTTCCTGCACTGACGGGACTTACGGATAAGTGCCGGACCGCTGCAGAGAAAGTGGTCCCACACACGTCAGTGTCCAGGGCCGGAGTTAATAAGAGGCAACTGCGATCCCGCAGCTGTGTCTCATTAACCCCTTAAACGCTGCGATCTATAGCGATTGCGGCGTTTAAGGTACTCAGTGACAGATCAAGCATCTGTCACTGAGTGATAGGGACCCCCCCCAGCCATGCTGTGGGGGTCCCAATCGCATGTGCCGATGGGCGGGGGTAAGCTTTTTACCTCTGTCCTGTCGGTTCGGTGATCTGTGTATAGAGTCTGCTCTCAGGCAGGCTTTATGCATACATCGCCGATAACACTGATCTATGCTATGCTATGGCATAGCATAGATCAGTATATGCAATCTAATGATTGCATAATTTACAGTGAAAAAAAGTGGAAAAAAAAAGTTTAGTAAAAAAGTTTTTAAAAGTAATTAAAAAAAACCTTATAAACCCCCTCCCAATAAAAGTTTAATATACCCCCTTGCCTATTTTAAAAATAAAAATATAAAAAAAAAATAATTAAAAATAAACATATTACATATCGTAGCGTGCGGAATTGTCTGATCTATTAAGATATTACATTATTGTTCCCGCACGGTGAAAGGGTAAACGGGAAAAAAAAACACCAGGATTGCTGATTTTTTTATATCCTATATCAGAAATTTTTTTATAAAAAGTCATCAAAATTTTTCTGTTACACCAATGAGATTAATAAGAACAAGAGATCATGTCGCAAAAAAATGACACCCCAACCAGCCCTGTAGGTGGAAAAATAAAAGCGCTATGGCTCTTAGAAGGCGGGGAGGAACATTGCATCAATGTTGAAGGGGTTAAAAACATATTGCAGATTTTATGCATTTTAATTAAAGGCAATGTTTCTCATTATTTCAGTTCTTGAAGAAAAGAATTATCTATAGGAAAATAAGAACACTTGCCAAGTTTTATCAAAGGGTTTAAAATAGAATTAGTGTCAACAGCCGAAAGCAACCAATCACTGCTCAATTTTCAGTGCTGGAAATATAAAAGCTGGGAAAAAAACAAGAAAAACAAGTTGCAAGGTCCACAAAGCCCTTTCTAATAAATGTATGCCATATAAATCAAATAAACTAAATTTGCATAATGTTTTGGGTCATTGCAGGGTTAACCTTTTCTTTGGTTCTAAAATGAAAGCTGAGCTGTGATTGGATGCCACGGGCAGTTTACGCCAATTGCACACATTGATAAATCTGGGCCTTGGGTTTTAACACAGAAATATATGTTTCCAAATGCACTGAAAACAACATCCTCAACTATAAAAAAAAAAGATGTAAAGTTAAATTGCTTGGGAGTTGGAATAGTGAACAGCAGCGTTGTTGTACCCGTCACCATTTCCAATAATCATAATTATCACTCAGAAATTAATGGTTACTAATGTTATATGTGAAAAAAGTCTAAATATAGCACCTGTATGACTATTTTATAGGGGTTATTTCTTGAAGACAATCTATATTCATATGATCTATTTAGAATTGGGGGTCATCTTTGAACAAAAGTTAATCTGTTCATTAAAGCATTAGACTACGGAATTTCCAGCGGATTCCACCGTTGGCCCCCACATGACTCTCCACCCGTCCCATAGACTCCTATCCAGGCTCCAGCAGATTCTGCCTTCCCCGTAAGGAATTTACATTCTTTGGGTGGTCGGCGGAATCCACCTGACCATAAAATGGAGTCTATGGGACGGACGGAGATGTAAGCAGGAGTGTGCTGGGGCAAGCGGCGGAATCCACACACACTCTTACATGGATAAATATTTAAGAGGCCGTAATGTAATCCAACGTTTCTGCTACAGTAAAATGTATGGGCAAAACAGGGTGGATAAAAATCAATGATTTTTTTAAAAAAATCAAAAAAATCGGATTTTTTTGATTTAAATCGGATTTTTTTGATTTAAATCGGATTTTTTTCAATAAACTGCTTTTTGAGGAAAATATTTTACCATCCAAAGGTTCTTCCATCATGAGATAAAGCTGAGTTGTTTAACTCAGTAGAATAAAGGCTGTATATGTTCTCAAATGTTACAACACAGAGTTGAGAAAAAGACCTTAATCCTATTGTTCTACAAACCTATGAATACAGAATCATCCCCTTCAGTACCAAGTCCAAGAAGTTAGACAATATGTTTCTGATTGTTTGGACTATTTTTTTTTTTTTTTTTGTTTAGCCAAATTAGTTAACATGGATGTTTGTTTAAGCAAATAACGTATGCTGTAATGTTGTTATTGTTTCAGTTGAATAAATCCATTTAAATTGTTATTAAGTTCAGGATTATTTTTCTCCTTCCTAAGTACAACAGAACAGTGGTGTCCAAATATGAATGATTAACCCATTAAACTGGGGAGAAAAAAGTAATATAAAAAGTGATTCTAAAAATCTTCATCTACTTGCATGTTAAAGTAGCAAGAACTAGTTTAGGTAGAAACTTTGATTTAAATCACTGATTTAAATCAAGCCTTCCGGACTAGTGATTTAAATCGTGATTTAAATCGTGATTTAAATCAGTTTGATTTAAAACAAATCCACCCTGGGGCAAAACAAGGTTTAGAGAATTCTAGAGAGCAACTAATTTCTGCTCCGGCTTTTTATTACTTTTTTTTTTTAAGGGTGTATTCTTCATGAGATGGCCCCTTTAATTCACAACTACTGGTGTTTTTTAATGAAAAATGTAACTACACAAGCACGAAAAATTATTAGAATATAACTAGCAACATTTTACTAAGTCAAAGTAGGAGAACTTTATAACACTGGTTAAAATGTATTTTTATGCAACACATCTAAATGTTATAGCTGAAATTTGTGTATTACATAAAGAGCCCAGAGGTGATAAGTGATGCAGGCTTACTTATACTTGAAGAATGATGGCTAGATTGATAGACTTAGTAAGCTGCAAATTATAATTATATTAGGGTTAATTAGGTTAATTACATTGCTTTATTCATTAAAATCCCTTGCAAATTATAAAATGGGGAATACAAATTGACTTCAAAATTGATTTAAGATCATGCCGTATGTCTCTGCCATCTGATATTTGACTGGAGGCTCTCTAGGGCATGAACGAGCTCACCTTTCTTACTAACTTCATATGGTTCCATTTATAGCAAATGTTCTCACTAATGTATTATGGTAAACACAACCATAAATTATTAGCATTCTGTTTGATAAAAATGTGATTGGGACTATAAGAAAGTTTTTCCTGTAACAACAGGCCCAAAAATGTTAATTGAAGATGGTGTTTTGACATTTTATCAGCTTTTGTTAGGGCCTTTTTCATTAACATTTTTTCTATGAGGAAATAATTTGTTTAATTTCTTGAATGCAAATGAAGTCTTGCTAAAATATTTCCTACCATTTAGCTGCTACTCATTGATAAGTTTGTGAAAGTCTGATGGCAGTTGCACATCAACCTATGTAAATACAAGCAATTAAAATTAGCTTATATATGAGCTGTATAAAATATACTCAATTCACGCAGGAATGGGGTCCTAACTTCCAAACAGAAACTATTGGGCATATGTGTCAATGTGTTTGTGCTCTTCTTCTCGCTAACACTGAAGGTATTTTTCTATGTAACATTTATCAAAGCAAATTAGATAGATGTCTCCAGTCGCCATTTCTCAATTTAAGTGCCAGGAAGGGGGCGAGAATTTAGATGAGCTACCTTTATCATGATTTATCACATGCTTTTTTTTTTTTTTTTTTACAGAAAATATTGCATAGCAGTACTCCACTGCTACCCAATTTTTTTTTGTCAAACTTTTTTAGTCGAAAAAAAAAATGGCACAAGAAGTAACTTTTGTGCAAGTAAAGCAAGAATATTTACATTGTGTAATAACTGACACAGATGATACATTCTCCCTTATGGATTTACTAATAATGTCTAAAACCCACCAGATTGATCACAGTGGCACACGCTGATTGATAACTTTACTGTATAATTAAATAGTTGGCTTAGTTTGCACCACAAATCTGGCACAACTTCGACAGACAACACTGAACCAAGACTACACTCCCTTTCATATCATGCCATGACATTTTTCCACCCCATGTCTTGTGGGTGCTTTAAAAAAAGATTTGGCTCCTATCTGCCCAGTTGTAGGCTTATTGTTAGCCCAGGAGAGACCATGACTCTGAGGACACCTTAACGTGGTGACATGGTACACTCTGTTTAATCAAATGGTTTGGTAAGATCCTCATTTTTTAATATCTGTAGAGCAGTTTTTATTGTATGTATGCCAGGGGGAGTATGCACGGTAAGCACTTGCATCTGTAGGTTGCTGTTGCACTTTTTGCTTATTGTTTGTACTTTAGCCACATGCACCGAGACATAGGGGTGCTGCCAACTTTTTGCATTTTTCCACCTCTTGCCAATGCAAGCTGCAAAGGGTCTAAATTACATAATGTAATTGTTAGCCATGTGTGGATGCTTTTTATGGTAAAAATCTGGCACTACTCAAACAGTAAATCTGCCTCCCTAGGTAAAGATGGCTTTTTTTTTGCTGCACTATGCTATTAAACAAGTAGACGCAGTAACTTTAATAGCTCATCGCTTTGAAATAGCCCATAAGGCTTTTCTTGGTGCTTCACTTTTTCTTTTCTAATAAAAAGTAAAGAGTGAAAAAGAGAAAAATCACATTAAATCACAAAAAGAGGATAAATCACATTAACACAGACAAAATTTGTCTTCCATTTGTTTCATTTTAATTTTTTTTTATTATAGTACTGTAAGAACATCTGCTTCAGTATACTCCTGTGTGCACTATCTGACTGACTCTCTAAAAAGATTTAATCTTTGGAAGGAAGCAGCCGACTGTATTATATTGTAAAAGGGAAACTATCAGTAGGTTAGCAGCATGTGACCTGCAGTCAAAGGGCATGGAGGATGAAGGTACTTTTCTTACCTTGATCCTCAGTGCAGTTTTTGGCAACATTGTAGTTAGCTAGATATGTAATTGACGTGGTTTGGTGCGCTTGGGGCAGGACTGCCACCCTCACCGATCCCTTCTAATGATTATAGGGCCGGTGCTTTGAAGTGATTTTACCCTGGCGCTCATCACTGCATATGGCCGGATGAATATTCATTAGAAAGGGCTGGCCTGGGTGGTAGTCCTACCCCCAATAAACCAAACTGCCTTAATTACATATCTAATAAACTACGAAGTGACCAAAAGCTGCACTGAGGATTAAGGTCAGAAAATTACCTTTAGAGACTTCTCACCTGCTGTTAGTTTCACTTTAAAGTCAGCGTACAGAAATATGCCCCCACTAAAGGGATATTCACAGGCATAAGATCTGATAAAGAGACAGCTGTGATCAGTTATGGATTTTATATTTATTATAGTTATTATTATTACTACTGTATTTTCTGGTGTATAAGACAACTGGGCGTATAAGACAACCCCCAACTTTTCCAGTTAAAATATACAGTTTGGGATATAAAAATAAATAAAAATTAGTAAAAAAAAACATCAGACAGCAGCGAGATATGAGAGGCAGAGAAGTAGGTAAAGTAATACTGGTAGGATACAAGAGCGGCCAGATGGGAGAAGTGTGTTTTTCTGGGCACATCGCCACTCTACCGTATCTCTTTTTTCCACACCCTGGCGTCTGCAGCTTGCTCTGCCCATCATACGGTCCCCACATACAGCAGGGATGTGGCAGTTTTTGAGCTCCCCCGCCAAATGCAGCATCCACAGATTCTCCAGTCTGGTTCCGAAGTTTTCCCCCCTATAAGGCGACACCTGGCATATAAGATGACCCCTGACTTTTGAGAGGATTTTACTGGGTTAAAATATAGTCTTATACGCAGAAAAATACAGTATATATGTTTTAAATGAAAGAATAATACATTAGAAATGTTTTAAATAATATTCAACACAACAAGAAGAGAGTTTTGCATTGGTAATACTACAGCCACCATCACCATGGTAAGCTTCTGTATACTCACATTAAAAAGAAAGATTATGTATCTCAGCCTATCAACTTTCTCAGTACAAGGATCAACATTAGAAGTACAGGGACTCTTAAAATGTATATGTTATGTTATAAGGAAAGCAGGATTAATCCTTGTGGCTCATCTTATCCAGTACCGAAAAATTATTATTGCTTAAGCAAAACAGAGCATAAACTATGTGCTTTGAATACTATGAGTCAGACAATCAGATTTCTTTCTCTTCCATGTTTTCTTCTTGAGATCTACAAGTTCCAGAGATCACAAAAGGCCGGCATGGACTGAATAAACTGCTGATTGAATGTTGTGCAATTTAGTTATATTCTTACATGCCCTTATTTATAGGGATATTCTGCCAAATAAAAAAAATATATTTTTTACATTTCTGAGTTAAAAAAACTATGTAATATAACTTTATTAAGGATTATGCAAAAAGTATTTCGGCATTTTTACAATGAGTTAAAGTAAGAAGGGGCAACATAGCCCCTCTGCTGACACTAATGGCTGTAAATTGAATAAATCTTAATCCCGGCACTCCACCCTTAATCCTTGTACCGTGGTGCACGAAGATAAAACAATGTCCAGTATAGAAGATCTCGGCACTCACATCTTGCTGCAGTTATGTATTTATTAGATGCATATAAACAAAATGCGCTGGACATCTGTATCTTGTGGGTGCGCGTGGAAAACAATGTAGAAAATTGAATAAATCTTAATCCCGGCACTCCAACCTTTATCCTTGTACCGTGGCGCACCCACAAGATACAGATGTCCAGCGCATTTTGTTTATATGCATCTAATAAATACATAACTGCAGCAAGAATATGTTTATACTGGACATTGTTTTATCTTCGTGCACCACGGTACAAGGATTAAGGGTGGAGTGACGGGATTAAGATTTATTCAATTTGCTACATTGTTTCCCACGCGCACCCACAAGATGCACAGACAGGCTCAATGAGCAGAGCGCCGACAACACTGATCAATGCTATGCCATAGGCCTATGGCATAGCAATGATCAATGTATAAAATCATAGTGTATGTACAAGTCCCCCAAATAAAAGTTCAATTCACCCCCCTTTCCCACTATATAAATAAAACATAAAAACAAATAAATAAACATATAATATACCGTAGCATGCATAATTGTCCGATCTATTAAAATATTACAAGCGTCATTGCGAACGGCGAATGGCGTACACGAAAAGAGGGAAAAAAGTGCGCAGATTACCGATTTTATGTTACATTATATATTTTTAAAAAAATATATAAAAAGTGATCAATTTGTCCGATCTTCACAAATATGTTATTAATAAAAACTAGAGATCATAGCGGAAAAAATGACACCCCATACAGCCCCGTAGGTGAAAAAATAAAACCGTTATAAGAGTCACAATAGGCCCATTTTATTAATAATTAATTGCCAAAAAAAGGATTTCATTAAAAAAAATATATATAACATTAAAGAATCTGTGTAAACCTGCATATGGTTGTGTTCAGACTCACCTATAGGATAATGGTATCATGTCACTTTTACCATATAGTGCATTACGTAGACACAGGAACCCCCCCCCCCCCAAAAGTTACCATATTGCATTCTTTTTTACAATTTCACTTATTTGTATCTTCATGAATAATAACTTTGGAATTCCGTCATACATGTTATGGTAAAATGAAAGATGCCATTACAAAGTACAACTATTCCTGTAACAAACAAGCCATTACATGGCCTTGTAGATAGAAAACTGATAGTGCTAGAGCTCTTAGAAAGGGAGGAGGGAAAAACGAAAGCGCAAAGATCAAAATTTGCCCGGTCCACTGGGTCATTTTGGGCCTGGTCCTCAAAGGGTTAATAAATCCATCATGCACTTTTTTTAACTTGTTTTTGGTTATGTTTATATGTTTTGGCGGTCAGCCAAACTTCTTTGGCTTACGGCTATCTTTCCCAAAGCCCTCATACACATGCGTACTGGGTTCTGCCAACATTAGATGAATGGCTAGTCCCATTGAAATCATTTGGGTTGCCAATCTATCCAATGTGTAAGGCCACAGCATACATTTTTTTTCTACTTATGTGAAAAACTGCCTGAAATATTTTGTGCTGTCTTCCTGCAGTATATATACAGTAAGTTCATCTAAAAATTATGGAACTTGACTTTTTAAGTTATATAACTGTGTGTAAGTTTAACAGGATATTTGTATTTCAAGCCTAATGACAATAATACACTTTCTGGCTGCATTGTCAAAGTCAGCAATATGTGTATTTGTGCCAATTTATTCAACTTCAAAGCATTATAGATCTCAGTTTCAGCACAAAATCTATGGCACCACAGAAATGTGTCAGCTTTAATTTTAAACGTGTAAATGGGCAAAATAACTACGGACAAAAAAAGGGATAAACAATCCACGCATTGAAAATTACCAGCATCTACGACCATTAAACCTAATCAGACACAGCTGTCATAAGCAGCAAGTCTAAAAACATTACTGATAGGAATACTAATAACACAGTGATTAGATCTGAACACTAATATCAGTGATACCATCATACTGTAAATTCTCAATTACTGTATTACAATAGCTGGCTAGAACATAGTTTTGTTATGTAAGTGCTAAGCAAATACAAAGTGACATGCAATGCATTCTATAATCCGGCTGCAATGAAAAAATAATTGGAAAAAGATACAGAAGTAATTTGCAAAAGCATTTAATCCTCAGAGTTCTCTTGTCAGTACTCGAGCTTATACGGAGAAAACAGATTTATTTAACAAGGGAGGCCTTTAGAAGCTGCTTTCCACTTTCCGCTTATGTTCTTATTTTTTAAAGTTACGTTATTTAAAGTGGAAATACCTAGTAAGATAAACGTCTTCAAATACTGTTTATTTATAGGTTGTTGAGCTGTTACACCATAAAACAAATCAAAATATGAAGATGTGAGACATAAAAGTAACTACAGAACATAAAAGTGAGCACATCAATTACAATTAAAAGGAACGGGGTATAGATCTTAAAGCAAAGCACGAGTCAAAACCGAAAATTCAGGTTTTACTGCAATCACTTGCAGACCCCACTAGAACTCCCAAATTAAACATATATAATAACACATATCCAAAAGCTAAAATTATAAATTCAGTTCTAACTTAAGAGGATCTGTTACCTGGCTATATCGGTGAATTTCACTTAAAACAATAAATAATTCCCATAAAATCATTAATTGTGAATAATATAAATAATCAAAAGTCTACAAAACATCTCCAAAGCATATAATGCTTTGATCTCAGAGGAGAGTGCTCCTGATGCTAATGCAAACACCAATACCAACCATTCTACATTAATCAATGCAACAAATTCCTACTAAAGACTTTAAAACATTTAAAGCATATCTATAGCCTTTTCTTATATGTTGTAGCACTATTTCTTACTATTTTATAACTTGTATATGTCAGTAATTTTCTAGACTAGCCTCTATGATGGCTCCTATTTACTGCACATACACAAAAGAAGAGATCCTGCTATTCAATGTTTCTATATACACCCTTATAAGCAGCAGCATGAGGGATATTATAGAGCACTACTGAGTTCTGAATTGTGAATGAAGCGCTAGGGTGTAATCTAATATAGTACATTGTGTAAACTTTTTGCATCCTCTGCTTCAAATTCTCTAAAAATTATTTTCCTCCTCTCTCCATGGAATGCAACCTGACCCCTCAGCTAGCTGCTAGTCGACATTGTAAATACAAAATGAAATTGAGCTTTTTCTTTTAATTTAGAGGATTAGAGGGAAGCAGGTACTGTAAATAGCCGAGAAAAAAATGAAGCATACCTAATAAGGTAATAATATCTAATAAGGTATACACATTCAATAACTTAAAGAGCCTTAAAGAGGATGTACCATCAGGTACATACTCATTAATCTGACCCAGGGATAGAACGGCGCTGTCACGGGGAAGCCAGTGCCACGGTCCGTTTTTTGAACCGTGGCCCGGTTCCCGCGTACGGTGCCGTTCTATCTACGGGTCCCGGGTCAGAGCTGAAGCACAGGAGGCTGGCCGACCCATCCCCAGTGGGAGGGAATTCCCTCCCCTTTATGACGCGGCTTTATTAGAATCAATGGAGCCGCGTCATACAGGGGCGGGGGATTACTCCCACTGGGGGCGGGCTGGCCCGCCTCCTGTGCTTCAGCTCCGG
This sequence comes from Dendropsophus ebraccatus, assembly GCF_027789765.1. Taxonomy (NCBI): domain Eukaryota; kingdom Metazoa; phylum Chordata; class Amphibia; order Anura; family Hylidae; genus Dendropsophus; species Dendropsophus ebraccatus. Next base: position 64,749,827 of record NC_091460.1, on the reverse strand, counting down.
CCCAGGACCCATGCATAGAATGGCGCCGTACACAGGAACTGGGCCGTGGTTCAAAAGACGGACCGTGGCAGCGCCTCCCCTTGATGGCGCCGTTCTATCTCTGGGGCAGATTAAAGAGCATGTACCTGATGGTACATCCTCTTTAAGGCCAAATGATTATTCAGCTGTCAGTCCAACTCCTGTCCTCCGCATACACAGGATGTTTGGCACAGCTCGATTGTGTTCTCTATAAGGAGGGGAGATTTAAGCCACAGAGAGCTCTGACTGCATCTCATCTCTCCGGATATTATCCAAAACTCTGTAGACTTCAACATTGTGTGGAAATACACAATTGGGCAGTCAAATAAGATGTGATGTAAGGACATAATCTTTTTTTCCCCTCTAGCATCACACAAGCAGTTATTAGCTGGTGGTATATCAGGGGTAGTCATGATGGATTTCACCATGAATGTCACTTCCCCACTTCCTTCTAATGTCAGTATATAGTAAGAAGTGAATATGGAAAAAACTGCAGATAAAGGGGCAATAAATTTATTTCTAGTAGTTTAGTGGTAGTTTAAAGAAATATTAGTACTTGTACTAGACAACTGTAGTACACTTTTACTGTAGACTTCTTCTCAAAACATATATAGTAGTTCTTTTATATTTCTGCTACATGAAGGGGTCCATTGGAGGTTCATGTATCACAGTATAAAAGCTCTTCTTACACTGGTGCCATGGATTTAAGATCTGTGAGGGTAAAAAAAAAAAAAAACCCAGGAAGCAGAAAAGAGTTCAACTTATATTTCCCGCTGAGCTTGGGTCAGGTTCCTAACAAGGAGACATAGCCTGCCCCTCGAATTAGCTATAAATTTTCTGTTATGGATACTATCTATAAGACACAGTTTCATCTCAAAGCCCCCTTAAATCTCTAAAAGTATGTGCAAAATGGGAAGTGCCAAGGGTGAAGTAAAGAATATTCATATACTAAGTCAAGAACTATACAGAAAGCTGCCTTTTATGAACAAGCACTTCAGACCTTTGAAAACCGGCATTGTCGGTACTGAAAAGCACTGGTTCCAGAAGAGCCTCTGCAGCTAAACTTCTGACTGATAAACTTCTGCTTCCCTTTCCAGTTATTGAAGAATGGAACAGAAAAATAAAGCAGCTTATAAAGAAAGATGTAGAGGAATGAATAAATGTGTCATACATCGCTAGCAGATCATTTTAAACAGTAATCTCTAAAATGTTCTTGTTAGGAAAACTGAAAAGCTAGAAGAGAAGTCATGGAGACCACAAGGACCATATTCACTGGGAGGAGATACTTAGGTGTGAAGTCATAGTAAGATTGGTAAACAATAAGATTTAATCCCCCCAAAAAAAGCAAAAATGAGAAAACCCTTTGGTGCTCCTATTCAATGGGGTGCATATACCTGCTGCACAAATTCAGAAGTTTATATCTATCTCTTCTGCACACAGTACTAATCCAACACACAGAAACAAATTCTTATTTTTTTAGTCTTTCCCATTAAGTAGGCTTGATTGAACAGCGGAAAAAGCTAGGTTTGATCAAACTCGAACCTAGCCGGACCTTCCGCATTTAATTGCTGAATCTTTGACGGTCCGTGCGGAAGGAGGAGACATCTCAGTGACTATCTGGAATTCCGGGATACAGCCTATTACCTAGGCTAAATCCCGGAATTCCAGGCGGTTCCTGGGATGTCTCCTTTTTCCGCACGGACCGTCAAGACATCAGCAATTAAATGCGGAAGATCTGGCTAGGTTAGAGTTCGATCAAACCTAGCTTTTTCCGCTGTTCGATCTACCCTACCATTAAGCAGGGTAAGTGGCTACCACCGGTCCCCCTATGAATCATGGGCCCCTACCCTGCCTAATAGGAAAGAAGCTCTGCTCAGGGATGGCCATCTTTTTTGCCTGAAAGACACCTTGAATATTTAAAGGGTGGTGGAAATCCAAAGAAGGACTGACAGAGTTAAAGGCTACAGGAAATGAGACTATCTGCAAAACTGCACAAACACCAGACAACACAGAGGAATGGTCATCCCTGAGGAAAGAAAAAGATCTTTGTGAAATGCTAAGAAGCTTTTTGGTCTATGCAAGCCTCTGTAGCAAGAGCTGTGACACGCTGCAGAGTGGTTGATCATGGTTGGCGGGAGTAGGTATCCCAGTGATGTTAAATAGAGATGAGCGAAGCGAATCTGATGAATTCCGATTTGCAACGAATTGGGCGTTTAATTTGCCTCATTGCGCTTCGCAGCAAATAGGGCGTTTTATTCGCCTCATTGCGATTCGCGCATTTGCCAGATTCGCCTCGCAAATGTGCTAAACATGGCCACAATAGCGACCACACATGTTAGCTTACCTATGCAGTTACCTATGCAGTTGCTAACATTACGCACTTGATAACATCACAAGATAAACGTTTGCAAATTCGAAAATGATTGTTAGAACCGTTCTGATCACCGAACAAATTGTTCGTATAGGCACATATACACAAACAATTAGCGGCATTTCTGTATGAACATTTACAAACATGCTCGATCGGCACTATTTTTAATTAAATTTGTTTAGATTGGTGCAAAAATTAGCGAACTTTGCAAAACGAATTACCGAGGGATTCGCTCATCTCTAATGTTAACCACTAAAAACTATGTGATATTGAATATAAATATTCTAAATGTATTTTATGTAAATATATATGCACGCATCAATAAAAATAAAATATGAACCCCTAAATAAGCTGTCTAAAAACTATTTTACAATTTGTTCAAACCATATACGCTAGAGGATTAGAAATGAAGAGAATGGATGCTGGAAGTTCCCAATTTTACTTTTCTACTTAAATTAATTTGTTTATGTTTATACAGCTACCCTGCAAATGACACGGATGCAATCCCAAAATAGTGAATTTAATTTCAAAGAATAAAGGTTAATTTTAACTCATCTGCAAGAGAGAAAAAAACTTGAAAACCCTAATTACTTTGAAAAACAAAGCTGCTACATCAGCTAATGAACTTATAATTTATCCCCTCACAGCCAAATAAGCATGAGTTCTGCATGAGAGCACAGAGCATTCATTGCTTAAAAAAATCTGAGTTGTAACTGTAGGCAGCTAATGTTCTAGCGAAGGGCATGGTAAAGTAATCCTGACACCTCTGACAGGAGAGAACCTGCAATCTGTGATAAAACACACTTAACAAAATACAAGGCTGGTGTACAATGCAAAATAATCATGTTAATAAATGTGATGCTCTGTATGAGGCCTGCTCAGAAGAAAAACAAAGGCCTTATGGGTTAGGTATGCATCATTAATTCAATATATTTATGGATAGACAAGAATATTTCTATCACTTCTGGAAAGATAATTGGTGACTCAAACCTTTTGTGCCTCCCCTAAAGGTATAAAATCATTTCCATGTTATTAAATGCAGGTAAACAAATGAAGGTAAACAAAAAATAAAGTATAAATTAACCCCTTAACGACCACTTTAACACAAACGGGTGTAACAAAAAAAAAAAGATGCAAAGAATGCATCTCAATGCAGTTTGGAAGGTTTGAAGGCATACTTGTTATTTCTAAGGTGTCAAAAAACCTGCAACCTGGTAGGTTGAGGTAGAGAGGGTTACTGATGCACTGGGTTTGCAAGGTGCTATCTAAAACGAAAAAACAGTAGTACAGCAAGGTTGGGATAACACTGTGCACTAAACTTCTGCTGTTGCTAACAGTGATAATAATAATGATAATGAGGACAAGCTGAACAAGGGGATTACATTCAGGAGGCAATAAAGTGTAAATATTGTATTATATTATAGTATAGTAAATATAGTAGTAAAAATATAGTAGTAAAATAGGGACAGCTGTCCAGAACTTTATTGGTCATCAGAGATGAGAGGGAACCCTTGAGTTACCTTTCAGACACATTTGGATCCTCTAGGGAAACCATACAGCCTCACAGATTGTAGTTGCATAGCCCAAAATTTCTCTCTTTCTTTTAACCAAGCTAATAACTTTCCCCATTTCCTACATTCTGCCCGCCCAGATCTCTTTACTGCTATAGATCGGCTGAGAACAACAACAAGAGAATGGTTGTTCACCTTAGGGAGATTAACCAAAACACCGCAGGGACACCATCACGTGTTCTTCAACGTCAGTGAGCTAGCTAGATCTTCCTCCGGCAAAGAACAACCAAGCCAAGGGGGATCTCCAGTTAGGGAGACCACGTTCCAACAAGCCACAATCAAATAGTGACAGGACTTGCTAAGTATTTTTATTTTGGCTTGATGGAAGGTGGTCTCCTTGACTGGAGATCCCCCTAGGCTTGGTTGTTCCTTCCCAGAGGAAGGTCTGGCTAGCTCACTGAAGCTGAGAAACATGTGATGGTGTCTTCGTATTTTTGCATATTTGAGCCTAATAACAGGCTTTAAACAGCTTATTGCAGAGGCACATTGCAGTTAAGCCTTCAGATCTGTTTTCTTGGGGCAGAAAATATTTTTTGGTAAATAAGGTTAGTTGCATATCTGTTAAAAATTATTAAGGAAAGGGTAAGTGTTAAAAAAAATCTGTGACCAATTAACCCTTAAAACCTTTTATGTTTTCCAAACATTTCCAAACAATATTTTCAGCAAAGTGTCTGGTGTTGAAAGCATACAGTGTAGTGCTTTAAGTTAAAGGGGAATTCCACATAAGAAAAATGTGTTTTCTATTTACCCATAGACGCACTAGGATGTTATAGTACGTCCTGGCAGGAGGTTACTATCCGCACCAGGACGTACTATAACTTCCCGACTCCCGGTGCTCACTGTTTACGTAAACAGTGACCGGGAGCCGAAACTAAACTGTCAGCTGATAGCTGACAGTTTAGTGTAGCTGCTGCTGGAGCCCCTGAAGGGCTCCAGTACAACCAATCACCGGCATCAGAGGATCGGTAACGATCCACGGATGACGGTGAAATAAGCAGTAAACCCACGGTCCCGGTCTCTGCCGAGTTCCGGGATCCGGGGGAAGCTGCTGCCGCGCCGTCCCCGCCCCCCGCTGCCGTGTGTTTCTGATCCCCCCCCCCGGTGCCGTGTCCTGTGTCCTCCGTACCCCCCCTCCCGTGTCCTGTGTCCTCGGTACCCCCCCTCCCGTGTCCTGTGTCCTCCGTACCCCACCACCTCCCGTGATGTTGTGTCCTCCGTCCTCCCCTGATCCGTGTCCTCCGTTCCTCCCCCTCCCTTGATGTATCCTCCCCCGATCCTCCCCCTGCTGCTGTGACATCCTGCCCCCTATCCATACCACCCACCCACCACCGCCGCCGCTGCTGCTCACCGGAGGTTCACAGCCGTGGTCACTCCATCCCCCTCCTCCTTGCAGCATCACTAGCTCGCCGAATCCCGGAGCTCAGAGTGGGTTCCGGGACCGGGGAGCCAGTGCTGCAAGGAGGGGGAAGGAGTGATCTCTGCTGTGACCCCCTCCTGCTGCAGCAGCATGTACCAGCGTCTGTGTAATGACGCTGGTACATGCTGCTATATACTGTGATTGGCAGCTCTGTGATCAGAGCTGCCAATCACAGTATCTGATCATGGATGCAGGCTCTGATCCCTGACTTTGTGAGGAAATCAGAGCCTGCATCCATATATTGTAAAAAACACACACACACACACATTTAATAAAAAGTACCCCCTCCCCAGTGATCTCCCAGTAATAAGGGAGATCAGTTAGTTAGTGTCCGTCAGTCAGCGTCCGTTAGTAAGCGTCAGTCAGCGTCCGTTAGTAAGCGACAGGCAGCGTCCGTTAGTAAGCGCCAGGCAGCGTCCGTTAGTAACCATCAGTCAGCGTCCTTTAGTAAGCGTAAGCGTCAGTAAGCGTCTGTCAGTATCAGTCAACGTCCGTTAGTAAGTGTCGGTGTCAGTAAGTGTCCGTTAGTAAGCGTCAGTATCAGTCAATGTCCGTTAGTAAGAGTCAGTCAGCGTCCATTAGCAGGTGTCAGCAAGCGTCAGTCACCTTCTGTAAGTGTCAGCCAGCGTCCATTAGTAAGAGTCTGTCAGTGTCCGTTACTGAGCATCAGTCAGTGTCAGTTAGTTATCGTCAGTCAGCATCCATTAGTAAGTGTAAGTGTCAGTCAGTGTCCGTTAGTAAGTGTGAGTAATCGTCAGTCCACGTCCGTTAGTAAGTGTCAGTAAATGTCCGTGCATTTACTGCTACAGCAGTAGTGCACACAGACATAGGTGCTCCTTCTCTTCTGAACCCTGTTGTGCACCCGTACAATAATTTACGTTCACAAATGGGGTATTTCCGTACTCAGGAAAAATTGCTTTACAAATATTGGGGGGCTTTTTCTCCTCCAAGCTTTTGGAAATTTGAAAAATTTGGGGTTTCACCAATGCATAAGTGTGAAAAATGTGATTTTTCATTTTCACGGTCCACTTTTGCAAAAAACTGTGAAAAACCTGTAGGGTCCAAATGCCTGCTGCCCCCCTTGTTACATTCCTTAGGGGGTATAGTTTTCAAAATGGGGTCACTTGTGGGGGGTTCCCACTGTCTCGGCACTAGGGGGGCTCTGTAACTGTAACATGGTCTCCTACATTTATTCCAGCCAAATCCACACTCCAAAATGTAAAGGGTGCTCCCTCTCTTCTGAGCCATGTTGTGTGCTTGTGCAACACTTTATGTCCACAAATGGGGTATTTATAAAAACTGCAGATTCAGAGGAATAAATGTTTTATTGCATTTTACTTTTTATAGCTGGTTTGGTATGAAAAAAATAGGATTGAATTGCAATGTCTGCAAAGAAAGTGGAAATTTTAACTTTTCACACCTACTTTGCAGTTATTCCTGTGAAATGCCTAAAGGGTTAAAAACTGTTTTAAATTTCAATTTGAATACTTCAAAGGGTGAAGAGTTCAAAATGGGGGGGATTATGGGGGTTTCTAGTATACAGGCCTCTGGAATATGCTTCAAAACTGAACTGGTCCCTAAAAAAATCTGAGTTTAAATTTTCACAAAAATTTAGAAAATTGCTAATAAACTATTATGGCCTCTAAAATCCTAAAAAAGTTAAAGCATGTTCACCAAATGCTGCCAACATAAAGTAGACATGTTATAGATGTGAATTAATCAATAACCTTTGTGGCATAGCTATCTTCCTTATTGGCAGAGACTTTCAAATTTAGAGAAATGCAATTTTTTAAAATTTTTCACAACATTTTGGAGTTTTTCACAAAAAAAGTTAAAGGTATCGGCCCAAATGTACCACTAACATAAAGTAGAACATGTCACGAAAAAACAATCTTGGAACCACAAGGATCGGTAAAAGCATTCCAGAGTTATTAATATATAAAGTGACACATGTCATATTTGAAAAATTTGGCCGTGTCATAAACACCAAAACTAGCTGTGTCCTCTAAGGGTTAAAACTACATTAAAAAGTTATATAGATGTGTCTATACAATGTATTACTATATCTGTACGGTTCTGCCACACTGGTAGCTGATAGAAATCCAGGAAGTGAAAAAAATGGCCTCTGTGCCAATTCACATTGTCTCCTGCTCCTTCTGCTATCCCATCTTAGGAGACAAATCTTCCATGCCTCTGTCTCACATTGTGTGTATTTGCTGAGCACAGGCTGATGATGCAGAGAGGGGGCAGGGCGTGATGTCACAGGAGGCTTGGCTGGATCCCCCAATCCCGAGTGATTCACCATCTTTGATCGGCCAGAAGCAGGTGCAGCAAGGACTGTGGACTGAGATGAACAGCTGAGGGAAAGCATTGCATTCTGGAACCAGAACTGCATTCTGGGAACTGCTCAACCAGGAACACACACACAATACAGAAGAAAATCCCTAAAAAAAAATGGATTTTTGGTAGTTTCAAAACCGGGATATATAGGTAAGTAATGCGTTATGCTTCTGCAGAAGTTTCATTTTTTTAACCTCTACCTGGAGTTCCCCTTTAAAGTGACAGTAAAGAAAGAAAAGTAACAGTGGTGGCTATCAAATACGTATTAGGGTATAAACACACACACACCGTATACGCAGCGTATTTACTGCTGCAATACGCAGCAAATACGCAGCAGATACGCAGCAGATTAGATCTAAATAACTGAACACAGCATCAAGTCTTCACCATCAAATCTGCTGCAGATCTGCTGCGTATTTGCTGCATATCTGCTGCATATACGGTGTGTGTGTTTGTACCCTTAGACAGATTACAGATATTAGTCCATTTGTTAACTTACTGAGGTTAGGTATGGGCTAACATTATAAAAGCAAAAATACTGTCAATAAAAAAAAAAAAAAAAGAAACTACTTGATGTATGATATATACAGTATATACAGAAGCTCCTGACCAAACCATAACTTCTTCTTATTGTTATTAGTACATAGCAGTAGTAAAGAACATTATATACTCTTAGCAATGTGCTATGTCCTTTTCTTTTGTGACAAAAGTCTCCTCTTGAAGCGTAGCTCTTAATGTATAACCTAAAGGTATTCATCCTTATTCCTGTCACAGAGAGATCAAGGGTCTTCTTTCAGACATTCAGACACAGTTTAAAACGTTGACAGAATTTCATTATTCTCATTATCACCATTTTACTGAACAGCCATCATTGACCCGTGATATAATACAAGTTAAAGACACCAACACAATGAGAATCGAACTGCAGCAAAAGTACAAGAAGTCAGTTCAGCAATAATAATAGATAATCATATATGAGATCAATACATTGTGTCTGTGTACATGACTGAAGTAGTACTGCATACTATCATAGCGAGCAATTGTCAATCCATTGTACCAATAAGCCCCATTCTTTACAAAACATACAGTGATCTTTGCAAAAATAAATAGAATTACTAATATTAAAAAATGGTGCACTGGGCAGCACGGTGGTTCAGTGGCTAGCACTATAGCCTTGCAGCGCTGGGGTTCAAAGGGCACATCAAGGGCAACATCTTCAAAGAGTGTGTATAGTCTCTCCATGTTTTCTCTGCTAGCAAGCCAAGACAGGGGTAGCCACCTGGGGGGCGCCTACCGCAGCAAGCCCGACCCACCTTGTGGTGGGCACTGATGAAGACCAGCTGTCCCTTAGACTCCTCTCCCTGGTGTAGCTTCCACCATCGCTAGCGGTGGTTCACCGGATCCATGACTCCTGTTGTTGGAGATGAGCAAACCTCAGGCGCGCTCGGGTTCGTGCCAAGGATCACAAATTAGGTGTACTTGAATAGGGCTACAGTAAGTGTTCTACAGTGGGAAATGCATGTGGAGACTGCATATAAAAGTATGTTCAGACACATATACTTATTAGGAGAAGTCTGGCAAAAAAAATTATAATTATTATTATTATTATTAGTAGTAGTAGTATTGCCCCCCAAAAGTTATACAAATCACCAATACATCTAAAAACTGCAAACTCATTAAAGGTTATCCAACAGTATACAAGCTACGAAAACACACATTAAATTCAGCCCAAACACAGAGAAATCCTATTTTTCTTGGCTTCCAGGAAGTATGACTATAAAATACTGCAATATTAAAGGTTGTTGTTGATGATTAAGCCTGAACGGCTTCAGAAAGCTGGTGAAAGACTATTTCTTTTTATTGCATTTGACCTCACAATCAAGGGGGCACTACACAAGGTTTAAGTGGACTCCTCTTTTAAAGAAATCACTTCTGTGCCTCGTGAAACATAGAAAGGGTAACTACCTTATACATCTTAAGGTTATAAATTTTCTGCATTGCCGCAGACTGTATAATTTTATATTTTAAAGCAGAGCAGACACAAGACTTTGAAAGGAAAAAGAAAACTTGCAATTCACATTACAGTTAAACCCTTAATTACGAGCATGATTCGTTCTGGAAACATACTTGTAATCCAAATCACTCGTATATCAAAGCAAATTTTACCATAAGAAATAACTGAAAGGCAGATGATTTGTTCTGTGACCAAAAAAATAAATAAATCATGCTAACTCTCAGGACCCATTTACCTGGGGCAATTATTGGTCAAACAGGCTGTTGTTATCCTGTATAACAGTGCTAGGAATCAGCGGACGAAAAAGCAAACATTTTAGTATTGGCTGATTGCATCATTGAAGATTTCTTGTTTGCCGGCTGCACATCTCTCTATGTAAAAAGGGGTGTATGCCCAATGAATGAGAAAGGTAAAGAGCCACACAAATGATTCAGCAATTTCTTATGTGGCCATGTAACAGGATCCTTAAAGGTCACGAGGTAAAGCTGCCTTAAATGAGATGTTGATTGAAAGCTGTCTGCCTATACACAGTATAGATTGGCCACTGCCACTGTTCACTTGCTTTTTTGAGGCAATGTACACATGCAAGATTTTAGCACAGGATCATCTGATATCAAAGTCTCTGCCTATCAATCATGTCTTAGCAGATATGATTATAGGTATGAGTGGTTATGCCAAACTCTCACCCCTGATGACTTCTTGAGTCTAGTTTGCATATTGTAATATGGGCGTAACTTTTTTCATCTGTTTACCCGCCATAGCCGACATATTTTTCAAACCACCATGTTTTTAATGGGTTTTGCATTCTAAAAATCAGCCATCTCTAGAGTGGCAGGAAATTCAGATTTTAGTTTTGTGAAAAACCTGCCAGATTTACTAAGGGCATGAAACACATCTGCCAGTTTGGAAAACTAAAACGTTGATATAGAGGATTGTTGAAAACCAGACCATCTTGGTAAATGAGGCCCAATTATGTTCCTGGCTGTTGTTTAGCCTAAGGGGCCTATTCCACGGGAGCGATAATCATTCGAATCAGCCCGATTCGGCTGATTATCGCTAAGTGAAATAGAGAGAACGATCAGCCGATGATCGTGTCATCAGCTGATCGTTTATTCAGGTTCAAACCTAAAATCGTCGTTCGCCACCCACACATCGCTACGGTGGAATAGCGGTGCGTGGCGGTGACCGACAATCCAAGCAGCATACATTACCTAGCAGGGCTTCTCCTCCGCTCAGTCTTCCTCCCCGTGTCCAGCGTGCAGCATCAACTCCGGAGCGACCTGACTGAGCTATCAGACCGCTCAGCCAATCAATGGCCGCGGCGGTCCCGACCTGTGATTGGCTGAGCGGTCTGACAGCTCAGTCAGGCCGCACCGAAGCTGATGCTGCGCCGCGGGACCCGGAGAGGAAGACAGAGTGGAGGAGAAGCCCTGCTAGGTAAGGTATGCTGCAAGGGCTACAAGGACATCGGTAACGGTGATCCTTGCAGCCCTCGCTAAACGATTATCGAGGCCGTGGAAAAGGCCCAGTAAACGAGCGCCTTTCTAGCAGATCGGCGCTCGTTTACATCGTTGCTCGGCCCGTGGAATAGGGCCCTAAGTCTTGATGTCAGGTATAAATAAACGTTACTAAACAATGCAAAGCACTTGTGAGGAACAGGTTAGGGACACATGGAATACAAAGAATAGGTGAAGCCCTGACACCAACTGTCCCTGACTTTTGAGGAACCCGAGTCCTTAACAGGCTGGCCCCAATCTGAAGACTGCAACTGCTCTGGAATCAGTGCAAAGACAAGACACAGACAAGACACATGAAATACACAATAATAGAGAGGTCAGCAAGCCAGGTCAATAACTATCGGGAAATGAAATACAAAGTCAGTGGTCAGAGGTATAGTTAAGAGAACGAGAGCCAAGGTCAAGTAACAAGGTATCAGGCAAAGAAAATAGCTAGAGATAGCTAGGTTAGTAACTGCAAATGAAGGCTATAGCAGGCAACTGGAACATGGAAGGGGTGGTAGTTACATAGGGGCTGATGTCCCATCCCCAGAACGAGATTGGAGCAGGGACTCCAGCCCCTCCTCCAGAACCAGGATAGAACCTGCAAGGTGAAAGGAGACTAATGGCTCAGGACGAGCGCTGCAGCTGCCACCGGCTCCTGACAGCACTCTAACAATATGATAGAAATGTCTACATTGGAACTCACAGGTTGCTTAAAGGTATCAATTTACAAATTACTCTTTTAGCGATTGAATTCAAGAAGCAATCTAAAATAAAGAGAGTCCAATACAGATGCTTGTGGTGACTGAACCATATGCAGTTAGTTACTTCTTTCACTAAACTATTTATTGGTGTCAGTGGTGGCAAAAGTTGGGAACAGAGAAAATTCTAATCCTGAACAATTAAAGAGTAACTGTGATTAGAAAAACTTTTGACATGTTACAAAGACATATAAAGTAGAGGAGCCCAACAGCAGTACTTGGATAGCTGCCACTCCAGCGTGCATGCTTACTACTACTTGCCAATTCCTTGACCTGGGTCTATGATGCTGTTGGATCTCAAATCATTTGTTATGTTACATGTCATGAGACATGTCAAAAGTTTTGATCAGTAAAGGTATGAATGTTCAGACCGTGCCCAATCAGGAGAACCAGTGGGGAGATGATCGTGCTACTATGCACTCATCTCTCTTTGTCTTTGGGAGCAGGATGGCTCCATAGACTTACATTTTGTAACATGACACAGAGTTAAGAGAGAATGCGCTGTAGGTGAGCTTCTCCTGATCGGTTGCAGTCTGAACCCATAGATCCGGACTTATCAAAACTTTTAACATGTCTCTATGACATGTCAATTTTTTTTTTCCTAACGACAATTACACGTTAACCTTTAAAGAATCACAAGGGTATGGTTTTATTTACAACCCTTGGTCTAACAAAGATTCTTAGATCAGTTCTGTGCTCCCCTAACAGCTGCCACTACATTTTACATGAGCTAGCTGTATTGGAAAACATCAGTATTCCAATGAAATATAATAAAAAAGTAAAACTAGAAAAACTCCCCTTGAGAGAGTAATGAATGAAAATCATATTTCAATAAAATATATTTTAAAAACTGTGTGCATGTAAAAAAATATGATTTTTTTCCCAAAAAGCAGGTTTTATGAAGTTACTGTATAGTCATACAAAATTTACATTATTATATATCCTTTTAATAGTTGTAGAAGGTTTTTCTTCCTTTTCTTAAAAAACTGTGTGCCACAATTTTATATCACAGTGATTTAACCCTTAAAGACAAGAGCTAAAAAAAAAAAAAAAAAGCATACAGAGGTTATAGCTCCCAGAATGCAATTCAACAAAATAATAAATAAAGAAAAGAAAAATATATACTATAATCAAATATCAACAGGATCAGCAGGGATTTAACCTCTGGGACCTCGTCTTTGTTCTGCACAGTGGATGGCCCGGAGCACAGCTGTGCATGAAAGAACTGAAGGAGCCACAATGCAATTATTATGATATTTTCTACAATATCATTTTGCATCTTATCCTTTAGAAAACATGAACTTTCAGCCTCATTTATGAAAAGTTTCTAAAAGACAAACATACATATATGGCTCAACTTGCCAGCGCCAAATGGCAACTGTTATGCAGTGTGACCCATTATTCCTAATAAATATTTAAGAGAAACCTGAGTGACAACAATTAAGAATTCTGTTATACCGCTCAGGCTCGTTTCCTAGACTTAGCCTAGGTAGATATGTAGAAAACCAGGAACAATAGATCTATCGTTATGTATACAGGCAAATTTGTGTTTTAGTAGTTGTAAAGCATCTGTACTTGCAGTAGTTGTAAAGCATTTATAATATGTAACTAATGAAAAAGGCTAATTTATCAAATAGCCATGAATGAAGAACTGCCAGAAACTTTTTCACATACAGGTTGCGCCATACAGTACTTGTCTAAAGGCATGCCCTTAATATTACTCCATGGTATATATGAAGCAGTAATAGGGCTCCTATGAAGGAACATAGGCTTTTACTTTACTGCATGCCTCGGATACAGATTGTTCTTCAGATTCTGTATAGAACAAACAAAAAGAAAAGTGGCATGTCCCAACAGATTCCATACTCAGGCAGATACTTTTGCTTAGAAGCATTGTTTCTAAGGGAAGGGTTTCTCCATACAAATATTATCGGAGTCTCTATGGCATCACACAAGGTTGTCCAAGGCTCTGTACTAGGGTGACGTCTGGTTTCTATTCAAGAGCCCAAACCATTGTGCCTTTTTATGCATATTTAAAATATGCCATTTTCTTGTATATATTAAACTATAGTATTACCTCTTGAAATGGCTGTGAAAGGAGAAGTCCGGCCAAAAGTATTTTTTAATACGTTATTACTTATGGAATACAAATTATGTTACACAAATTAATTATGGGAAATGCACATATAGGGATATTTCCCTTGATTTAGTAGATTTTGAGAGAATTTCAACACTCCATGATCTACTAAATCAAGCGAAATAGCCCTATATGTGCATTTCTCTTAAATAATGTACATTCGGAATTTGTATAACTTTCCATAAGTAATAACATATTAAAAAATACTTTTGGCCGGAGTTGTCCTTTAACCTCTTAAGGACATATGACGTACCGGTACGTCATATGTCCTCATTAGCACTTCAAAGCGGGGCCGCACGGCGACCCCGCTTTGAAGCGCCGCGATCCCGGGTGCCGCATGTAGCCCGGGACCGCCGCTATTAGCGGGCACGGTCTGATCGCCGTGCCAGCTAATTAGCTAATCGGAGGCAGCTGTCAAAGTTGACAGCTGCCTCCGATTACCGGAGGCAACCGTTCCCTGGTGTCTAGTGGGGGTGATCGCTCCTCCGGGACGTTGTCTCCCTGGATCTCCGTTGATCTCCGTTACTGATGCCGGCCGGGGACTCGTCCAAGATGGCGCAGTCCCCGACCCGGCACTCGTTTACTTCCGGCTGCAGCAGCCGGAAGTAAACGAGTGCCTATCTCATTGATCTCTGCAGCATATCTATGCTGCAGAGATCTCAATGAGAGATCCAAGTGTATATACTAGAAGTCCCCCAGGGGGGCTTCTAGTATATGTGTAAAAAAGAAAAAAAAGTGTTGTTTATAGTAAAAAGCCCCCTCCCCTAATAAAAGTCTGAATCACCCCCCTTTTCCCAGGTTTTAAATAAAATTAAACAAATAAATAAATAAATAAACAAACATGTTTGGTATCGCCGCGTGCGTAATCGCCCGAACTATTAATTAATCACATTCCTGATCTCGCACGGTAAACGGCGTCAGCGCAAAAAAATCCCAAAGTGCAAAATTGTGCATTTTTGGTCGCATCAAATCCAGAAAAAATGTAATAAAAAGCGATCAAAAAGTCGTATATGCGCAGTCAAGGTACCGATAGAAAGAACACATCATGGCGCAAAAAATGAGACCTGACACAGCCCCATAGACCCAAGAATAAAAGCGTTATAAGCCTGGGAATGGAGCGATTTTAAGGAACGTATATTTGTTAACAATGGTTTGAATTTTTTATAGGCCATCAGATACAATATAAGTTATACATGTTATATATCGTTTTAATCGTAACGACTTGTGGAACATGCATAACAAGTCAGTTTTACCCCAGGGCGAATGGTGTAAAAATACAGTTCCCCCAAGTAAAAGAAATGCGTTTTTTTTTTTTCAATTTCACCACACTTTGAATTTTTTTCTGGTTTCGTTGTGTACCAAATGCAAAAATTCAGTCTGTCATTCCAAAGTACAATTAGTGACACAGAAATAAGGGCTCATATGGGTTTTTAGGTGGAAAAATGCAAGTGCTATGACCTTTTAAACACAAGGAGGAAAAACCGAAAACGCAAAAACGAAAATGGGCCCCGTCCTTAAGGGGTTAAAGGTGTTTGGAATGGGAAGGGTGTGACTTTGTAGGTGCTATAACCAGAACTAACAAGGACTATAGTTGTCCATATACAATAGATAATATGACAGTTGAACATGAATTTAGCTGAATAAAACTAATGTATACAAAGGCCTCCTAACATGTTCATGGTAAAAGACATTGGGTTAAAGAATGATTGGACATAGTGATATATAATAGAGTAAATGTACCTGAGCTTATAGCTGGCATGATGAATGCTTCGAAACTTTTGTAAACTATTAGGGCATGTTCACACGTCAAATGAAGCTCCAAAAGAAGCAGCAAAAGAAGTTTCAAAACAAGCTGTAAAAGAAGGATCAAAAAGGCTCTAAAGGAAGCTTCACAAGAAGTGTGCTTTTCGGCTCCCATTGACTTCAATAGGAATGTTCAAAAAATAGTGCTGAAAAAAGGAGTGACATGACACTACTCTTTTCAGCGCTGTTTGTTAAACGTTACTTTGAAAGTAAAAAAAAAGAAGCTGAAAACCACACTTCCTTGAAAGCATCTTTTTTCATGGCTTCTTTCATCACAGCTTTTTTTAAGCTTCTTTTGCTGGTTCTTTTTTTTGCTACTTCTTGTGGAGCTCCTTTGGCTGTGGAAATATAGTCTTAAAGAGCCAGACATTGTTTAAACTGATGATAGTTTTTACATGGCACCAAACTTTACAGGCACGTTAATCTACCCTAATGTCTTCACTACATATCGACCAAATCACCTATAATAAATGGGTCCTTCAAGTAATGCTGAGCTGTGTGTTAGTATAATTATTAGACATAATTAAGATGACACAGTGAGTATTTAAATTAACTACATTTGTGCCCATTGAAGCTAATCCATGTGACAGAAGAAGTCGTGCTTTGGCAGTTCTCTGCATAGCCAGAAGCAGATTGCTGGCATCTTACCCAGTAACATCACACAACTGCATTGCTCTGGCTCAAGGTAAAGTAGCTCTCCCATCACACAAAATTCACTTTCTGTAAGGATTCAGGTAGAATATGATAATTTAGGACCCAAGCTCCATAACTTTATATATTTTGCATCCAAAATATTATATAGGGAATACATGAAAGGTACATCTAGCATGGGCCCAGCAAAATGGTGCAATCCTTTGAGCAATCAAATTGTTTGCACAATATTTAGCAATTTTTTGCAAGGTTTGCTTAGTGGACAGGTGTGTGTGTGTAAATTTAAGCAGACTTAGGCCATGATCACATGGCGTGAGAGACCGGTCATTCTGTGACCAGGCCGTGTCACGTGTCAGAGAAGATCATCCCGGCCTGTACTGCAGTACTGGCCGGGATGATCTTCATTTCTGATGAATTAGGATGCGGGTACATCCATGTGCGCCCACATCCCAATTCACTGCTGCACACAATGGAGCGTGCGGGCCGCAGAAAACTGACACAATGAATAGCAACTGCAGAAAACTGACATGCCCATTTTTTTGCAGCGCCGCTATTAGGGATGCACGATGCACCGAAAAATCGATTCTACTATCGATTTTCGGTTCGATACCAGGATTTCCTGGTATTCGATACTTTATGATAAGCCGCGCAGCAGTGCAGCTTATCATAAAGTACACAGCAGAAGACATGGCAGGCAGTGAGCTGAGTGCCTGCCATGTGCTCTGCGTGGCCCCCCTGGTGTCACCTCCTCTGTCCACCCGCCCTCACTCTCTTTGCTCCCGGCGGCGCTAACTTCCAATAGCCGGCACACAGCAATCGTATGTGCCGGCTATTTAACTGTATAGATGCCGCTGTCACACTGACAGCGGCATTATCCCCCTCTCCTAACCTGCTCCCTATGTAACAGGGGTCGGCTACTGTGTGTAGCAGACCCCCGCTACTAATGACTGCGGCCGGCAGTCATTTACCCTTTAGTGAAAGGGTCAGAGCAGGGTCGGAGGCTGCAGAGGGAGAGCGGCCGGCGCTTCATGAAGAGAAGGCTGAGGGCGGGGAAGAGATGCGGCCACTACATCACTACACTGTAAGGTGGGGGCCACAGGACTATGAGGGAGCGGCAGGCCGGGGCCGGCAAGACACTCCCGGGGCGGACATCAGCTATGTGAGAGAGGTGAAGAGGGGGTCGGCCTGGCTCTCACTGGGATGGGGGGAGGGGGGTCTGCAGCCTGCAGTTTACCTTGCTGCCCAAATCCAGGTCACCCTGCTGGGTCAGTGGTCACCATGCCCTGACAGCAGGAATACAGCTCCCATCATCCCCGATAGCTGGTGTGTGTGTGTCTGTGTGTGTTACATGACTATAGCTCCCATCATCCCCGATAGCTGGTGTGTGTCTGTGTGTGTTACATGCCTACAGCTCCCATCATCCCCCCTGATAGCTGGTGTGTGTGTGTTACATGACTACAGCTCCCATCATCCCCCCTGATAGCTGGTGTGGGTGTTACATGACTACAGCTCCCATCACCCCCCTAATAGCTGGTGTGTGTGTGTGTGTTACATGACTACAGCTCCCATCACCCCCCCTGATAGCTGGTGTGTGTGTGTGTGTGTGTTTTACATGACTACAGCTCCCATCATCCCCCTGATAACTGGTGTTACATGACTACAGCTCCCATCATCCCCCTGATAACTGGTGTGTTACATGACTACAGCTCCCATCATCCCCCTGATAACTGGTGTGTTACATGGCTACAGCTCCCATCATCCCCCTGATAGCTTGTGTGTGTGTTTTAAATGGCTACAGCTCCCATCATCCCCCTGATAACTGGTGTGTTACATGACTACAGCTCCCATCATCCCCCTGATAGCTGGTATGTGGAACATGACTACAGCTCCCATCATCCCCCTGATAACTGGTTTGTTACATGACTACAGCTCCCATCATCCCCCTGATAACTGGTGTGTTACATGACTACAGCTCTCATCACCCCCCTGATAGCTGGTATGTGTTACATGACTACAGCTCCCATCATCCCCCTGATAACTGGTGTGTTACATGACTACAGCTCCCATCATCCCCCTGATAGCTGGTATGTGTTACATGACTACAGCTCCCATCATCCCCCTGATAACTGGTGTGTTACATGACTACAGCTCCCATCATCACCCTGACAGCTGGTGTGTGTGTTACATGACTACAGCCCCTATCATCTCCCTGATAGATGAAGTGTTAGGCCTCTTTCACACTATCCGTGCCGCGACCCGGCACGGATTCCCCCCCTGCCACCCAGCCGCAGAGATGACAGGAGAGCATGATGTGCTCTCCTGTCATCTCATCTACTACTCACCTACTCCCCGCAATGACCGGCTACACGCGCTCCCTGGAAGTGGCCGGGACTACACTGCCAGGAGAAGGTATCATAGTCCAGACCACTTCTGGTGAAGATGAAGCTGGTCAGCACAGGGAATAGGTGAGTAGTAGATGAGATGACAGGAGAGCATTTCTAATATTGAGGGTTTTTTTGTGTTTTTTTTTTAATATAATTTATTAAGTATCGAATTGGTATTGAGCATTGAAAACAAAATGTTGGTATTGGTATCGAACTCAAAATTCTGGTATCGTGACATCACTAGCCGCTATGTGTATACACTCCGGACGGAATTTCCTCAAACTGCACTGCACATAGTTTGTGTATTAATCACGGCTTTTGTTGCACATCGCAACAACGGCCGTGATCAATACACAACTTACGTGTGAACATGGCCTTAAAGAGGTTTTCCAGAAAAAGAAAATCAGGGCTCCAGATGGCGACCAAAATGGTCGCCAATGCGACTAATATTTTGCAAATGGCGCCCAGATTTATTAATCTGGGCGCCATTTGCGACTGGCCCCGGCGGCGGCGCGCTGTCTCTTTAAGTCCGGTCCCCGGCTGATGCGCAGCTGCCGGGGGTGTCCCGTCCTATCCCCGGCAGCGCGGCGCATCAGTGAGCTGCCTGGGGCCCTGACTTCCGGCACAGGAAGCGCGCGTCAGAGACGCTTCCTGTGTCAGAAGTCACAGCCCCGGCGTACAGAGAGCTCACTGATGCGCCGCGCTGCCGGGGATAGGACGGGACACCGCCGGCAGCCGCGCATCAGCCGGGGGAGCGGGTTGTCAGGTGAGTTTGTGTGTTTGTTTTTTTTAAATACTGCTTAGCATAGAGGAGGAAGGGGGGGGGGGCATCTATAATGGGGGAAGAGAAGGGGGGGGCATCTAAAATGGGGGGAAGAGAAGGGGGGGCATCTATAATGGGGGGAGAAGAGGGGCCATGTTCAAGGGGGGGAGAGGGGGCTATCTATAAGGGGAGGGGGTATCTATAAGGGGGGGAGAAGAGGGGGCATCTATAAGGGGGGGAGAAGAGGGGGCATCTATAATGGGGGGGGAGAGGGGGCATCTATAATGGGGGGGGAGAGGGGGCATCTATAATGGGGGGGAGAGGGGGCATCTATAATGGGGGGGAGAGGGGGCATCTATAATGGGGGGGAGAAGGGGGCATCTATAATGGGGGGGAGGAGGGGGTCATCTATAAGGGGAGGGGGCCATCTATAAGTGTAGGGCAAACTGGCTGCAGACACTGGGAGATAGATATATGCACAATTCTTATTATCAGGGCCCCTCAGGTGTCTGTATTGTAGGGGGTCACTTGCATTAGTCACTAGGTGAGAGATATATCTATCTATATACACATCTTGTGGGGGGTCACTATGGCTGCAGTCATAAGTCTAGCTCAGTATGTATAGACTGTTGCAAGCTTTTAAAGGGAACCTGTCACCCCCGGTGACGGGGTGACAGGCTCCCAACCCCCCGTTAGAACCCCCTATACTCACCTCATCGCGCCGGATCCCGCTTCTGAAGATGGTCGGGTCACGGAGATCTCAGCCGCTGCAGCCCGGCGCGCACACTGAGAGATGAGTCCAACACTCATAGAGAATGACGGAGCGCTGGACTCTCCTGTCATTCTCTGAGCGTTGGACTCATCTCTCAGCGCGCGCCGGGCTGCAGCGGCTGAGATCTCCGTGACCCGACCATCTTCAGAAGCGGGATCCGGCGCGATGAGGTGAGTATAGGGGGCTCTAACGGGGGGTTGGGAGCCTGTCACCCTGGCACGGGGGTCAACAGGTTCCCTTTAAGTTCAAGTTCAGAAGAGTAAGCCTCATTAAAAGGCTAGCCAAGTGAAGCTGAAGTACTGAGTCAGACTGGATATGGTTGTCAGACTGTATGTGGTTGTCAGACTGTATATGGTTGTCAGACTGTATATGGTTGTCAGGTTGCAAGTTTCCATGTTGAACATTTTCAAACTAAGAAAAGAGAGAATCTAAAGGAGGAGGAGGCTGCCGCGGCCTCTGCACACAGTAAGTCCCATTTAACATAACATTAATTTTACATGGTTTAAAATGTTGGCGACCAAATATTCTATTTGGCGCCTAAATTTTTCAGGTTAGGAGCCAATGGCTCCTAGGTAAATTTTTTAGTCTGGAGCCCTGAAAATACTTTCAAAAGAAACGGCTATCAATAGTTGATCTGCTGGATGCTCATACTGCAGTACACCAACGCCACCGCTAAACAGGGAATAGAGCCAGCTGCTTCTGGCTTCATTAAAGCACCGATTACAACTGATTGTTAGGAGAGCCATAACCCCAAAATCCTAGTAAAATTTCAGACCCTACTGAATAACCCTTTGCAGTGACTCTCCTGACCTGTGTCAGTTACCTAAAGTTTATAAGACATCCATGCCTTTTAATCCTTTTCTGATATAAAATCAGATCAGCTCTGCATGTATATGCATCCCTGTGTGTTTATACTCTGCAGCGAATCTGAGAAGGCTTCCAGGAGATATTTGAGAGCAGACATCTGAACCAATGATAAGACGGTGGGTGTGTCTCAGACTACATTAGGGCTCTATTACACGGAGTGATAATCAGCCAAATAAGGCCGTTTCAGCCGAATATCGCTCCGTGTAATAGAGACAGCGATCAGACGATGACAACGATCATCGGCCGATTGTTGGTTTAGGTTTAGACCCAAAATCGCTGGGCGCCGACCACGCATCGCTACATGTATTAGTTATGTGCCTCTAATGGCTGACGATTGCCCAAACACCTGACGCCTTATCTCTCTCCGCTCCCGCCCTTTTCTCCTGTGCTCCACAGTTTCCCGGTCCCGGCAGCTGCTGAGTCTGTACGGCCCGTCAGCTGACCCTAACAATGTCCATGCAGCCCTTACTGCCCGATTATCAGGCCGTCTAATAGGTCCACTAAAATGATGGGGCCGTAGTCAGCTGGTGTAATAGTACCCTTAGACTTCCTGTAAGCACTGTAGCTGAATTGTGGTCACAGATCATTGCTCTGCCCTTATTGTCAGATAAACAAAAGCCAGGCAGGAAGTCTTGAGAAAAATAGATAGCAGGTAAGCATCAACTATAGGTATTGATTCCTTTTTGAGCTCATAACTGGACACCTACAGTATCTCCACAAAATGTTCCTATAAGAAGCCTCCGTTTCAAATCTGTAAGGTTGTCTGACCTGAATAATTAAATGACATTCCTCTTTAATGTAGACCATTTATATGGCTCAGTAACGCCTTTTGTACTTTATTATCAATTGCACAGTGCATTTTATAGAAAACAAAAGAACAATGCACCCATGAAACATGGTTTGCTTAGGAAAAGAGCAAATTGCCTCCTGAGCCATGGTCCATTGTACGCTGTTCCACTACTTGCTACAGTAATTCCGATGGTACTGCGTACTTCTATTATATCCATTACAAAATATGTATTTTCCACTTAAGAGCGTGTCTATTTATAAGACGGTTCATTTAAACATATCAGGAATTTAAGTTCTCACTTTGTATGCTGTATAAGCTCTGTGCTGAAGAATAAAGTGCTTCCACATAGCTTGGTTCTAACAATGTTATATGAAGATGTGGGATCTTGTTTCAAGTGGACTGTATACAAGGAATTCAAGCAGTTATAAGAAATGACAGAAGCATGCTATAGGGATAACAATACAACTACTAATATTGCTACAGCATTGATCTTTTTCCCCTAACTAGTGTGCATTATATGCAACATTACATACAACCTTTATGTAGTTAGCTATATATACTGTATACACAAAACATTTAAAAAATGAAGGTATGCCCAGCATCTTTCTTATGTGCATCTGGGTTAAATGCCACGATTAATAGTGATTGCAGTATTTACATGTCCAAATGCAGGTGCCACATCTCTCATGTGTCCCATAGGCACCCCTGTAATGTAATTATGAAGTTACTTATGCAGCCAAAGGGCTTTACTTATGCTCCATGTCTGCTTTGCTGACTTTGCTAACAGAGTCTGACTCTGCTAGAAGAGTACAGATTTAAAGGACAAGTGCCATGAAAAACTTTTTCCCAGTAATTGAAGCACATTACAAAGTTATATAACTGTGTAATATGCTTCAATCACCTATCTGCCTCCCTTCCCTGTCTTTTCCTTCCCTCCAACAAGCACCAGGAAGTGTCCTAACTCACACAGACCTAATTACTGTCGTCACCATCACCAAGCTCTTCTCTCAGCTCCTTCTCCTGTTACACTAGCCTCCCCTCCCCCCTCCCCTGCCTTGTCAGGTGACTTATCTTGCTCAGCTCCCATTGGCTGAACAACTGCAAGCCATCACTTGGACTGGGGAGGGGGAGGCTGTACCAGGCTGTACCAGGACCTAGAGCAGCCCTCCTGCTGATGACTCATCCTCACAAGAAGGAGCTGCCCGGTGACGGTGACGACAGTAATCAGGTCTGTGTGAGTCAGGACACTTCCTGGTGGGGGGTGGAGGGGGGAAAAGACAGGGAAGGGAGGCAGATAGGTGATTGAAGCATATTACACAGTTATATAACTTTGTAATGTGCTTCAATTACTGGGAAAAAGTTTTTCATGGCACTTGTCCTTTAACTGATCCATGCAATACCATCATTAAAATGGTAACATGATAGGTGTTATGAGACTATACCTTCTCATACTAATGACTTTGTATATGAAAAAATAGAAGTGTTATTACTTTTAGTGAACGTAAACCCTCTTGAAGGAGCTAAAGACTGTTTTCCTCCAACTTTTTTCTGTGACAAGTAGCAAGTAACCATAACAACATTAACCCCCCCCCCCCTCAAGACAACACAGTTCCCCTATGCCTATACCCATACTTTGGAGCTCTCATAGAGGGGCAGGAAGCAAAGCACTTTGCTAGGCTCGGCTGTTGGCTTGTCAGCCGGCCACCTTTGAACTGTGTGCCGCTCCGGTCCCTGGAAAAGCTGGATCCAGTCCTAGAGAAACCTCTCCCAGTTTCCCAGGACTGGATCCAGCTTTTCCAGGCACCGGGAGCAGAGTGGCAGTGTTCAAAAGCAACCGCCTGACAAGCCGCCAGCTGAGCCTAGTGAAGCACTTTACTTTGCCAGTGCTGAAAATTCACTCTTTCCTAATTAAAACAAAAAAAAAGTGCCGGTACAGGACCAACAGAACAGTGGTTAGCTTTTTTCTTGATCTGTACTACTCCACTAGAGAAGTGACATGCACCAGGAAAGAAAATACAGAAATCTCAACTAACCCTATTAAAAGACAGTAAATAACTTTGACTATTCTCACACAGAAGAGATTTCCCCAGGCAACAGTGTTAGTTGATTTGGACCAAGGTATTACAAAGGACGTCTGAGAGCTTTCCCTGTTCGGAAAACTTCAGAGAAGATGTATGGTAAAAGACGCGAATGTATGCAAAATGCGAATGACCAAATTCAGCATTTTCATCATATGGTCTCATATCTACAGGACATTTTGAATAAAGACGTGTAAAATGGTTGTAGTGCAGTCAACGGTTTGTAAAATAAAGGAATCATCATTATTATTATTATCATCTTTACCACCTATTTATCTATTCATCCATTTATTTAAATCCATCCATTAACACGGTAGCAATGTACTTATATTATAGATGATGCATACTTAAGCAGATGAGCAATACATTTAATTAAACATAAATATTAATTCCCTGACTCATACTAAGAATCCCATCAATTATTCCATATTAATGGCTCTAGTTGAGCAAAAATGTAAGAACTGTTTGTACAAGCACCATGACTGCATTTTAATAGAATCTGTCACTTCTGAGTTTTATTAAAGGGCAACTCCAGCTATTTAAATTTTATTTTTTTCAAATCAACTAGTCAGAAAGTGCCAGATTTGTAATTTACCTCTATGAAAAAAATCTGAAGTCTTCTAGTACTTATCAGCTGCTATAAGTCCTACATCACTATGTCTATGACATACAGCAGCTGATAAGTACAGAAAGACTTGAGATTTTTTAATAGAAGTAAATTACAAATCTGGCATCAGATGATTTGAAAGAAAACATTTTAAGGGTGGGTTCACACATACTGTATCCGCAGCAGATTTCACTTTGCGAGTTCACAGCGAAATCCGCTGCAGATACGATCCCTGTCATTTTCAATGAGAGTACATACAGCAGGATTGTCTTCCCGCTACGAGTATGTAAATGCCGTACCCATTAACCCGTCACTGCCCGGAGCATACTTTACCTGCTCCATGCTTCAGCTGGATCTGAGGCTTTTGGAGGTCCCGCCCAGCCAATCAGCGACTACGGTGGGGCCGTGCACTGATTGGCTGAGTGGGACTTACGGGGACCAAGATCCTCAGATGCAGCCGCAGCGTGGAGCAGGTAAAGTAAGGCTCTGTTCAGACAATGTTGAAATTGAGTGGATGGCCGCCATTTAATGGTAAATATTTGCTGTTATTTTAAAACAACGGCTGTTATATTGAAATAATAGCAGTTATTTACCGTTATATGGCGGCCATCCACTCAATTTCATCATTGTGTGAACAGATCCTTTCTGTGTTTTTAATCCACTCCTGGTTTTGGTTGCAATATGAGGACCACAATACTGACTGAAATATACATAGTGTGAACCCAGCCTTAGAATTGAGCAGAGGGAATCTGTGACTACGTTTATCCTGCCTTACATGAGGGAAGCATAAACTAGTGACAGAAATGCTGAACAGAATGATGTTCAGCCATTCTCCTAATATGCAGGAGAATGGGCTTCATGCCACACCACTCCCTCTGCCCTTCAGCTGTTGACTGACATCTGCCTATACGTAGCATATATACTATATTTTCCAGTGTAAGACGACTGGGCGTATAAGACAACCCCCACATTTTTCAGTTCAAGTATAGAGTTTGGGATATACTCGCTGTATAAGACTACTCCTGTTCCAACAAACACAAAATTAAAATTAATAAAAAAACATCAGATAGCAGCGAGATCTGAAAGGGAGAGAAGGAGGTAAGGTAATAGGATACAAGGGAGCTCAAAAGCGTCTGCGCCAGCATACCCTCTGTATACGGCAACTGTATGAGGGGCGGAGCAAGCTGCTGCTCACATTCAACAATACATGATATCCTGCTTAGGGGCCTATTACACCAATAGATGTCTGACAGATTATCTTACAGATTTTTTTAGCCAAAGCCAGGAATGGATTTGAAAAGAGGAGAAATCTCAGTCTTATCTTTACGACCCGTTCTCTGTTTATAGTCCGTTCCTGACTTTGGCTGAAAAATCCGTCAGATAATCTATCAGACATCTTTTGGTGTAATAGGGCCTAGTGCTTACTCTGTGTGTTTACTGATGAGAGACTCGCTTATTAACCCCTCACATGGGGGTCTATCCCTCATATATGCAAGCACAGTGTGTACAGAGATATTTATATTGCTTACACAGAATAAAGTTTTATGGATCTCCTCTGCAAACTTAAAATCTTAAGACATTTAGAAAGCCCACTGTTAAAATAAGTAAAATGATGTCCAGATTAGACAGAGGTAAATAAAGGACATTGGGAATATTCTTCTATTTTAATGCCCTATCACTTCTTGAACTCAGAGGTGACAGGTTGTCTTCTATTTAATAGACATCTAGTCGGATAGTAGACATATAGGCCACATTATGATGCTGTCAGGGTAGGCAATCATGGCTGCTGCTACATAAATACACCACAGGGGCCTGACCTCTGCAGCTCACTCAGGTCATAGATGCTCAGTAATCTAGGATGAAACTTGAAATAGCAAGAACATTGTAAAAAAGTATTTATTTTATACTGGTATTTCCATGAAGAGCATTCATGGGAGATCCACATGAGCAGCATCTCTTTTTATAACAACAATGAAGAGAGCCATGTGCAAGGTAATAGGGTCTGCTCCCAAGGACCCTCACTTGTCTATAAAATGAAAGAGCTCCTCTTTGAGTTTCATCTATTACATTAGGTTATCCTTCATTACATTATATGGGCCTTCTGGAAGAAGCTAAGAGAGAATGGAAATAGACATCAAATATCCCTGCATTTTTGCTGCAAATGTACATAGGAAAAATATATTTAGGGTGTGTCAACCTTTTTTAGGTTTTGATAATTATAATTATTGAATAGAGGAGAAAATTGTAAAAGAGGATACATGGAAGGGTGAAAACACACAAAAAGATTGTTAGTACAGTAGCACAAAGATTTAAACAATATCGGAACTCCTGGCATCATAATGAATGATGATACTGGGAACTCTAAATTCCACTCTGTAGCACATCGTCCGTATATACTGACTATGCATGGAATGTGTAAATGACCCCTAACTGTTCTGAAGCACACTGCATCTTAATAAATTATGATGTCCCATAAGAGGTAAAGAGTTCAGTCTGTGATATACAGCGAGCATACAGAACGTATATCATCCCTATATGAGCACAGCCTTAGGGTAAAAACACAAAGTTGGCCATATGCAGTAAGTACTTTTGAAAAAGTTATTGCTAATTTAACCCTTAGGGGACACAGCCAGTTTTCATTTTTGCGTTTTCGTTTTTCCCTCCTCGTGTCTATAAGGCCATAGCACCTGCATTTTTCCACCTAGAGACCCAAATGAGCCCTTATTTTTTGCGCAACTAATTGTACTTTGCTATGGCAGACGTAATTTTTGCCCAAAATGTGCCGGGAAACCAGAAAAAAATTATATGTGTGGTGAAATTGAAAAAAAAAATGTTTTTTTTTTTTATTTGAGGGGGTTTGTTTTTACTCCGTTCGCCCTAGGGTAAAACTGACTTGTTATATATGTTCCTTAAGTTGTTACAATTACAACGATATGTAACATGTATAACTTTTATTTGATTTGGTGGCTTGTAAAAAATTAAAACCTTTTATAGAAAATATATGTTCCTTAAAATCGCTCCATTCCCAGGCTTATAGCGCTTTTATCCTTTGGTCTATGGGTCTGTGTGAGGTGTCATTTTTTGCGCCATGATGTGATCTTTCTATCGGTACCTTGATTGCGCATATACGACTTTTTGATCGCTTTTTATTACAATTATTCTGGATTTGATGCGACCAAAAATGCGCAATTTTGCACTTTGGGATTTTTTTGCGCTGACGCCGTTTACCGTGTGAGATCAGGAACGTGATTAATTAATAGTTCGGGCGATTACGCACGCGGCGATAGCAAACATGTTTGTTTATTTATTTATTTATTTTTATTTATAAAATGGGGAAAGGGGGGTGATTCAGACTTTTATTAGCGGAGGGGATTTTGTGTTATTAAAAATACATTTTTCTTTTACTTTACACATATACTAGAAGCCCCCCGTTCCATTACCAAGCACTGGCTAGGCATGAAGCACTGGAGGTGGGCCCCCTGGCCCCCAGTGTAAAGACACCCCCTCCCCAATGTGACGCGGCTCCATTAGAATCAATTGAACCGCGTCACAGAAGGGAGATCATCACACTGGGGAGCGGTGGGACCGCCTCCAGTGCTTTAATCCCGGCCGGTGGTCGGTACCAGGAGGCAGTTCAAAAAAAGGACCGTGGCACCAGCATCCCCGCGTCACCGCCGGTACAAAGCAGCAATGTGGTAGACTCATTTAAGCGAAAACACTGCAGTTCCACAACAGTACTGCAATGAATCTGAAATATGTGTGAACACAGCTTTAGCACTTATGCACTGATTGCTAAATGACTAAAACAGGGAAGAATTTAAAAAGTACAGGTTAACGGACACAATTAGCAGTACAGAACAGCAATGGTTTAGCTATGGTTGTTGATAAAGAAGAATGCTATAATTTAGAAATAGACAGTCAGAGTAACAATTGTAGGTGGCAGAGTTCAGTAACAATTGTAGGTGGCAGAGTTCAGTAACAATTGTAGGTGGCAGAGTTCAGTAACAATTGTAGGTGGCAGAGTTCAGTAACAATTGTAGGTGGCAGAGTTCAGTAACAATTGTAGGTGGCAGAGTTCAGTAACAATTGTAGGTGGCAGAGTTCAGTAACAATTGTAGGTGGCAGAGTTCAGTAACAATTGTAGGTGGCAGAATTCAGTAACAATTGTAGGCGGCAGAGTTCAGCAACAGTGTTGCCTGCCATTTACTTCTCTGCTATCTTTCAACATTGCTATAACAGCCTGGCTAGACAGCCCAGATTTTAGGCCACCTCTACACATGCACATTTTGTTCAGGTTTCTTCTTACAGCTTCTAAAGTTAAAAGCAAAAGTGGATTCATAAATAGAAGTAATATCCATCCTTTCTACTTTTTCTTCTCTTCGTGATCTACACCTTAATTTAGCTTCAAAGACTGCACAAAAAACCTGCACATGCACAAGGAACCCTAAACAGTCAGGAACTAAATGGGAGCTTTCACATCGTTCAGTCTATTAAGAGTATTTTTACACGTAACACTTTGATGCAGCATTTGAAGCCAAAACTATAAGTGGATTAAAAAATTCCTATTTAGTTCCCCTCCTTTTACTATTAAAGAAGAAGGTAAGTCAGCTCCTCTCTATGTTTCCAGCAGCAGAGACTATTTCCAGAACGGTGCATGGACCATATCGATAGCCAGCCGATGTCCAGAGAAGAAGCAAGTGATGCCATTACTTGTTTCCTCTCCTTTTACTATATTTACACTTGGCTTCAAAGCATGAATAAGACAACTTAAAAGAAAACTAACATTATGTTGTAAATTAGCTCTTTTGGTTTCTGATGACAGACGTGAAATACATAGACAACTGGATTAGTAATGGCCAAAAGGTGTCTTTGGAAAATGTATCATCTACTTTAAGGAAAAAATGTTACAGTGAGTGACATATAGTCACAGTGACAGTGAGCGGATATAAAAATGAAAATCAAACTATACTTACCTGCATAATGCCCTGCAGCCAGTGTTTCAATTACCCCCCCTCCACACACACACACACACACACAAAAATCAACAGAGCTTCCTAGTTCCTGTGATGCATTGCCCTTCCCACTCAGCTAGTCCCCATTGAGGCAGATCACCATTTTTATAAAATTATGCAGAACACAGTGTGATCAAAATGTATAGCTGACTAGCCTGGATGCAAAGCTGTTCTACAGCTCTATACATCACGGCCAGGGACTCGTTAAAAATTAAAAGAGACTTAACACAACAGTTACATACAGTGCCAAGTGTTGCAGCTTTGCATTATTGCCCAGTGTGGCCTGTAAGCAATTACTGACAGATGACGAAGCAAATCTTCTCTAAGGGTATAAACCCACACACCGTATAAGCAGCGTATTTACTGCTGCGATACGCAGCAAATACGCAACAAATACGCAACAAATACGCAGCAGATTAGATCTAAATAACTGAACACAGCATCAAATCTAAACCATCAAATCTGCTGCGTATTTGTTGCGTATCTGCTGCGTATATGGTGTGTGGGTTTGTACCCTAAGGGTGCCTTCACACCTACCGAGAACCGCTGCGGATCCGGTATCAATTCACCCCTATGATAGCACATATTCGCAGCGGGATTGACATCCCGCTGTGAATATTTGCTTTAACTCCCTGGTGCCCGCAGACCCGCCGTCGCAGCCCCCCATCCCGGCCACATCCCCCCATCAGCCCACCCCCAGCCCACCGCCGCCCGCATCCCGCCGCCAAGAGCATATAGTACCTGCTCGGCGGCGCGGCTGCAGTGAGGCTGCCGGCTCCGGTCCCGCTCAGATCAGCTGAGCGGGACCGGAGCCAGGAGCCTCACTGCAGCCGCACCGTCGAGCAGGTAATGTATGCTCTCGGCGGCGGGCCGGAGATGGGCTGATGGGGGGGATGTGGCCGGGGATGGGGGATGTGCCGCCGTCGAGGATGGGGGATGCGGCGGTGGGGCTACGGGCACCAGGGAGTTAAAGCACATATTCACAGCAGGGAGTTAAAGCACATATTCACTACCGGATCCACAGCGGTTCTCGCTTCGAATCTATAGAAGTGAGATCCGCTGTGGATCCGGTAGGTGTGAAGGCACCCTAAGGCTAGATTCACACAAAAGGGATGCGCAGCAGATTTTATGCTGCAAATTCTCAGGGAAATCTGCTGTAGATCTGCTGTGAGTATGTAAGTGACAGCCCCCTTAACCCCTGCTGGCCGAAGCATACATTCCCTGCTTTCTCCGAGCCGTGGTCTGTGCCATGGAGCTTCAGATCTTATCCACGTGGAAATAAGTGACATCACTTCTTTTTTACACGGTTCCCCTTTTCCCACTGAATAAATGGAGGTGGGCCTTTTTAAAATGACACCAGATGGAGGTGGGGCTTTTTAAAATAACACCAAAAATTGTCTTGGTTTCCACATGATTTTATTTGCCTTTGTGGACAAAGTGTAAGCTTGTTATAAATTTTGCGGCTAAAAAAAGTTTCCTCTCTTAATAAAAAGCAGGAGATTGCTTACCATTCATTGTTGTTACACTGATACAATATGTGCTCAACAAGCACTGCAGAGGCTTTAAATTACATTGTAAGAATAGGATTCTGTGTCTCCACTTGCTGAGATAAAGTGCAGGACGGCATGGGCGCCTATTTTCTCAATACCACATAGGACGGAGCCAGGTGTGTGCAATTAAATGGATGAGATGTTACATCAAATAGATACGTTGACTCTGCATGCATTCTGATTAGATACAGACAGTTAAATATGAGGCCAGCTAGATACAAACAATAAGACAATGAGTAAATAAATACAAAGTAAATGTACTGTAGTAAATATTACCTTTCACTGACTAATGGTTTATATGTGCACAAAGGTAAAGATTAGAGATGGGCGAATTCACAATAAAAATAAAGCAAAACGCTTAGCTTGGCAATCTGCTTCTTAGCCGACAGCTTTTGAAGTCTGTGCCGCTCTGCCTCGGGTACCTGGAAAAGCTGGATCCAGTCCTGGGAGTAGCTGGGATACAGCTTTTCCAGGCACCTGCGGTGGAGACGAGACAGAGCGGCATAGACTTTAAAGGCAGACGGCTGATAAGCAGATTGCTGAGCTAAACCATTCACTTCATTTGTGCTGTGAATTTGCTCATCTCTAGTAAAGATAAATAAGATATTTAAATCGAAAAAAGATTATTTCTCATTTTCCAGTTACAGTACATACATAAATTACTACTTCAGGGAAAGTTTAATCATACAGTCTCCTTAACAGGTTTTCATGCCTATTCAGTGTTATTCCCCAATAATTTATCTCTACACCATGACCAAAGAAGAGCTCTACTTTTCACATTGCATCTCACCACCTGTGCACTAATTTCCTCCCACCTTATCCCCAACCTAATGGTACTTTTACACGGAGCGATAATTCGCCCGATCACACGATTTACGATGAACAATGTTTTTTTATAACAATCAGCGTTTAGATGGAACGATACATCGTACGGAAAAATCGTTATGCAATCATTTTGCGTCTCACACATTGGTGAAACCGCTGAAAGAATGTTCACACAAAACGATCAGCGAACTTTTTGCGAACGATCAACGACGATTTGAGAACATGTTGAAAGATAAAAATGAACGATTTCTCGCTCGTCGTTTGATTGTTCGCTATGTTTACACGGAATGATTATCGCTAAAATGCGATAGTTATCGTGAAAATTCGAACAATAATCGTTCCGTGTAAAAGGGCCATTACTCAGCATAGGTCCCTGCACTGGCTCATCTCTTCATGCTATCACTAACCACTGGCATCTTTCCTTCTTTATATAAACACAAACCAATACACTTATCCACCCAAACAACATGTCTACCTTGAACACTTTTCATTTAATTCACTTTTTGACATGTTTTTGCTCACTCTTTGACCTATGTACTTCTGGCCTGCATCCCCACCATTCCAATGAAACTGCCTTCACCAAAGTGGTCTCCTTTCCCTATCCTCTGTCTTTGACTCAGTCTCCCATTCACTCCTCCTACAAACTCTTTTATCCCTTAGTGCCACAGGCTTGACCCTCCCCTGGATCTCATCATACTTTTCTAATCACACATTCATTGTCTCCCACTCACACACCATCTCTTTACCTCACCCCCTCATTGTTGGCATCCCTGAAAGCTCCATAGGAGGACTTCCATTCTTCTCCTCATACAGTATACGTTAGGCCTGAAGGAGATCATAAATTCTCATGGAGTGCGTATCAGACTCTACAAAACTGCTGGTACTGTACATACCCTCACCATCTCTTACGTGGACTACTGCAACCTCCTCCTCTCCTTCCATCTATAACCCTTGCTATCCTCCAATCCATTTTTACCTCTGCTACCAGACAAACCCACTTCTTCCTTGCTACTCTTCTGCCCCCCCCCCCCCTCTCTGCCAATCCCTTCATTGGTTACATATTGCCCCAAAAAATCTGTTTAAATTGTTAACTATGACATACAAGGCCATCCACAACCTATCCCCTCCATACATCTCTGACTCGATCTCCTGATTTTGCCCCTCATGCAGTCTCTGATCATATGTTTAGCGCTTTGGAATCAAGGGTGCATATATATATATATATATATATATATATATATATAGAGAGAGAGAGAGAGAGAGAGAGAGAGAGAGAGAGAGAGAGAGACAGAGACAGAGACAAACGACTTTCCGTGCTCTCAGCAGTTGTCTTGGCCAGGTAGAGAAAGTTGTTTTAGTATGTGGCTTGGGCTGCAGTAAAAATAAAAAAGACATATACTTACCTGGCTCACTCCTCCACTGCTGCCATTCCCCAAATTTCCCCAGCTGCAGCCCTGTTCTTACTGGTTCTGATGATGTGATGTGCAGACAGGAACTACTCAGCACAGTAATTGCCCACATGTCATGTCTCCAGAAACAGTGAGAAGGACTGCTGCAAGGACCACAAATCGCAGGCGTAATCAGGCCAGGTAAGGGTATGTGCACACTGAGGAAAACAAGCTGTCCGCCCCAATAATGAACAGGGTCATTGTTGGGGCGGGCGGCAGAATATGCCTGAACATAGAATGGAGTTTATGGCACAAGCGGATATGCATGCGGCTGCGAGCGGGGGCGACCTGCAGAATCCACAGCGGGTGATCCCCCAGGATGCCGTAGTGCGCACATTCCCCAACGGTATCTCTTTATTTTTAATACCACAGCCCATACCTGTCCGGAAAACCCTTTTAAAACATAAGATACGATAAGATAGAATATGGAATGAAAAGATGATTTTGGGTCATAGCAGCGACAATGAGAACCTACAGATGAGGCTTCTGATGCTATTCTGACACTATTGTGAGGGCTTACTATTATATGGAGCACTAATGGGAGTGTTGATTACTATATGGGGCACTAATGGAGGGTTTACTACTATATGGGACACTATTGAGACTGCTGACTACTATATGGGGCACTATTGGGACTGCTGACTATTATATGGGGCACTATTGGGACTGCTGACTATTATATGGGACACTATTGAGACTGCTACTATATGGGGCACTATTGGGACTGCTGACTACAATATGGGGCACTATTGGAGTGTTTACTACTATATGGGGCACTATTAGGACTGCTGACTACTATATCGGGGCACTATTGGAGGGTTTACTACTATATGGGGAACTACTGGTATTGCTGACTACTATATGGGGCACTATTGGGACTGCTGACTATTATATGGGGCACTACTGGAAGCTGACTACTATATGGGGCACTATTGGGACTGCTGACTACTATATGGGGCACTATTGGGACTGCTGACTACAATATGGGGCACTATTGGAGTGTTTACTACTATATGGGGCACTATTAGGACTGCTGACTACTATATCGGGGCACTATTGGAGGGTTTACTACTATATGGGGAACTACTGGTACTGCTGACTACTATATGGGGCACTATTGGGACTGCTGACTATTATATGGGGCACTACTGGAAGCTGACTACTATATGGGGCACTATTGGGACTGCTGACTACTATATGGGGCACTATTGGGACTGCTGACTATTATATGGGGAATTATTGGAGGGTTTACTACTATATGGGACACTACTGAGACTGCTGACTACTATATGGGGCACTAATGGAAGGGATGGCTACTATTTGCGACACTACTGGAAGGGCCACACACCACTTTGAACACTTCAATAAATATCATGGTTGGCTGGCAACTTTGTCCCATTTTTCAGTGTTGCCCAACTGTGTATGTGAGTGTGACACCCCTGGTATACAGTATACTGTTCATCTGCTTTATTACATCCCTGAGAATGGGCTACTATTTATTCTGGATGCAGACTCCCATTAAAATACTGTGAAAGGTTTAGCTATGGTTACTAATACAGCAGAATGATACAACTTTTTGCCTCTTTTTTGAGAAGGATATGTATTGGGTAGTTATATATACTGTAGATAGTACTGTAGCTCTGCTCACACTAAACTTTGTAAACATGTTCCTTATACAGTATGTGCTGGGAGAGTCCCTAGCACATACACTGAACATAGCCAAAGGCTCCTATTCACAAGACATGTATATATATATATATATATATATATATATATATATATATATATATATACACAGTATGACTACAGTACATGACACCTATAATACAGCATATATTTCCTATTTATATGGAGGCATAGGGATGACACAAGCCCCTTTATACCAATGCAGTGGCATATGCCAGCTCCATTTATCAGAGGTCCAGAGTGTGAGGTCTGAACAGGGCCTCATCCACAGAGAGTCAGTAATCCATGCAGCATTACAATCACCTGTCCTCTCTGTCTCAGCAGCTCCTGCATACCCAGCACATAGCATGAATATATAGTCACACATAGTAAACACACTACCTCCTTCTTCTTTTGTCCTCCCCCGATCTGCAGACACAGGATGAGGATGAGCAGATGCTGGAGAGCTGCTCTCATGCTGCCAGCCATGACTGTGGAGCTCAGCTTCCCCATCAGCACCTGCTCTGCTCCTCTCCGCTCTCACTGGCTGCACTGTCAGCCAATCAGCGCCCAGGGAGCACGCAGAGCATCACGGGAAATGTAGTCTCCTCAGCTCGCCCTGGACTACAGCAGCAGGAGGCTTTTGTGCTGGCTTCTTCTGCAGTATAATAGGATTAGTCCCCAATGGTTCCTCCGCAGAGCTGGTTACTGTCCTGTCATCCTGACAGTTCTGATGTCCAGTGCAATGTAATAAATAATACATGCATCTATCCATCTATCTATCTATCTATCTATCTATCTATATATATATATATATACACACACACACACACATATATCATAGCCATATAAGAATTTTGTCTTGTTGGATGATAATAAAAGCAATGTATTTATTTCCACTGATCATCCATAACATTAAAACCACTGACAGGTATAATGTATAACATTGATTATTTCATTATGCAGGAGTCCACAGAGTCACAGTAACCATCAGCCAGATATGCCTCCAGGGAAGGACCTAGCTGGCTGGATGGCTCCAGTCCTTCCCTGGAGGCTTATATGGATAGTCCCTTGTCTTGAGACTGGTCACTGTGGCTCTGCAGACATGCGGAGGGAGCAATGCACCTAGGATTTCACTTTAATAAGCATTTTAACCGTCAGCCGACAGGGTTTTCTTTGGCTGGTCTTCTTGAGATCAGTAATCTGATTATTTCATGACAATCTCAATACATACAGTAGAAAGCTATGTTCACACAACGTATATTTTCTATTAATCATGGCCATTGTTGCAAATTGCCACATCGGCCGTGACACTGAACCCTGTCAGTTCATGCAATGGAGAGTGCACACCCGAATGCACCCGCATCCCAATTCAACGGAAATTAAGTTCATCCGGCCAGTACTGCTGTACCAGCTGGGATGAACTTTACAGACGCTAATTGTTTTGTGACATGGCCGTGTCACAGAACGCCTGGTGTCATACTAAGTGTGAACCTGGCCTAAGGCAGCAAACAAATAGTTAAAATGAATGTGTTGGAAGCAGAAAAATTAGCAAATTTAAGGACCTGAGGGACTCTGACAAGAGGTAAATTCTCATGACCAGAAAGCTGGGAACAAAGGCATCTCTGGTCCAGTCTTAGAATTACAAGAAAAGATAATGCTGGCTAGACTAGTAAGGTGTCAGAGGACACAGTGCATTGCAGCATTTTGCATATGTGGTTGTGCACTAGCCATAGTGCTGACCTCTCTCTACAGCTGAAACTAACAGGTGTGTGGGCATCTAAACTGTACTATGAAACAATGGAAGAAGCTAGCCTGATCCAGTTTGGCACAGTGTGTGGCACTTACCTGGTGAAGTGATGGCACCAAGATAAAAAAAAAAAAAAGAAAAAAAAAGCAAGCTGGTGGAGGCAGTGTGATGCTCTGCTATATTCCGCTAGGAAAACTTTGGTTCTGGCAATCATATTGATCTTACTTTGATATACTGTATATCAGCGACCTAAACATTGTTGCAGCCCAAGTATCCCCTGCATGGCAGTGGTATTCCATAATGACAATGGTATTCCATAATGACAATGGTGTGTAGTGCACAGACCATAGATAAGTCTGGCAAGTCAGGACTTTGCACAAAAATGTTACTTTACAACAGTCTGCGCTCGGTACAGATCTTGATAAAATCCCATCTATAGGATATAAATGGAAGACTCACGACATACAGAACTTAAAAGATCAGTTCTAACATTGATAAAGTATGACGACACCTTGACAAATGTTGTGGACTCCATTGCCTTGAAAGGTCAAGCCTCTGTAACAACGGCCAACTGCACAATGTTATGGTGTGGCCCCCATGCTCCCCTGACCTCAACCCCATTGAGAACCTCTGGAGCATCATCAAAAGGAGTGTCTATG
Source organism: Dendropsophus ebraccatus (assembly GCF_027789765.1). Taxonomy (NCBI): domain Eukaryota; kingdom Metazoa; phylum Chordata; class Amphibia; order Anura; family Hylidae; genus Dendropsophus; species Dendropsophus ebraccatus. The sequence goes on along the minus strand of NC_091460.1, from coordinate 64,712,075 downwards.
ATAGAGGGAAGCAGTTCACATCTAAGCAATAGCTCTGGGAGGGGATTCTGTCCTCATGCAAAACAATTGAAGCAGAAACAATAAAAAAAACTGACAAATTCAATGGACGAGAGAGTTCAGAAGCTCCTTTCCAAGAAGGGATCCTATGTGCAAATGTAACATCACCTAGAATATATTTTTTACTTGAAAACTGTTTGATTTCATTATTATGATGTAATAATCTGCTAATGCTTATAATGTCACAAATGACCATTTTTTGTTCTTAATAAAAAAAAAAAGGTTGAAAACTCTCCTGTGCATAATAATATAGAACATGCATTTTGAGTTGTTTTTTGTTTTGTTTTTTTAAACATACTTTTATCTTAGGCAATTTGTTCAAAAACCCTTCAATTATACTCACATAGTTGATGACTGGAAAATTACAATGACTGTAATTCATATAGGTAATTTTGGAAAATATGAGAAAATATTATTTGCATAATAATTTGGAACCCAGTGTAGTATAGCAGCACTCTCTGTTTGGGGGGAGAGGGGTTACAGCTATGGAGAGATTATCCCCACAGTCCTGTCCCCTGATGCAAGCCCCAGCCTGAAGTGGATCTGCTATGATTTGGAAGGTGAGGGAGACTTCTTGGGTCAGAGTACAGTGCTGTAGACCCCGCTATGCAGACCATGCCCCTCCCCCACTCTCTCTCCCACCCAGCACAGGGAGCTCTTACACCAAAACAATGCTCTTAAACCAAGTTACAATTTTGAAAAACTGTGAGCTCTTCTTGCAAAACGCTCTTATACCAAGTTACTCTTAAACCAAGGTACCACTGTAATTGTTTTTTGATTTTTATTTGTCACTTTTAAAGCTTGGTGGCAGCCTTATGGGAGCCATTGCATATATGCAGGTACACAAGATAATTAAGCAATATAATAGTTTTTAGATCCTCCTTTGCATGAATGTGTTCAGTGAGGTTGTAGACTGCAGAAAGAGAAATCAATTAAAAGCCACCATGTCAAAGCTTACTGCTGAGAGAAGTATTTTTCTGGACAGCTTTGAGGCCGCAGGTTAACAGTGAAAGTAACCTCCTCACCTTTCACTGCACAGTTCAGGTTTCCTTCCAAGCATACATGGGAAAGGTGACAGCTTGTGGATGCCTCTGCCTCTATGATACTAGGGAGAGATATGGAGAGAGGGAAGGTAGAGGCTGGGAGTAAGGCTGTACATCTCCAGCTGTGGATGTATGTAATGGCTCTGAATGGTGAGGCCTCCTTTTATCTGAAAAAGATGCCAATGTAAGAAGCAATTCACTCAGCAGAGGGGTGTTAAGAAAAAGTGGGATATTAGTTTCTGTCAGCTGAACATTACCATCCAAGGAATCGGACCTCAAATATCTATTAGCAAATCTATTCCTGGCTATAAAATCTGAAATGTTTTATGGACATTTTAATTTGGTATGACTTGAGGTATTATTAGATCAATCTTCAGCTACAGGAACGATTATAGTCTAGGACTCATGCAGACTTTAGCTAGCCAGGTATGGTGAATATTGTAGTTTTGCAAAGGATATAAAGGTCAAAGGTTCCCCATGTCTGCTTTAGACCCTTAAAGGGGTTGTCCAGAGAAAAAAAAATTTCTTTCAAATCAACTGGTGTCAGAAAGTTATATAGATTTGTAATTTACTTCTATTTAATAATCTCAAGTCTTCCCATACTTATTGGCTCCTATACGTCATGCAGGAAATGTTGTTTTATTTGTATTCAGGCACAGTGCTCTCTGCTGACATCTCTGGCCAAGTCAGGAACTGTCCTCAGCAGGAAAGGTTTTCTATGGGGATGTGCTACTGCTCAGGACAGTTCCTGACATGGACAGAGGTGTCAGCAGAGAGCACTGTGTCAGACTGGAAAGAATACATCACTATGTGTCAGACATACAGCAGCTGATAATTAAGCAGATAACTGGGAAGACTTGAGGTTTCTAAATAGAAGTAAATTATAAATCTATATAACTTTCTAACACCAGTTGATTTGAAAGGTTCCCCCCCCCCCCGCCCAGCCCCCCCCCCCCCCCCCCCCCCCCCCGCCCCCGCTGGACAACCCCTTTGAAGATCATATCTATGTAAGATAATATATACTGTACATCAATAAGGTATAATAAAGAAACCATCTGCCTAATGATGCATAAGTCACCATCTAACCACCAGTACAGTTGTGACCTATCAAGGCATGGACTCCACAAACTCTTGTCTTGTGGTATCTTACACCTAGACATTGGTAGCATACATAAAGTAAATTAAAAAGGTGTAAATGTGCTGTTTTTATAAAGTAACTTACATCACTGCCCCCCCCCCCCATGGATTTTTATCACTGGTTTCCTCTCAGTTTTTGCTTTTTCCTGCCCACCTTCTAAGACCCATAGCACTTTGATTTTATTTCCTATAGGGCTGGTTGGGGCGTCATTTTTTTTTTACACTTTTAAAATATTTTTCTTTTTATTATTTTTTTTCTGTGCCTCTTTATATAGGAATATTATTGTTATAGCTTAACCCCTGGCCTCTGTAGCCTGTTTTGGCCTTAATGCCCAGGGCCTATTTTTCAAATCTGACCTGTCTCTCTATAACCTGTGTAGTTATAACTCTGTAATGCATTTAACCATCGCGGTTATTCTGAGATTTTTTTTCATGACAAATTCCTGTTTATGTTTGTGGTATAATTTGGTTAATACATTCCGTGGTTTTTTGTAAACACCACAACATTTGCACAAAAATTTGATAAATTTACATTTCTTTATATTCAAAATTTCCTTTTCCTAAGAAAGATAGTCATGCCCAATGAACTAATTATTACTGCAACACAGGGGCGTAGCTAGGGGTTCAGCCTAGGGGGGGGCGAGTGAGTCTGAGTGGGCCCCCAACCATTGTTACCATAGGAAACCTCAGCAGGTAACAAGGATTTCTGAATAATAAAGGGAATATTCTTCTACATTTCTTATAGTGAATAAGGATAAAGAGCAGTGTAAGAGGCTTCTACATCTGAAATATAGAACCACAAAAAAAAGTAAAAGGGCTTAACATTAGAAAAATATAGCTGCCTTCTTCCACAGACAGCACCACTCTTGTCCTCAGTTTGTGTGTGGTATTCGACTAAAGTTTATGGAGCCAAGTTGCGCTGTTTTTGTAAGATAACAATTATGCTGTGTTTTTTTTTATTCTGGTGAACCCTTTTAACCAGATTATCTTTGCCTAAAAATAATAGTGATATAGGTTATACGCTTGTAGACATTAAAAGGGGTGAGTTGGTTGTGATCATTCATGTATGTACAATCCAAGATATGTGATGAGCTGCTAGATATCTATCTATCTATCTATCTCCTATCTATCTATCTATCTATCTATCTACTATCATCTCATATATTTAGAGATATTTAAACAGAGGTAATTTACAAATCTATATAAGTTTTTGAAACCAGTTAATTTAAAAAATAAAAATTGCTGGAGTACCCCTTTAACTTACTTTAGCATAAGGTGTATAGATACCTGAATTTGCAACTACATGATGGTGCAGGTACAGCAAGTGGGTCAAATGTGTTGGGGGCGCTTGTAAAAATGTGCAAGGGCTAAGCAGTAGAGGGAAGGAGAGCATTCAACATGGTAGGAGCTCTATAAAGGGACACAAGTTAGCATGGCCTCTGAGAGAGCGTGGCTGCTACATGAGGTTAGGGATCAGTGGATGTGGTGTTTATGACCCACAAGAGTGACCCACCTTACTCCCGCTACAGCATGATCCATGCAGACCTGCAATGATTAGTGGCCGTGTGTCTCCTATCGCGGCCACAATTGTTGTGTGGCCCTAGCAGCAATGGTGAAAGGGAGGGAAAAGACTCCAAGCGCTCTGACAGGGAAAGGGAACTAAACTCATTGGAAGTGGCACTATTGGGGCACAGGTGCAGGGCAGTTTCTAGGTCAATTTGGCAACAAGGCACATCTTGATAAAAGCGCCTCCCCCCGGCCCTAACTCAGTTCAGCACTGGGGAAGGAAGGGGGTCTTTCATCAAGATTGGGGTTACTAGGAAGAAGCAGTGTGTGTATTACGGCATAAAGCAGTGTTCTACCAAATACAAAAACATAATTCAGTCACTCACAGAAGGCGGCTTCTCTGCATGAATTGTGATGTTTTTGATATTCAAGGTTGTTCACTTTTCCTTTGGTCTCCACCTGGCTCCGGCCATCATGAAGACTTCTCCGAACAATGACTCGTCTCCACAGGATCTGTTAGAGAGACATTTTAGGCTCCTCGCTCCAGCATTATCCTCATCTCTATACAAACTCTCCTAGTGTAGCCCCCTCTATGCAGCCTCTGTGTAGTATAGGCCTCTCTGTAGTGTAGCCTCCTCTATGCAGCCTCTGTGTAGTATAGGCCTCTCTGTAGTGTAGCCCCCTCTATGCAGCCTCTGTGTAGTATAGGGCTCTCTGTAGTGTAGCCTCCTCTATGCAGCCTCTGTGTAGTATAGGCCTCTCTGTAGTGTAGCCCCCTCTATGCAGCCTCTGTGTAGTATAGGCCTCTCTGTAGTGTAGCCTCCTCTATGCAGCCTCTGTGTAGTATAGGCCTCTCTGTAGTGTAGCCTCCTCTATGCAGCCTCTGTGTAGTATAGGCCTCTCTGTTGTATTGCCCCCCCCTCTCTGGAGTGCAGGCTTCTCTATTGTATTGCCCCCTGTGTGTAATACAATCCTCCCTCCTCTGTTTAGTACAGACCCATGTGCACTCTCCATCATACGGAGTACTATTGCTGGAAAAGCTGGGTGACCTCCATCATACTGACTACAGGATACTGGGAAAGCTGGGTGACTTCCATCATACTGACTACAGGATACTGGGAAAGCTGGGTGACCTCCATTGTACAGAATTCAAGATGATGGGAAAGCTGGGTGACCTCCATTATACTGAATACAAGATTCAGGAAAGCTGTGTGACCTCCATCATACTGAGTACAAGATGTTGGAAAGCTGTGTGACCTCCATTACACTGACATACAGGATGCTGGGAAAGCTGGGTGACCTCCATAACACTGATGACAGGATACTGGGAAAGCTGGGTGACCTCCATTATGCTGACTACTATACAAGATACTGGGAAAGCTGGATGACCTCCATGACACTGACAACAGGATACTGGGAAAGCTGGGTGACCTCCATTATGCTGACTACAGGATACTGGGAAAGCTGGGTGACCTCCATGACACTGACAACAGGATACTGGGAAAGCTGGGTGACCTCCAGCTGCTGGTCCCCCCCCCTCCCCCTCATACCAGCCCTGTAGGACAGTGAGGGGGAGGGGCCAGCAGCAGCATCTGAGGAAGAAGAAGGATAAGCAGGGAGAAGATCCAGCCCTGGCCGGGCTCTGCATCTGACAGCTGAGCGGGCCCCTCAGGAGCAGGGGGCCCGCTATTGCCAGGTGCTGTTGCCTTCTTGGGGGCCCTAGCCACTACAGATATGTGTTAAGGCTGTCTGCAAAAGCTATTGCATTAACAGTCTGAGACCTCAGTGGGCCCCTGCCTGAGTGGGCCCGGGAGCGACCGCCCCCTTTGCCCCCACCTATTTTCGCTACTGCTGCAACATCTACAACATGTCTTCTTTATGGTGACGTCATTGGGTGAATGTTCTTTTAAATATTTTTCATTGCCCCAGTTAGCCAGAATCCTACTCTACACTGACGAGGGGCAACTATCCCGAAACGGCTGTCTGTGGATGCCTGCCTTGGTAAACCCTTGTCATATCATAATACTGGCCACAGAGTTAGACTTGGACGCAAAAGTGGCCACCCTGGTATTTCCCTATTTATGTTCCAATACTCGCAACCACTGGGAGTCACCCCCTTGGCAATAGGCTTTCCTGCCCTGGAGGAATATCTGTCTATTCCTGTGTTTTAAAACTCGTAACTGAGGCTCCACAGACCCCTCTTTTGCATATTTAAGTTTATAGGGGGCAATGTATCAATGGAGACTCTTCAGTGAGTACTCCATTTGATTTTTTTGTCACTGGTCTCCCTGAGCTTAGTGATTGCTGTGTTTTGTTGGTCTATTTTTTATTGCCCCTGTTAGCCAGAATCCTATTTCACACTGACGAGGGGTAACTACCCCGAAACAGCTGTCTGTGGATGGATGCCTGCCTTGGTAAACCCTTGTCATGTCGTAACACTCGCCACATAGTTTGACTTTGACGCAAAAGCGGCCACCCTGGTATTTCCCTATTTATGTTCCAATACTCGCAACTGAGTGGGACTTAAGGGGCTACATGTCAGGGTAGTTTGGTGATCTCCCCACTGGGAGGTACCCCCTTGGCAATAGGCTTTCCTCTCCTGGAGGGATATCTGGCTATTCCTGTGTTTTGAGACTCGTAGCTGAGGCTCCACAGACCCCTCTTTTGCATATTTAAATATACAGGGGGTAATATATCAATGGAGACTCTTCAGTGAGTACTCCATTTGATTTTTTGTTACTGGTCTCCCTGAGCTTAGCGATTGCTGTGTTTTGCAGTTTTCAACTATACTTTGCATATAATGACAGATGTAAAAAGAAAAACTGAAAACAAACAAATAAACAAACAAACCTAACAAAACTACAGTGACTACAGCTCATAAGTATGTTGTCAATGTCTCTTTGCTGCACTTATTGAAGAAAACAATGTTTCAGGTTAAACTTGTGACCTACACACCATGTGTCAGCTCCTATGCCCTCATTTTGTCTCCTTTGCTACTAGATGCGTGAACTCACTCACTCTCACTCACTCTGTGCTCAGTCACTCCTAACAGCCCCTCCCCTCTCCATAGCCACATAATGGAGACAGAAATCCTGCTTCTTCTGATGTGAGGGGGGAGGCTGGGAGATTGCTTTTTCAGTCCAGAAGGAAACTCTTTTAGTACATAAAACCTATTACAGAGTTTCTTAAAATCGCTTGTACTATTGATATTTAATGTTTTCAGAAAAATGACCCTGAAATGACAGTTACGCTTTAAGGGGGCCTTTACACAGACAGATCTGACAGATTTTTGAAGCCAGGAATGGATTTGAGGAGAGGAGAGGAAAACTCAGTCTTTCCTTTATGACCTGTTCTCTGTTTATAGTCTGCTCCTGGCTTTGGTTTAAAAAATCTGTCAGATAAATCTGTCTGTGTAAAGGCCCCCTTAAAGCGTAACTGTCATTTCAGGGTCATTTTTCTGAAAACATTAAATATCAATAGTACAAGCGATTTTAAGAAACTCTGTAATAGGTTTTATGTACTGAAAAAGCAATCTCCCAGCCTCCCCCCTCACATCAGAAGAAGCAGGATTTCTGTCTCCATTATGTGGCTATGGAGAGGGGAGGTGCTGTTAGGAGTGACTGAGCACAGAGGATTTCTGCACAGCACAACACCCTGCAATCTTCTCTCAGTAAGTTCATAGATTAGCACTGACCTTTCTGACAGCTAAATTTAGCGTTTTAGGTGCCCAGAGAGTCTACAAACAGCTGACCTTCATGTCACCTCTTCCTGCTCCCTCATCTCCCTCAGCCCCTCCCCCCTTCATAGGCTTACAATGGAGAGAGCAGAACCCGTCTTCACTGGCTTCTCTGTAATGAAGACGTGTTTGCCTGATAATGCACAGATAAGAAGTCAGGGGGGGAGGCTGGAAGATTGCTTCTTGAGTACAGAAGGAGGCTTTTTTGGCTGATGAAACCTATTACAGAGTTTCTTAAAATCGCTTATACTACTGATTTCTGCAATAAAAAAAAACATGACAGTTACTCTTTAACCCCTTAAGGACAGAGCCTGAAATGGCCTTAATGACAGAGACAAATTTTATGAATATGACCAGTGTCACTTTAGTCATTAATAACTTCGGGATGCTTTTACCTATCCGGCTGATTCTGAGATTGTTTTCTCGTGACATATTGTACTTTACATTTCTGGTAAATTGGAGTCGATACTCATAACAAATCTTTATGAAAAAAACCCAAATAAGGTGAAAAAATGTGAAAAAATGCATTTTTCCAACTTTGAAACTTCTTTGCGTATACAGAAAGTGGTTATACCACATAAATTATATATTAAATAGCATTAGCAACATGTCTACTTTATGTTGGCGGCATTTATTAAACTATCTTTCATTTTTTTTAGACGATAGGAAGCTTAAAACATTAGCAGCAAATTTCCAAATTTTCAGTAAAATTTCAAAATCAGATATTTTTAGGGACCTGTTCAGGTTTAAAGTGTATTTGAGGGGCCTGTATGTTAGAAAGCCCCACAAAGCACCCCATTTCAGAAACTGCACCCCCCAAACTCTGCAAAAGCATATCCAGAAAGTGTTTAAACCCTTTAGGGGAGTCACAGAAATAAAAGCCAAGTGTGTAAGGAATTTGAAAATTTTAATTTTCTGTGCAGAGATTTTATTGTAATCCAATATTTTTCATAATTATAAACCTATTACCAGAGAAATGCACCCCAATAATTATTGCCCCGTTTCTGCAGTTTATAGAAATACCCCATATGTGGCCCTATTGCGCTATTTGACGCAACCACAAGCCTCAGATATAAGGGAGCGCCTAGTGAATTTCAACGCCTCCGTTATATTTGGTCATTTCTGACTGTACCACTTCAGGTTGGCTGAGGCTCTGGGGTGTCAAAACCTAAAAAACACCCCTAAAGGGACACCATTTAGAAAACTACACCCCTCAAGGAATGTAACAAGGGGTGCGGTGAGCATCTGGACCCCACAGGTGCTTCACAGATTTTCCGAACAATATGGCGTGAAAAAAGAAAAATTTATTTTTTACACTAAAACGTTGTTCTAGCCTTCAATTTTTCATTTTCTTAAAGGGATAAGAGGCAAAAAAAGACAAAAAATGTGTAGCGCAGTTTCTCCCGAGTACAGAAATACCCCACATGTGGCGATAGAGTGCCAAGGGGGCGCAGGACGAGCCTCCAAAGGGAAGGAGCGCCAATTGGCTTTTGGAAGCTGAATTTCACTGAAAAGGATTTCAAGGGCCATGTCGCATTTACAGAGCCCTCGTGCTGCCAAAACACTGGAAACCCCCCACAAGTGATTCCATTCTGGAAACTACACCCCTCAAGGAATCTAACAAGGGGTGCAGTGAGCATATGGACCCCACTGGTGACGGGCACAAATGTGGAACAATGTGACGTGAAAGGGAAAAATTTCATTTTTTCACTTTCATGGCACAAATGTGCCCGTCATCAAGGGGTCCATATCCTCTCTGCACCCCTTGTTAGATTCCTTGAGGGGTGCAGTTTCCAGAATGGGGTCACTTGTGGGGGGTTTCCAGTGTTTTGGCAGCAGGAGGGCTCTGTAAATGTGACATGGCGTTCATCATCCATTCTAGCCAAATCCAACCTCCAAAATCCAAATGGCGCTCCTTCCCTTCGGAGGCTTGCCCTGCACCCACACGGCGCTTTATGTCCACATGTGGGGTATTTACGGACTCGGGGGAAATTGCTCTACACATATTGTGTGTTTTTTTCTCTTTTAACCCCTTGTGAAAATGATAAATTCAAGGCTAAACCAACATTATAGTGTAAAAAATGTAATATTTCATTTTCACGCCACATTGTTCCACATTTGTGCCCGTCACCAGTGGGGTCAATATGCTCACTACACCCCTTGTTACATTCCCTGAGGGGTGTAGTTTCCATAATGGGGTCACTTGTGGGGGGTTTCAACTGTCTTGGCAACACAGAGGCCTTTTGAATGCAACATGGCCCCTCAAAATCCATTCCATCCAAATCCAGCCTTCAAAAACGAAATGGTGCTCGTTCCCTTCGGAGGCTTGCCCTGCACCCGCATGGCGCTTTATGTCCACATGTGGGGTATTTACGGACTCGGGGGAAATTGCGCTACACATTTAGTTTTTTTTCTCCTCTTTTAACCCCTTGTGAAAATGATATATTCAAGGCTAAACCAACATTATAGTGTAAAAAATGTAATACTTCATTTTCACGCCACATTGTTCCACATTTGTGTCCGTCACCCGTGGGGTCCATATGCTTACTACACCCCTTGTTACATTCCTTGAGGGGTGCAGTTTCCATAATGGGGTCACTTGTGGGGGGTTTCAACTGTCTTGGCAACACAGGGGCCTTTTGAATGCAACATGGCCCCTCGAAATCCATTCCATCCAAATCCAGCCTTCAAAAACCAAATGGCGCTTCTTCCCTTCGGAGGCTTACCCTGCACCCGCATGGCGCTTTATGTCCACATGTGGGGTATTTCCAAACTCAGGGGAAATTGCTCTACACATTAAATGTTTTTTTTATCTTTTAACCCCTTGTGAAAATGAAAAAACATGACAAGATTAATGATTTAGAGTAAAAATTTTACAAAAATTACACTAAATGTTGGTCTAGCCTTGATTTTTTTCCATTTCCACAAGGGGTTAAAAAAGAAAATGAACACAAAACGTGTAGGGTAATTTCCCCTGAGTACGAAAATACCCCACATGTGGACATAATGTGCCATATGGGCACAGGGCAAGTCACCAAAGGGACAGAGCGCCATTTAGAGGCTGGAATGGAGGATGGAGGCCATGTCGCAATTACAAAGCTCCTGTGCTGCCAGGACAGTAGAAACCCCCGACAAGTGACCCCATTCTGGAAACTACACCCCATAAGGAATCCAACAAGGGGTGCAGTGAGCATATGGACCCCACTGGTGATGGGCACTTACGTAGAACATGTGCCGAGAAAATAAAAAATACAATTTTTTTCATTTTCACGTCCCAAATGTGGCCGTCACCAGGGGGCCATATCCCCGCTGCCCCCCTTCTTAGATTCCTTATGGGGTGTAGTTTCCAGAATGGGGTCACTTGTGGGGGGTTTCTACTGTCCTGGCCGCACAGAGGCTTTGTAATTGCATCATGGCATCCTCTAATGGGAATGGCGGCCATACCTATTTAGCTGGGGAAAAGGGACAATTCTAATTTATTTTGGGGGTATTAGGCCAATTATTAGTTTATAAGGTTGAAAATGACAGGTGTTCATCAAATTCAACCTGTGTTGATCCAGAGGAAGGCAAAAAAAAACCCTCGTAAGGCAGACGACAGTAGCCTCATCACAGGGGAAAAATTCCTTCCCGACTCCATAATGGCGATCAGAATAATCCCTGGATCAACGTGACCCCTGAAATAGGAATAAGGGACAGAATTTAGATAATGTAGAACCCCAGTGACGTGTGGTGCGCCTTGGAGCGATCCAGTATGCAGAGGCCGGGGTGATCAGGACAGGTGTCACACTGGAAAATGTTGTCCTTCCTGATCCCCCTGTTACACCACACTCTGCACTTCTTCTGGGGTCTCCCTTTCTCCAGTGTGGGGGACGTCACCTGGAAAATGTTGTCCTGGTGCGATACGGGGTCCTTCATATCCAGAAGCGCTGGGTCCGCTCCATGGCTGCTAAATATTAGGGCGCTATTACTACTTCTGATATGTTCGGATCGTGCCGCAAGCTACAGTAGCTCGGGCAGCGAGGGACCGGAAGAGGGGGTGCTGGTATAAAAGTTATCCCCGTACAGATGGTGACCTTTATCCAGCAGTGGGAAGATCAGTTCCCGGACGATCTTCCCACTAACTCCGAGGATGGGGAGGGGGCATCTGGGGGCTGCATTCGGGTGTCCCTTCCTACATACACTCTAAGGGTACGTGCACACTGCGGAATCGCGACAGATAACCCTTCGTGCATTCCACAGCTGGCACCCACCGGCGGACTGATGCAGGCGCGCGTCTCCACACGTGTCATAGACTCCATTCTATGCACGGGCGGATTCCGCTCTCCGTCCAACGTGTTCATTCTTTGGATGGACGATGGAATCCGCCCGTGCATAGAATGGATTCTATGACACGGGTGGAGACACATGCCTGCATCAGTCCGCCGGCGGGTGCCAGCTGTGGAATGCACGAAGGGTTATCCTTCGCCATTCCGCAGTGTGCACGTACCCGAAATCTGTAAGTGTACCCTAAGGTACGCTCACAGAGTTTGTAGAATTTCACTCCATACCGTCATCTCTTATTGGGACGGTACTGGCGGAAAAGATGTGTCTGGGGGGCAGCGTACGCTACACTACCCCCAGACACGTCACTGGAGGATGAGGATGATGAGGATGAATGGAGGAACGAAGGACCCCCCATTCATCCTCACTGGCTGTTTCGGTGTCGGAGGTAATAATAACGTATCCCTCTGACGCCGAAAACACCCAGGGGGCCATCTTTATACGGGGATTAGTATATGGGGTATGTAGTGGTGTAGTGTCAAACTTTATTCAATGTAGTGTGGTGTAATGTAGTGTTTTTTACGTGTTTTTTTACAGTAAGTATAAAAAAAAAACCTACGCCAACAAAGGAGTTGCTGATAAATGCCGCACTTATGTGCGGCACTTATAAGCAGACCGTGGCAGTAGAATATAGAAAAAAAACACCCTACGCCAAAAAGGAGGAGTTGCTGATTAGCAGCGCACTTTCGTGCGATGCTGATCAACACTCAGCGGCGATAGGGTGCGGAAAATAGAAAAAAAAAAAATTTGAAAAAAAAAAAAAAAAAATTCTGAACATCCCTGTAGCTGCTGATAAGTGTATTACACATATCAGCCGCTAGAGGGCAGCAGAGCGCAAAATACAGAAAGAGCCGACGCTGGAGCCGAAAATAGCCGAGAGAAGCCGAACGTGACGTCACGGAAGAAGCCGAAGACCCGAACGAAGACGAGGATGCCGCGAACCCGGAAGACGCCGATCAGGAGCCCGGGACAGGTGAGTAATGTACAAATACCTGCTCTGGACCCCTCGGCTGCCTAGCTGAGGGGTCCAGGGCAGGTATTTACTATATTGTGGGACTCTGATCGCCGTGCCACCGGCCCGATCGCCGTGAATGGCCGGCCGGTACCGGCCGGCCGTTCACGGCGATCGGGCCGGTGGCACGGCGATCACCATTACTTTTTACAGTAATGGCGGTCGGTGCCGTCCTCGGACAGCACCGACCGCCATTTTTTTCCGGGTCATCGGGTCGCCGATGACCCGGAAAGGTTCCGATCGCCGCTATTGGCTGATCTGAATTGATCAGCCTATAGCGGCGATCGTAAGCACGGGGGGTGTTAACCACCCCCCGTGCCGTGAAGCTAAGATGGCCTGCTATGATTTATAGCAGGCCATCTTCCCCGACCGCTGTGTGTGAACACGCAGCGATCGGGGAAACATCGGGCGTAAATTTACGCCCTGATGCGCCAAGTACCAGGGCGCGAGGGCGTAAGTTTACGCCCGATGTCGTTAAGGGGTTAACACTATTGGTAATCTGAGTAGCATATAAAACTATGAAGAGGACAGGCGCGGGGAAGCTTGTCGCAACCTTAGCTCTCACAAAATGTCCCACCACAAATCTGTAAACTTTCAAAATACTTATATTATTATTGATGAAGTGGCATAGGCTACAAAATATCCAGAATACAAAAATAGGGATAACACTGCAGTTTATTTTTAAATCATCTTTCCACAGCGATAAGCAAAGGGCATACATTAAGTGCATACATTAAGGTAGATAACTAAACATACTGTAACTAGGTCAGGGCCGGGAGCGTCAGGATGTAGGACGCTCAGCTATTTGCCCCTCCCCCTAACTTACGATCCTAACTTCTGCTCAGCCAATCAGTGACTGGGATGGGACACTGCCCCAATCGCTGGCAGGATGAGTGTGCAATAGGTCAGCCAGGCAGTGACATTGCAGCTGGAAGAGCTGGGTACGTGACGTACCCTGATAACAGCATGAGATGACAGCCGATGGCTGTCATTGGGACCCAGAAGCAGTGCTCCTGTCTGCCTTTTTTATTTTCATGGGACTTCCTCTTTAAGTAAAATGGATGTTCATTAGAGATGAGCGAACCTGCTGTAAGTTGGGATTTGTACAAACAAAAACGATCAGCGTTTGAATCAGACTGAGAAGGTTTGAATCAGACTGAGACTGCATTCACCTTCTCTAGGCAACAGGATTCGAATGACGATCATTTCAGTTGGTGCAAACCCCAACTTTCAGGCTCGCTCATCTCTAATGTTAAATGTAGATTAATAGAATATTGCATTTTTAAATAACTGCATAATCATGATGAATTTGCTGCCTTTCAATTTTCAGTAAAAAAACAAAACAAAGCTTGGCACTATGAATATTTGAATTCTAAAGTAAATGCATTAAGTTGTCATATACGCCAAATGGTTTTACCTCGCCTGCTAAAATAATTTGTGTGAAAGGAAGAATGCACAAAACTAATTATAATAATAATATTAAGCAAATAATTTGACCATGTTAGTATAACTGGGATAGCAAGTTGTCGTCTTAAAATTTCAAATGCATAATAGATTGTCTTTTCATTCTCATCTGCCTTTTAACTTTTTATGTGAAGATAAAAGAACATATGATAAAAGTCTTTATGTGACATCTCAAACAGCTGTTCTATTTTACACAGATATAAATTGTTTACTATATCTTTAAATTGTTCAGAATTAATTTCAGTTCATCAATACATCAATGCAACAACCTGCTCAATGCAATTACTTAATGACCTATTAAAGTGAATCTTTACAACATGATGTGATACAATAGACTGCTCTTTTATATTTCTTTTTTTATTTGTTTGGTTTTATTATTAAATTATTCACACATTTTACTTCACTTTATTGACATTGGTTGTCTTGATGTGAATACTAATATGTATGGAAATACTCAAGGAGTTAGTTAGAAATGGCCCTTATGTCATATCCTCAGAATAGAATAATATCCAGAGACAGTAAGCCTGACCCACAAAATACAGGCGCTTCATAATAAGTGGTTGATCCTGTAAATGACTCCTTAGAAGACACTTTGCATTAGAGTTGTTTTTTTTTTATTTTATAATTATAGTGCTTTAAAAAAGCCCCTGATCTCAGGGGCGTAGCTATATATATATATATATATATATATATATATATATATATATATACACATATATATATATATATATATATATATACTCAGTGATGTGGCCCAAAAAAATTCTCTTGTGGCCAGAGGCAGAATCCTATGGTTATATACATAGGTGCAGGAGCAGACTACCTTTTGCTTAACCCTTTATTTACTGCAGTGTGTAAGTAACCCAATGTTCTGTTACATGCTGCAACACAAAAAAGGGTTATTACAGAAGACAATTAGCTCTCTCCTTCACTACTCCTGCACTGATAACCCCTGACCTCTGCAGGAGCTCAGAAAAGAGGTCAGAGGTTATCAGAGTAGTCAGGCAGAGAGCTTATTGTCTTCTGTATTAACCCTTTTTTTGTTTTGCAGCATGTAAGAGAGCACTGGGTCACTTACACACTGCAGTAAATAAGGGGTTAAGCAAAAGAACACAGAAGGCTCTTATCTTCCCTGGGCCCCCTCCCTCCATGGGCCCCATAGCAACCACCTTCCCTGCCTCTATGGTAGCTACGCCACTGCCTGATCTAATATTAACTATTTTTGCTTATTAATCTGCAGTTTCAACAAACTGTGTAAAATTCCATCCAACTGAGTATAAAAAAAGCTTGTAATTAGAGATGGCTGAACTTTGGTAGAACTTTGGTAGAACTGAACAGAGTTTGGCAGGTTCGCCAAAATTTGCCGCAAAGTTTCGGTTTGTATGAAACAAATCTTAAACATACCACAATAAAACAGCTAACTAATTGCAGCTACATTAGTGGAACTATATGGTCTTTTTTGCCACAAAACCATATAAAAATGCGTCAAAAATCTTAAAAATCTTTTTAATGTCCTATAGATTTCAATGGGAGAAGCAACAAAAATGCAAGGTTTAAAGGTGCGCTAAAAAGAAGTGACATGTCACTTCTTTAAAGCATTTCTGCTTGTTCCAGGCTTTAAAAAGTGTTATTGCAGTATGGGTTTTAATAATTGTGTGAACATACCCTTACAGAGCTGTGGGAAGCACCAGTGGCTTTTACAGTGAAAAAAGTGTAAAATCACAAAAAGAGTGTGAAAAGTGTGAATCCTCAGCCAGGGCATCAACTTCGACAACATGGTTTCACAGATCAGAAAAAAGTCCAACAACACCAGGAAACAAAGTCCAAAATGGTCGACGTAGAGGTAGGATGCATACTGCAGGGCCCAATGTTCCAGGTGTGGGCACTAGACTGCTAGTTGATGGTAGACGCAGTAGGAGTAGGAGCACTCTCCTTCACCCAATAGGGTCTAGAACAGTCAGTTGATGGTGGAAGCAGTAGCAGCACTCTGATCCAGTGGGGTCTAGAACAGCCAGTTGAAAGAAGAAGCTTTAGCGCCAGCAGCACTCACTTAGACTCAGTGGGGCCTTTAAGAGCCAGTTGATGGTGAAGCAGTAGTAATAGAAGAACTCTATTTGACCCAGTAGGGCCTAAAACAGATCGTTGACGGTGGAAGCAGTAGCAGCACTCTCTTCCACCCTGTAGAACCTAGAACAGCCAGTTGACAGTGGAAGTGACAGTAACCTCACTCACTTGGACCAAGCAGGGCCTAGAACAGCCAGAACAGCCAGAACTGGCCTAGAACAGCCGGTTTATGGTGGAAGCAGTAGCATAAGCTACCATCCAATTAATTGATGGCTACTAGCTAGTGTGGTGCTTGAACTCGGTTTTAACCAATCCAGGACTGCAGGGTGGCTGATCAAACATGACCACCGGATCTTACACATAGCTGCAACCTGTTGCCATATCTGTTACTACCACCACCACAATCCCTTGTGCCACTGCTTCTCCCGCCTTCACTGCTAGTTCTACAGCAGCCACTGATCATACCCTGAAAGACATTTGACATTTTCACATATTTAAAGGGGAACTCCAGGTAGAGGTTAAAAAAATGAAACTTCTGCAGAAGCATTTAGCATTACTTACCTGTCTATCCCATTTTTGAAACTACCAAAAATCCATCTGTTGTGTGTGTGTGTGTGTGTGTGTGTGTGGGGGGGGGGGGGGGTCGTTCTGTATTGCGTTTCTGTTCTTCCTGGTTTAGCAGTTCCCAGAATGCAATGCTTTCCCTCAGCTGATCATCACAGTCCCCACCTATCACAATCAGTAAAATTAGTGCTGCACCTGCTTCTGGCCATTCAGAGATGGTTGATCACTCAGGGATTGGGGGATCCAGCCAAGCCTCCTGTGACATCACACCCTGCCCCCTGTCTGCATCATCATTCTGTGCCCAGGAAACACACACAATGTGAGACAGAGGCATGGAAGATTTGTCTCCTAAGGGGGGAGAGCAGAAGGAGCAGGAGGATTGGCACAGGGGCCATTTTTTTTTACTTCCTGAATTTCTATCAACTACCAGCTACTGTGGCAGAACCGTACAGATAAGGTAATACATTGTATAGACACATCTATATAACTTTTAATGAACTTTTAATAGAAAACAAGTTTTTCTTATTCAGAGTTCCCCTTTAATTTTTAAATAAGAAACTTTACCTGACAGGTGCTTCAAAGGGTTAACCTTACCCAAGAGAGCTGTGGATGTTGGTAAATCACTGGCATAAAATTTATTCTGGTGTAAGAACTCTACCTCTAGTGCAGTTATGGAATGGGTGTATAGCGAGTGCACTACTTGGCTGGCACCAAATGACCTAATTAGTATGTATAATTAGTAGGATCTCTAGCAATACCCCTAAAATATTTTTTTGAGACAAATGTAAATCTCGAAGTATAATTAAATCACAAGTAAATATGTATATATAACACTTTATCTAAATCAAAATTAAAATTCATAAAAACATATAAACAAATGAACATGTTGCTACTACTATTGAATATACTGCAGAAATATACTGCCATAACCACTTACCACCGGTCTCACCATTTATTAGCTCACAGCATAGTGAATGCATACAAATATTCCTATGCTGACAGAGAACACGGGAGCAGCTCTTAAGGGTAAACACCCATCTGATGTCAGGAGAGACAACCGAGCACTGAGCATTCAGCTCCAAACCGGACAGTACTCTAAACCAGACCCCGTGCACACGACACGAGGAACACTGAACATGAGGAGAGCTCCTGACGACATCTTCAAGTAAATAACCCTCTGTCTGCTCCCACCAATCTGCGGCCGCAGACCTCATAGAATCAGAGTCTTCAGACCAGTGAGAGGTGGATTCCCACCGAATCTATTTTAACATATTTCTGTGAAAACGCTAATAAGCGCCACTAACTGTTGCAATTTATATTGAACTGATAAACAGAACACTGATAACTGACTTGATGAAATATAGTAGTAATAAACCACGGCGACTTGCAAGGGCCCTGCACTAGTCGCATGCGGTTTTAACCGCACCGTATGCAACAACTACATGCGGACTTAACCATACTATATTAATTTTAACCGCATTATATGTATTTTAACCTACAAATAATCAAGTCTTTATCCTGTATTATACCATTTGCAACCGCATGAGATTTATATACAGAGAATTTTTTGTAGGCGTGTAGTTACATGTTCATTTGTTTATATGTTTTTATTAATTTTAATTTTGATTTAGATAAAGTGTTATATATACATATTTACTTGTGATTTAATTATACTTCGAGATTTACATTTGTCTCAAAAATAATATTTTAGGGGTATTGCTAGAGAGCCTACTGATTATACATAAAATTTATTCTGCTGCCAGACAGGGTTTTAGCAGTGTTGGACTGGGGTTCCTTGGGTCCACCAGGGAATTTAATTCTAGAGGCCCACCCTACATATACCAAATATAACCAGCACCAAACCTTTCACATTACTATAGCGACTCAGCGCTGTGTATGTGACCAGCAATGCTAGCTCACTGCTAGTAACTTGTCAGTTACTGTATTCGAAAAGCATAGGGATGTGTGGAAACATATAAAGAAAGTAACAGTATATCCGATGGTATATAATGGCTTCCTTAACGATATCCGACAGACGTCGGCCTCCTTCAGCTCCTCCAGCTAAAACAACACATACTCGGCCGATGGATCACCAACTTAGTGACTGATGACACTGTTAGATGCTGTTAGGTCAAGATAACACATGGTCCCTTAAATATATTTGTCTGTGCTTCCATAGCATAGAAAATGTTTTTATTCCTAAGGAGGTTTAAAATGGTTTAATTGACACTTGGAAGCTAAGTCCCCAGCAGGTTTAAGTATGGGAGGGGGAATTACAAATGGAGGACATTTACTAAGTCCGTCTTTTTCTGTGCCAGGCTTAAAAATGTCCCTGCAGCGCCAACGCTTTGCTGATTTATGTAGAGGCGCACCAGTGTGTGCTCAGAGGGAAACCTACGCCAGCTCAGGGCTGTCTTAGGTTTTCTAATAATTTTTCAGTGAGAATGAGTCCGCGTCCACCATTTCGTCCCCTCTCCACCCACTCCCCACCCTCTGGCGCAACGGGCCACTTCTTTCGGCGGATAGCGGAATACGCCGGCCCATAGAATAAGTTCACCAATCAAAATGCATGTTAAGAATGAAACAGGTATATGCATTGTGTGAACATGGACAAAGCGGCAGCGAAACGCGTTGGAATGTGGAGGTGTGGAGGCAGGACGCATGGCCACTGGGTCAGTATAGGGTGATGAGAGGGGTGAGTTTGGACTTGGTGGGGATGATTCAGGTTTGATGGTTACACCTGTATCCATATGTACTATAGCAGTTTGGGCACTCATTTGGGGGCTAGGTGCAATATAGCAAGGTAGTCTGGGTGTTGTACATACAAACACTCTGGGATGTGACTAACATTGACTAAATTGTTTTGCACACGGATTATGTGCTGACATGGGCATTGTGCAATATGAGTGACTAGCATACAGATCACTCTTTATTACAATATTTCATCTTGTGATAGTTGGGCCATTGTGCAATAAATTTCCTTGCTGCTCCCCTACTCTATGGTGCTATGTTAATTTACTGCTAATATTATTTATTTTATTTATTCATGTATTTATATCAATGTGTAGTAATATTCATCTATTGTTTTCTTACTCTTATGTTTTTACAGAATATGCAATATGTCCTGATAGGGTTTCTTTAGAGAAACAGAAAATCTTGATGTGTTCCACATTCTAGACAAATCATGATAATTTATGAATCATAACATTATGATTCAGAATGAAAAGCAAGAACGGGAGGTATTGCAGTATGAATTTTGGGAGTTTATGTAGGACAAATGGTATAAAGTGCCGTCCATGGTAACTATATGGAGAGGTGTCTGTCAGGGAGCGAAAAGAATAAAAGCTTGGTGTGAACAGGACCTAAATATGGTACCTAGAAGCTGAGTCCCCAGCAGTATTAGGTATGGGAGGGGGAGATACAAGTGAGTGCACATACATATTATATACAAATATGCACAATACATGCAGATACAAAGAAATGCACATCACCTATATGCATATGTAATACACACACACATGCACAATACACACACCATACACAGAAATATATATATATAAAGAAATTACCTATGTGCATGCATAGTACGCACACACATACGCACAATATGCACATCTACACATCCCGCGAGCTTCAGAATGGCCTGTCAGCTGAAGGAGCGCTCAGCCAATCACAGGCTGGGCCTGTGATTGGCTGAGTGGCCTGTCAACTGACAGGCCATGCTAGAGCGTGCGGGACCCGGGGAGGAAGACAGAGCAGAGGAGAAGACCTGACAGGTAATGTATGCTACAAGGGCTGCAAGCACATCGGTAACTATGTCCCTGCAGCCCTCGCTCAACGATCTTCGGGCCGTGGAATAGGCCCAGTAAACGAGCGGCGATCTAGCAGATTGGCGCTCGTTTACATCGTTGATCTGGCCCTGCTCGGCCTGTGGAATAGGGCCCTTTGGCAGCGTCTCCTATCTGACCCGCCTTGAATGATAGATCTTATCTTGTTTAGGTACTGTATAGGGAGATATCTATCAAACAAGGCCAGCAGGACAGGCAGATGTCATAGGGTACAGGCTTGATGACTCATGATTTAGGTAACATTAAAGTCATGACAGATTCCATTAAATGCAGTTATGCAGACAAAATTTATATACTTTGTTAGTGTATATATTAATAGAGTGCATACTGAACTTCTATAAAGACAATTCAGGGTTATATGGACAGTTATTTTGTCCAAGAACTACTGTACTTTTTCAAGGTGCCATCTACCTAATCATGTAAGGAAATCCAATATAAACGAGGCTGGAAGATTTGCAGGAAAGATTGCATTCTGCTTAAATAAAACTTTATGATCCCTGGGATTTACAAATAAAGTATCCTTCACAAAACAATTTCCCTTTCTATAATTTTAAATCTAGTCATAGATACAAAACATTAAAGTGCATTACAGTTAAACATTGCACAATTATTAGCTTTAAGGTTGATGGATAAAAAATTACAATGTGAATTTAAAGAAATCTTTTGCTAAATGCATAAATCAGAAGAGATTGTCCTGTTTTATTGATGCATGTATTGTTTGTGAGTGAAAATAGAAATGATAGATCAGAAACATTATGAATAGTTTGTGACAGAATTGAGCTGCTTATCCTGTGTTCTACTTTACCAATCTACATTGGACACTAAATATACAACACTAGAAAATGTACCTGGCACTGCCCGGGTATGAAGTGTTAGTGTTAGTTATACCTTCCCAACTACCATTAGTGTGTGTGTGTCGTCAGACACCGACATCATAGTTTTGAGGTAAAATATGATTTCTAAAACACTCTACCATTTATTTCTATGGTTGTATTTCTCACCAACCCTCTCAACCCTATCCCCAACTACTATGTCTATTACCTGTGTGTGCAGTGTGGAGATTCTCCCATTCATTTCTATGGGGCAGTTTTCCCCATCCCCCTCCTCTTCTGTACATCTGCCAAGGACGGGACTTTTGCTCTAACCTTTCCGGACGAACGGAGGGACAGACATTCCCTTTTATTTGAATTGTGGGCTGTTTAGAACTATTTTACACTTTATTTGGTGTAGGGCAGACAGTAAGGCTACACTCACATCTGAAAGGATGCCTACATAGTCAATATAAATTGGTGTGCTGGCAGAACAATAAGCTGACGTAAATCAAGGCCAGGAAAATGTTTTAGGTTTTATGCTACCTACCGTGAAAATTGAAACGGCACCCCTGCAAAAATAACTATATACACCAGCAGTGAACATATTGCATACGGAACTATAATTCAGCAGTGAACATATTGCATACAGAACTATAAATCAGCAGTGAATATACCGCATACAGAACTACTGTATATACCAAAAACTAAACACAAATTAGTTCCAGCTTCAGAATTCCTAATATTTTCAGGATCATAGACCCAATAAAACTGCAGCCTCAGAGATCTCCTCCCCCATGTACTTATTCCTATGGCACCCCCATACACTGCTCCCAATGGTCCCTTATTGTTCCCATTCTTTACTCTTTAATATAAATGTCCCTAAGGCCCCCTATCTAACATCTAATGATCTATTTCTAACTCCCCTTATCTCATACACTTGTTTTCCTGCCCCTATGCTTGCCCTATTACCTTCTTTTCCTCCTGTACTCCTTTTCTACACTGCATGCTGCTTGCAAGGACCTGATGACATAATGAGAAAGATAATGTCAGGTCCTTGCAGGGTGATAAAGCGTGTTTGTGGGACACCTATGAGCCCTGAGCAGCCGCATCAGCTCTGGCACATCTCACATTATTGCAATCTGCTGAGTTTGCCACTTTTACCACAATTTTGTACATATAGCTGCAGAATGCAATAATATGTGTAATATGCCAGAGATGTACTGCCCCCCCCCTTGGGGTTTGGGGGTCCAGGACAATTGTCACCCCCTCCTCATGCCATCCCTGACAGTGCCCACCTCAGGGATCTCTAACAGTTACAATAACTCACACCAGCTTGTGTGTGTGGTGTGTGCTGCTCTGCAGCAGCTGCGACTGGTCACTTGCTAGATGGTACTATGGGACTCGACTACTTTGGCAGCTGGTCGGTGGAGTATTGCCCAGCCAGGTGGTATGTTGTAAGTGCTAACTCAGCACAAAGATATGGAGGCACACTTTTAGTTTTTTGTGTCTGACTATACCCTTCCCCAATGGTTGGTGAACCTGCCAGGTTGTGATGGGTCCCTTGGGTGCATATCACGGTGTCAGGAGTGGAGAAAGGGAAGATGACCCAAGGATGGTGTAGCCTTTGTTAAGGTGCTGGTGCAATAGCCACTGAGTCCCGGTAAAATAAATAAACTCTTTCTTTGGTAGATCTTCTGTGATACAAGTGAATAGTACAATCATGACTTTACTAGATCTGTACCGAGAACTGTTGAGTTAGAAAGTAGAATAGCAGTGCTGGCTTGGTTACGTGCTGAGAAGAGTAAAGAGAGCTCAGAGTAGTGGAGAGGAGTACATCGTGAGAGTCCCAACCCAATGTAGTTCTTTAGAAGAAGAGAATATTTGAAAGAAGTAGAATACCTGCGCCCATGTTTCAACCTTTGTCGCTATACCACCTTTTGCCCTGCAGTGTCCTGTTAGCCATCCTATCAGGGTGACAAAAGCCCCAGTCTAAGTTACCTGAGTTGAGCTAAGTGTTCGAGCGTGTTCGGGTATCACCTGCATTGCAAGATGGAGTACGTAGGCTCTTAGCTGCTTTGTTCCTCTACTGTTAGGATACTGTTCTGCACTGTATTTAAGATGTTCATGGCATGGGTTGGGGTGATCTCTGACTTGTCCTCTCTTTAGTTGTTTAGCACTGCATTATAGATAGAAGTGTTGCTTTAAGAAAAAGTCTCTGTGTCTTCCGTAAGGATACACTACAGCTGGTCTGTCCCGGACAGGGAACCTGGCAGAGTCAGGCTCCTGGCTAAACTGAGCAGGGATGCCTGATCTGTGTGTCTTGCTCCTCTAATAATCATAAAATAACTGAAGAGTGGGTCTACACTTCCGCTCCCAATGTGACAACTTCCTACAGGGTGTACGTAACAGCTCCTGTGAGTGGTGGAGAAGAGAGTGCAGGAAGAAAGGAGGATAAAGATAGGTAGGGGAGAAGAGTAGCTCTCATTGTTGTGCAGATCACAAAAAAAAAACAACAACTCTTAGTTCACTACAGCTGTGCAACAATTACAAATATATAGACAGTGACCTCTTGTGGTAAAACTAAAAAATACACCTTTATTACCACATTGTTCCCTATAGTACAAGGCTTTTGCGAAGGGTGTTCAAACTAGTAACACCCGTGGTGGGATACCATATGTGTGGTGGACGGGAGAGCTTTCAGCAGGCCTGCACAAAGGGATCAGATGAAAATCCGGGCACTCACCACTTTCTTCATCTTATAATTTTATTCGGTTCCATAAACCATAATAGTGTGAACCCAGGTCCGACCCACCTGCTTCTGCCTCCCTTCCACACTGATACACCCCCCCCCCCCCCACACACACACACTTATCAACCCAGGTCCGTTCCTGCTGCTTCTGCCTTTAGAATGAATGGCTTGTCGGCTCTGCTTCATCATGTGTAGTAGAGCCAAACACAGCAGGGATGGAGCCGTGTTGTTATCTTTGAGCGTGTATTACTCAAAGATAACAGCCTGGCTCTGTCCCTGCTGCGTTTGGCTCTACTACACATGATGAAGCAGAGCCGACAAGCCATTCATTCTAAAGGCAGAAGCAGCAGGAACGGACCTGGGTTGATAAGTGTGTGTGTGTGTGTGGGGGGGTATCAGTGTGGAAGGGAGAAGTGGAGGTTGGGGTCAGATCAGGGGGGGGGAGCAGCTTACAGTGTGTGCAGGGGGGTGGGGGTCCAGGGATGAGGTTAGCAAGGGCATCAGCACAGAATGGAGCTGACCTGATGTTGTGCAGGGGGGAGGGTGCTACTGCAGCAGGGAGGAAACTGGCCTGTCATCTATCGGTGAAGAAAAGGACAGGTGATCCCGACTCCGAAGGTGGGGGCCAGGAGAAGAGAGCGTGTCGGAGTGGACGGCATTTACCTCATTCTGTCCATTGAGAGGGGGTAAGTCGGCAGTAATAGCTCCAAAACGGCTCAGAACAGCTAATTACTTGTGATATATGGAGGTATGGGTGGGCTATTAAAAACTGTAAAAAAGATTTTGAGAGGAATACCTCATTTAGCTGATGAAGGCCATGCTTGAAGCTCGAAACACGTTGTTACTGTACCTCATGCCAATATCATTACAATAAATGAACAGAACTACTTGGTGAGTGCTGGGTCTTCTCTACTAATTTTCTGGATACCTACAACCTTGAGCACCATCACCTATGGAATTGACGTCCTCTCCACATCGCTACAGGGAGGGAATGACAGCCAGGGCACTCCTGTCATATTCTGCTATGCACCCTTGGTGTTATGGTGGTGTTGCACATTTCACAGGAAGTCAGCCATGCCCTGTGAAGTCAGACTGACTTCCTAAATTGATAGGGTAGAAGTTGCTGCCGCTTCAAGGACCCAAGAATCTGTTGCCTGAGGTGGAATCCTCATTGCACTGATCATGGCATACCAATGCTAGGTCCCCTGTGTTCAATGGACCAAATGTAGTCCACTAGTAACTACATTAAGTCCATTTTTAATATTATATAAGTATATGATTTTTTGTGGGACTCAAAAGTACAGGTGATTTGTTGGTGAAGGGCAGAGGTGTGAGTATTGAACATGAACTTTTATCACTTTCCAAAGGAAGGAAAATGGACATACAAATAACTAGTTAATAATGTTTTTCTATCTATGTATAACGGTATAGTACGATTGTATTTCTATATTATTATAACATTGGATACCGACCACATGGCAACTTTCCATTAAAAAACAAGCATTTATTTCATTCACAAGAAAATTGGCACTGAATACCAGAAAAAGTCACAGCCGTGTGGATTTTTGGCTTGATCTTTGAACTATCTCGGCAAACTTGCCTGAGACAACAAAATTATTTACTGGATTCACTAGAGATTGATCACAGCCAAAATAACAGAAACAATAACCAGCAGTGAGAAGAAAGATGTATGTGCATAATTAATGGTGTAATACAGCGTTTTTCAATTTTCTGCAATATTTTCCAATTATGTACCTTACAGCAGGTTACTGACCTTAAAGGACAAGTGCCATGAAAAACTTTTTCCCAGTAATTGAAGCACATTACAAAGTTATATAACTCTGTAATATGCTTCAATCACCTATCTGCCTCCCTTCCCTGTCTTTTCCCCCTCCACCCCCCACCAGGAAGTGTCTTAACTCACACAGACCTAATGACTGTCATCACCGTCACCAGGCAGCTCCTTCTTCTGAGGATGAGTCATCAGCAGGAGGGCTGTTACAGCAGCCCCCCCCCCCTCCCCAGTCCAAGTGATGGCTTGCAGTTGTTCAGCCAATGGGAGCTGAGCAAGCCTGTCACCTGACAAGGCAGGGGAGGGGGGAGGCTAGTGTAACAGGAGAAGGAGCTGAGAGAAGAGCTTGGTGATGGTGAGGACAGTAATCAGGTCTGTGTGAGTCAGGACACTTCCTGGTGGGGAGTGGAGGGGGGAAAAGACAGGGAAGGGAGGCAGATAGGTGATTGAAGCATATTACCCAGTTATATAACTTTGTAATGTGCTTCAATTACTGGGAAAAAGTTTTTCATGGCACTTGTCCTTTAAATATGTTCTCAGGGGATTGTAAAAAACAGTATAAAAAAAAACATTACTATGTGTAAAAAAAAAGTTCTAAATACAGTGGTGCCTTGGAGTACGAGTAGGGATGGTCCGAACCCTCGGTAATGATTCCCGCTGTCTGTGGGCGGATCCAGCGGGAGGACCGCCTGGAAAACTGGGATACAGCCATAGCCATAGGCTGTATCCCAGTTTTCCAGGCATTACTCCCGCTGTATCCACCCTCTCCATGGAGCGGGCAGACAGCGGGAATCTGCTGCCGAGCGTTCGGGTTCGTACGAACCCGAACCTCGGCAGGTTCGGACCATCCCTAATTACGAGCATAAATCATTCCGGGACTATGCTTGTATTCCAAATTTACTCTTAAACCAAAGCAGATTTTCCCATAAGAAATAATTGAAATGCAGACAATTGGTTCCACACCCCAAAATTTATGTTTTTTTTTTTATTTTATTCTGAGTAATGTAAAACAAATGAAACAAAGATTTAGAAACAACTAAATGTTATATTATAACAGGGGCGTCTAACTCAAATACACAGTGGGCCAAAATTAAAAAATTGGACAAAATCACGGGCCAACCCTGATAATTATTGAAGTGAGAATGCGGCAGCCCTGGCACTGTCAGAGCTGCATGCAGTGTTCCTGTCACTGTCAGTGGTCTGCGTCTCCCAGCACTTTGCACTATGATAAATGACAGGATAAATTGCTATGATATGAATAAACCCTAACCCATGTAATAGTCAACCCCCGAATATTACCCCATGTAGTAGCCAACCCAACCAAAATTGCCCCACATATAAGCCAGCCCACCCAATAGTGCCCCAATAGTAGCCAGCTCCCCCAAAAGCCCTATATAGTAGCCAGCTCCCCGAGTGTCCCATATAGTAGCTAGCCCTTCCCAGTAGTCTCTTTTATAGTACCCAGCCCTCCCCTGTAGTCTCATATAGTAACCAGCCCACCCCATAGTCTCTTATATAGTAGCCAGCCCACCCCATAGTCTCTTATATAGTAGCCAGCCCACCCCATAGTCTCTTATATAGTAGCCAGCCCTCCCAAATAGTGTCTTATATAGTAGCCATCCCTCCCCCATAGTCTCATATATGGTAGCCAGCCCTCCCCTATAGTCTCTTATATAGTAGCCAGCCCTCCCCCATAGTCTCCTATATAGTAGCCAGACCTCCCACATAGTCTCTAATATAGTAGCCATGGTGGGCCAGATGTAATCCAAATTCGGGATTGCCTGGCCGGCCAAAAATAATGGCACCACGGGCCAGATTTGGCCCGCGGGCCAGAGTTTAACATGACTATATTATAAGTTACTGTACAGTATAGCAATCAGAATGTCGAGTATAATATATAGTAAGTGTTGTGACCCGGACTGTCGACCATTCTTTATTGTGTTTTGTCTGTCTGTCTTGTCCTTGTGTCCCACCTAGCCAGTGCAGGGACTGACGCCCAGTTGCTCGCCGCCATCTTAGGGCGGATTGTGGCAAATAGGTAGAGGACAGTGGGCGGGGCTGAGCTTAGGGCTCACTGTGTTGTCTTGTCCTGCTGTCCGGTTCCTGACAGAATATCCGGCCTAAAATTTTTTTACTCCTTACCTGAGGCTAGTATGGACTCAGCACAGGAGTTGTTTGCCCACTTTGAGGGTCTTGCGGCCCTCGTTTCTGAGCTGGCCAAGCAAGTTCAGTTATTAGCCCAGCAGCTACCAGCTACCACTCCTGCCACCCCAGTGGTCACGCTCAAGGAGCCTGACAAGTGTGCAGGGGACCTGAACACATATCTGACATTTAAAGAAGCTTGGGTTAGTCACCCCACCCCTAGCTCCTTTGAAGAGGCCATTTCCCTGGCGATTTTTATCAATCGCACGCTAAGGGATCATAATGAAAATAGACCATGCCATGACCACCCCTGTGTCATTGATGTTCCTTCCTCTGTCCCCTCTAAACCTTTGCCTTCTATAACTTGTCCTCTCGTCACCCTGGAGGAACCTCCGGAACTGGGCAAAATTAATAGATCCCTGGCCCGCAAAGAACACAGAAGAAGGAATGGACTCTGTTTTTATTGTGGCGAAAGTGGACACTACATCAGCTTTTGTGCCAAGCGTCCCTCGAGGCCAGATCATCAGCGTCCAGGTGACTACCAGGAGGGTCATTTGGGCGCCCAGGTGGGTGTAGTTAGTGTGTGTCCCGCCGAGGATACCAAGTCTGCTGATTTGTGTAAGGTGGAAATTGGCTCTGTATATCCTGGTGATTGTGCCATATCTGTGTCTTCATGTAATGCTGAAATTGGCTCTGTGTCTGGTACCGATTTGAGCGGTTATGGGAGATCTGTCAGGAGACCAGTTGTCCATCACTTGGAGTCTGATTCTGATGAATGGGAGACGGACGATGAGATCTCTAGCGATGTTGAGACATGTATTGTAAGAGGTCCGTTTCCTCCCAGGTCTGGTTCGTCTGGTGAGGGTCCTGAGGCCCCTCATAAAAGGGGGGGTACTGTCAGGATGGTATCTTTGCGGAGCGTCATGCGTCCCTCTGCTCATGCTGTGCGGCCGAGAAGGTGCTGATTTTCTTGCATTCTGTTTCTGTGTTTTGTTTTGTAGTGTGTGAACACTGGTTATTTGCTCACCTTGAGAGACACACCCGACTTTACCTGCTAAGTTCTGTCTGGCCATGTCAGGGTTAATCTGTGTTTTGGTTCTGCTGTGACTGACAGGTCTTCCTGCCAGTGGATCTGTTTTGTTCTCAGCTGTCTGTGCTTGGGGTTCAGGGGGATGGTCCAATTGTGTTCTGGATCAGAACCCTGGCCTCCTATATAACTACCTCAGTCTGGGATATCTTGGCCGGATATTGAGCTTGTCTCTGCCTGGTTCTGTGTTTGCTATTCTTGCTCTGTTTATTCTGACTCTGCTTTGTATTTCTGACCTTTCCTGCTTGCTGCCTGCCCCTGACCATACTGCCTGTTTTTTGACCTTGCCTTTGGATTGTGATTTTGTACTTTTGCTGCCCGATTGTTGTGACCCGGACTGTCGACCATTCTTTATTGTGTTTTGTCTGTCTGTCTTGTCCTTGTGTCCCACCTAGCCAGTGCAGGGACTGACGCCCAGTTGCTCGCCGCCATCTTAGGGCGGATTGTGGCAAATAGGTAGAGGACAGTGGGCGGGGCTGAGCTTAGGGCTCACTCTGTTGTCTTGTCCTGCTGTCCGGTTCCTGACAGTAAGTGCATAAACCTGAAAACACAGCAGCAGTTTGTAGATTCAGATTGGAACTGCAGTTCCCCATAATGCAGTAGCGTAGTACACCAGGCTAGAATAGAGAAGCAGGGCTGCTGTCAGGTCTTTGTGGTCACATGACAACAATGAGGAAGGGTGTTTGTTCAGCACGAACCAATTAGGAAATGAGAATCACAGAGATGTGCAGGAGGACAGTAACATAAACTTTTCTATATAGCAGTGTTAATGGCTGAGTGTGAGTGCAGGCACATTATAGCTGCAGTGTGTATAGCTGAATGTAAGTGCAGGCACATTATAGCAGCAGTGTGTATAGCTGAGTGTGAGTACAGGCTTATTTTAGCAGCATTGTGTATAGCTGAGTGTAAGCGCAGGCACATTATAGCAGGAATGGAGTGGGTGAAAAACACAAGGGATGACAAACTGCAGGGCCCAAGATGGAATAGGCAGGGCATATGTGGGCACAATATAGCAGCACTCTCCGTCCAGGGAGAGAGGGCTTACAGCTATGAAGAGATTATCCTGAAGTGGATCTCCTAAGGTGAGGGAGACTTCCTGTTTCAGAGTACAGTGCTGTATACGCCGCTATGCATACCTTGCCCCTCTCCCCTCCCCCACTTGCTCTTAAACCAATTTACAATTTTGAAAACCTGTGAGCTCTTCTTGCAAAACGCTCTCAATCCAAGTTACTCTTAAACCAAGGTAGCACTGTATATTGTATTAATTATTATTATTATTATTGTTCATTTAAAAACTAAAAATGACTTCTATCAGTGTACCATAGACACAACCTGTCCAACACATTGCATCATTACAGGGCATGGGATAGATGAAAGATGTCCTCATTTTCCTGTTATCAATTAACTTGTAAAAATATATTATATTTGGATAGGTATGGACAGTTGGAAGCTTCCCATAGTTATCCCGATATTAAATTATACATTACATGATATGCTCCATATATGCCCCTTCTGGGTTGTGTCTGTGGGACTGCTCATAGTATATAGCAGGGGGGTCAAACTCAGGCCCTCCAGCTGTTACAAACCTACAATTACCATTATGCCTGGACAGCCAAAGCTAAAGCAGGCATAATGGTAATTGTAGTTTTGCAAGAGCTGGAGGGCCTGACACCCCTGGTATATAGTATCTGCTGCCAGCCTATACTAACAGCTGTGTCTGTACCTTCATCAAGCACAGTGGAGAAACAGATAAAGTAATGTAGGTCAAGATGCAGGCAGTCAGGAAACTACATTATCGTTAACCTGCACTTCTTTTACAGCTCCCCAACTACTCAGATGTTTCTATGAGCGCCCTACTGCTACATACCATGAGGAGACACACAGACGCAGCACAGTATGGGCATAAGTGGGACATTTACTATAGTGTATTATTCAATGTTGTGATGAAGGTGAGAAGCATCAACTTTTGCACATTTATCTTAATATATTGAAGCAGTAACAGAACAGGGAGAGAAGGCCGTCATCTGCCCCAAGCTCTTTCGTGATACAACCCTCCCTGTTGTGTGTTAGCACAGGTTGTGTCTGTGGTAGAGACGAGAAAACCTTGAGCACACTCGGGTTCGTCTGGCATTTGTTTACTGGTGACTGAAGAAGCTGGATGCAGCCCTAGGGAGTCCTGGAAAACATGGATACCACCTATGGCTGTATTCATGTTTTCCAGGCAGCCTTAGAGCTGCATCAAACTTCCTCAGCCACCGGTAATTCAATGCAGAGCATTGGAGTTCAAACTAATGCTTGAGGTTCGCTCATCTTTAGTCTGGGCTAAACTGACAGCAGACATTTTAACTAAACTATGCATCACACCTTAGACAAAATGAGCAAGAAACTAATCCATATTCTAATGTTTTCTACAATTCCCAGACAATCCTTTTAACGTTTACAGAGAATTAAGCATTGTGAACTGGTAAGAGCCTATTGTACAAAATGAAATAAAGTTTGCACAATGTTTCTACACATTTATACCACAGTGATTATGTAATTTAAATTAAACAGAAGGATGTTAAAAGGTCGCTACTTTAAAACTCTGTTTATTCTAAGTAGAGAAGCTTAACATTCATGAAAATTCAATGCAGAATAGAATTATTGAAGCCCAGTTTACCCTTTTAGTTAATAAACAGGGCTGGGATTTACAGAAATTCTTAGATTGCAGAGGCATTAGTGAATTAGGTTTTTAAAGATTTCTTTCATTTTTTTATATAGTTACATAGTACAGTTAAAAAAACACAGTTGAAAAAATGTCCAGCAAGCTCAACCAAGGATGGGATGGATGGATACATTTTACATTTTATACAATACTAGAGAAAATACTCTGGCACCTCATTTACCAGTGTCTACACAGATGTCAAAATAATGATTGTGTCAATTATTTTAGGACATCTGTTGCAAACAGTGGACGTTATTTTTAAGTTGGTCACACACAGTTTTTCTTTTTTCACCGTCCTTTCACCGTTTTTACTATTAAGTTTAATGGACTTATTAATTAAAGACACACTCAAGGGGCAATAAGTCCAACTAAACTAATGTACTAACAGCCGTCATTGTACTGACGGGTGGCCAGACAGCTAAATGACTGTCATCTTAGGCTCAAAATGATAGACGTCGTTTTAAACAGAGCTGAAAAAACGTTGTGTGAACATAATCTATTGATTGTCTACTTGCATTTGTCTAAGCAGTCAAAGTCCATTCAAGTGACTTGGACAATGCTTCAGTTTCTTGCACTGCTGCTACAAAAACTACAGTTATTTCTATCATGAGTGTACACCTTGAAGTAAACATTGAATAATGACTTTACACCAGAAATGTGGCCATTACAGCGACCAGGGATTGTGATTAATTAGTTTAACTTCTAATTTTTATTTTTATGTGACCCTTAGCTGAATTTTTTTTAAAGTTGTAAATGAGTAGAAAGACGGCACTTTGCGGGTGGGTGATGCTCTTGGTAGGAAAATCCAAGCAAATGTAGTTGAGAATCCCAGCACTCATCAAACTCTATTGATACTTGTTTATTCATACTAGTAAATAACATAGTTTATAAGTATTTACATAAAAAATGGAAAAAAGGGAAAAAATTTAAAAATTATATTTGGTATCCACATGTGTGGAATTGTCTGAACTATTACAATATAATGTTATTGATCCTGCATGGTAAATATCGTAACCAAAAAAAAAACCCTCAACACAGGAATTGCATTTTTTTGGTCATCTCATGTATAAAAAGTGATTCCAATATCCAATTTATAGCAAAATGGTAACTATGAAGCCTAAAGATCATCGCAAAAAAATAAACCCCCAAATATTTTGGCCCCTATACAAATAGTAAGCCCTCACCAATAATTTGGCCCCTATACAAATAATAATCCCTCCCCATAATTTGACCCCTATACATCATCTACAGAGCTATGTGTCAACTTTTTTTTTTTTTTTAACTTTTTACTCCATGTTTGTATTTTGTGATGTGAGGTCACCACAAAAATTACAATCTTTCTATTGGGTACTTTTTTCATTTAAAATGTTTATCATGTGGGATGAATAACTCTCGGTTGTTTTCTATTTTTTGGCATCCAGATTATTTTTATTATTTACTATTTTGAAACATCAATTTTCATATATATATATATATATATATATATATATATATATATATATATATATTTATTTATTTTTCCAACCCTCCTTAGGGACTTGACTTGTTGGTTACTCAGTTATTTGTAAATTACAATGCAATACTAATTTATTTTGTGACTGGAATAAAATTATACAACAATTATATTGACTTAATGAAAAATCATAGATTTATGTATGGTTTCTTAACCAGTATTTATATTGTTTGTGTTACTTTTTACCAGTTGTATGAGATCATTAAAAAAAATCTGATTTTGTAAATATTATTAAAACCACCAGAAGCGACAATGTATAATTTATTACCATTTTTTAAAATAAAAGGTTCAAACAGAAATGTGTTAAACCATCTATATACTAGTAAAGGTGAACATTTCTATCTGATGTTGCTGCTTCATCTCCCACACTACTTACTTTAATCTGACTACCCAAACTTTAACATGCTTTAATGCAGGTGTTTGAGTTGATGTGCCAATTCACAATAGTACTCTGCTCCTCATACAGCAAGCTGGCAGGGCTAGACTTTTAATTAAGAGATTGTCCCTGAGAAGTCAGCTGTTACTTTGCCACTAATTAATGAGTTGGCAGGACACCTAGCATTCCTGGGGCAAAGAAAGTGAACTCATCAAATATTTTGTTGTTAATGTTCTTTTCATTGTGATTAACATAAATGATGATCCACAAATGACCGTACATAAGGAGTCATTTATTGAGGGCCATGGGTCAAACTAATGCAGAAATTCTCCAGACGGAGCTACTTCATATTCTCCTATCACAAGATATGATATGGTTTCGGAATTGCGTCTTTACCTTTTGGCTTAATTTATACGCTTATTTATTATGCTAAGTTATTGCTGGAAATAGAAAGGGCCATCTTTTTATGATTATGTATTGTTTATCTTGTATACATGGTCCTTTTGTGTTATATTAGTAAAGCTTAACCCCTTCTGGACCTTGATAATTTTCATTTTTGCGTTTTTGTTTTTTCCTCCTTGTGCTTAAAAGGCCATAGCAGTTGCAATTTTTACACCTACAGACCCACTTGAGCTCTTATTTTTTGCTTCACTAATTGTACTTTGCAATGACAGGCTGATTTTTTGCATAAAATATGCTACAAAACCAGAAAAAAAAATTATATGCGCGGTGAAATAAAAAAAAAACCCACACAATTCTTTTTCTTTGAGGAGGCTTCATTTTTACGCCATGTGTCCTATGGAAAAACTGTCTTGTTATATATGTTCCTCATCGGTCGGTACGATTAAAACGATATGTAACATGCATAACTTTTATTTTATTTGATGGCCTGTAAAAAATTTAAACCATTGTTAACAAATATATGTTCCTTAAAATCGCTCTATTCCCATACTTATAGTGCTTTTATCCTTGGGTCTATGGGGCTGTGTTAGGTGTCATTTTTCCGGCCATGATGTGTAATTTCTATTGGTACCTTGAATGCGCATATGCAACTTTTTGATCGCTTTTTATTACAATTTTTCTGGATTTGATGCGACCAAAAATGCGCAATTTTGCACTTTTTTTGCGCTTATGCCTTTTACTATGCGGGATCAGGAATGTGATAAATTAATATTTTGGGGCGATTACGCACGCAGTGATAACAAACATAAGATCTATGCTGTAAAGGTGAGATCGATGAGATCAGTGTTCTATTGCCAAGAGCAATAGAATGCCAAGCCATTACGGAGCAGATCCCGCCCGGCACCAGAAGCAGGGATCACCCCTCCGTGACAACGTCACGGGGGGGGGGG
Source organism: Dendropsophus ebraccatus (assembly GCF_027789765.1). NCBI lineage: Eukaryota > Metazoa > Chordata > Amphibia > Anura > Hylidae > Dendropsophus > Dendropsophus ebraccatus. The sequence goes on along the minus strand of NC_091460.1, from coordinate 64,676,797 downwards.
GGGAGATCTCCCCACTAGACACCAGGGATGAGGCTGCAGAAAGTCTTCAGATGCAGCTGTCAACTTTGACAGCTGCATCTGAAGACTTAATTAGCGGGCACGGCGATCGGACCGTACCCGCTAATAGCTGCGGTCCCGGGCTACATTATTTGTCGTTAAAATAACACCATCCAATAAGAACTGTGTAATTTCAGCAGTGTGTGAACATAGCCTGTGGCTATATTCCTGATGAAAGGACATTGCTCGGGAACCTCAGGAAATCTTTTATAGATCTATGCTGTATGAATTCCTAAACTAGTCCCTATAGCCTAGTTTTATGTCATGGGAATCAGAAATACATAGGCTACGAGACAGACGCTAATAATGATCATGATCTTTATTAGTGGCCTCCTTTCCCCGATATGTTCTGAAGTGGTAACATAGTCATAAATTGTTTTATCTATCTATCGATCTATCGATCTATCTATCTAGGCCACAGAAATCCGCAGCACTCCAACATGTGATAAGAAATTTTATTCCATCAACACAGGTACAAAAATGGCGACGTTTCGACCCTCTCACAGAGTCATTCTCAGGCATTGTGGGAACATCCGTTGTGCATATTTATAAGGCTAACTCATTAGCATATATAATAACCCATTAGTGTTATAAAAGGTGAAATAGCATTTAAAATTGTATAATAACAATATAGTAAAGTGCATTTATCTAAATCGTCATGTTAAAAGTGTAAAACACCCAAGTGCTGTGTAATACGTGACTATAAATACTTATAATTCTAAACAGGCAACATGAATATTCATCGGGAGGGAGGAGCCACTCACCACTGTTGTAAATCAAAAAGATAAAATCCAGAGTGTGCAATGGCGACCGGTGTACTGGCTTGGTGTGGTGCAAGTCCTCGGGCGCATGCGTGGAATAATGCCGCCCCATAGCAACCGCTAGCCAACCAGAATAGAGAAGTTAGTATACATAACAACCAAAATGGAGATAATATGAAATCGAGTATGAAATCAAACAAACAGTGTGCCAAAACTCTAAATATAAATAAGGAGCATCTCGCCTCTGACAGCGAATCCCCTGAGGTCCCGTCGGGAGGTTAGTGGAATCAAAGCGGCGTTCGGCACCCGGAACCGGGCGATTCGCGCTGCTCCTCCATAAACACCTTACGCTTGGTGCAGCCGCAACCACCGCAGGCGATCTGGAGCATCCATTTGGCCTTTGCAGCGCGAATTGCCCGGTTCCGGGTGCCGAACGCCGCTTTGATTCCACTAACCTCCCGACGGGACCTCAGGGGATTCGCTGTCAGAGGCGAGATGCTCCTTATTTATATTTAGAGTTTTGGCACACTGTTTGTTTGATTTCATACTCGATTTCATATTATCTCCATTTTGGTTGTTATGTATACTAACTTCTCTATTCCGGTTGGCTAGTGGTTGCTATGGGGCGGCATTATTCCACGCATGCGCCCGAGGACTTGCACCACGCCAAGCCAGTACACGGTCGCCATTGCACACTCTGGATTTTATCTTTTTGATTTACAACAGTGGTGAGTGGCTCCTCCCTCCCGATGAATATTCATGTTGCCTGTTTAGAATTATAAGTATTTATAGTCACGTATTACACAGCACTTGGGTGTTTTACACTTTTAACATGACGATTTAGATAAATGCACTTTACTATATTGTTATTATACAATTTTAAATGCTATTTCACCTTTTATAACACTAATGGGTTATTATATATGCTAATGAGTTAGCCTTATAAATATGCACAACGGATGTTCCCACAATGCCTGAAAATGACTCTGTGAGAGGGTCGAAACGTCGCCATTTTTGTACCTGTGTTGATGGAATAAAATTTCTTATCACATGTTGGAGTGCTGCGGATTTCTGTGGACTGTGTTTGGGATCCCTGGCCAAGGGTCTTTCTTCGCTGGCACCCACGCCTTTGCCCCCGGATGTGCGGCTTTTCTCTGTGCTATCTATCTATCTATCTATCTATCTATCTATCTATCTATCTATCTATCTATTTAAATATTTTTTTTCCATGGGGGCACATAAAACATCTACAGGTCCTTAATATTATGTCTGCTTATGCAAGAACATGTATAAAAATTGCAATGGAAAATATCCTGAATTAGAGATGAGCAAATTAAAATTATAAAGTGAAGAAGTGCTTTGTGAGCTCAACAGTTGGCTTATAAGACGGCTGCCTTTAAACTCCATGCCTCTTAACTTTGGGTGCCCGAAAAAAGCTGGATTAAATCCAGTGGAAAATTGTACTGTCTGTAATTCTGGACACTTTATTGATCAGGAAAGCATCAGTAATTCCGGATGCTCCCACAGAATTGTATCAGGGCATCCATTTAACAAATTCGGATGAAAATACGACAGGTTCTATAATTTCCTGACTTAATTTCCTGAACTGACACCCTTCAGGAAAAATTCTTAAGGGTGTCCATGCCCAATGCAACCCTATAGGTCAGAAAATCCAGACAGATTTTACTGATGTGTGAAGGGAACTTTAGACACATGCAGTGTATTTGTCAGTATTTGGACAGTAGTTTTAGCCAAAACCAGGAGTAAAACTGGTACAGAGAAAAAGTATAATGGAAAGCTGTGCACCTTTTGGACACACAAAAGTGAACCAAAAAACTAGTTCTCTAGCTCTACAATACTGATGGCCTATCTTTAGGATGGACTTCAAGATCTGATTAGAGCTCAGAGTAGCTCAGTCCCATGGGACTATGCTACCAGGAGCAGCCACTTAGGCTATATTCTCATATTTACCCTATACAGTTACATAGGAAAAATTTCTCTTTTACTACTACTTTCTTGTTTTCAAATATAATGCTGCCGGCTGTCTCATTGAGTGAGGTTCTGGCAGAGGGTGAACCAGACAGGGATGTTTTTAGCCCTTATCTCACCTCTTCTCAATAAACTTCTATACTAATTTATGGCCTATGTTAAAGGTAAAGCCTTTGATCTGACAATAGAAGATAAACTAAACAGATCTTTTAATAAAAACCTTTGAATATTTTGACCAGAGCAGACCAATTAAGAAAAACTAAAACTGAGCTGTGATTGGTTGCAACAGACAATAGACAGTCTTTCTTTCAGACACTTTAAGAACAGATGCCTAATGTATATAGTTCTTTCATTTTATACACTTAATTCATCTCTCTTATTTCAGACCCTGTTTTTGTGAATAAATGTCAGATTGATTTGGTCCTACTATATTAAAGATATTAAAGATTAAAATGTTTCACACTGTAATGTAACTTAAAGAGATTGTCATAGTTTGCAAAATTGATGACCTATCCTTAGAATATCAGATATTCTATGCAATATCAGATGTCTAGTGGTGCATGGAAATATAATTTTACATTTTGTCTTTATTGTTTATCCGACACAGGTGTGAAGTGAAACTGGCTCAGTTGCCCCTAGCAACCAGATTCCACCTTTCATTCCTCACAGACTCTTTGGAAAATGAAAGGTGGAATCTGATTGGTTGCTAGGGGCAACTGAGCCAATTTCACTTTACACCATGTTTGATAAATCTCCCTCAATTTTTTTTTAGGCGACAATACACTCATATTTCATAATTATGGCTGTAAATAATGATCATTTACTTTATATATAATTATAAAAATAGCTGTATTTTCGCCTCAAAAAAGGTTGTGTGAACATACCCTAAGGGTACAAAACTGCGTCTGATAAACACTAAAGTAGACACAGTATACAATAGAATGCAACGCACCACGATACATCTGATATTGCAGACTAAGGCTAGGTCATCAATTTTATATAGCATGCCAACCTCTTTAAGTACAAAGTACATTACAATGTGGCACATATTACTATTTCATATTGATCCCTACTTGTCTAAAATTGAACTTGCACTTTAAGGCATGTGAGCTTTTGCTTTTTGTATTTCAACTACTTTTTTTCTGCTGTGCATTGTGCAATACCCTTTACTGCCCTTTTAATAACATCCTTTAAAAAGAACAATGAATTTCCAGAATAATTAATTCACATTTTCCAGCACTAAGATGATTGATAACACAATTATAACTACAGTAGAACACAATCCAGAAAAGCAATTTAATAGAAAAGACATGAGACACCAGCCAGCATTGTGATGCAAACTACAGATTAATTCAAACTCTAAGAATTTAATAAACATGATTTTGAATTTTGTTTCTAAATAAGAAATGGAACAGTGATATCAAATATGACATTCAATTTGATCTCATAATATTATTCATTTCATCCATTAAGTTGGCAAAAAACTGCTTTGATAGAAAATGGAATCTTGAAAAGGTTTATGTCACCAATGCACAATACATTTGCTGTCAACATATTCTTCTAATGATACAGCAAGAGCTGACAAAGGCATATTGAAGGAGAACATACTTTTTCCAAATATACTGTGTTATGCATAAGTAGTAAAATGTGCTTAGTAAAATTAATAGATCACACTTTTAAAATCACATCCAAATAATAAGAATATACTTGGGGTGCATCAATGGGGCATAGAAGCGAATGCAAATCGCTAGTCAGACTGCAACATGGAGTATTGTGTACCATGGCCCAAGAGAGACATAGGAAGCTTGAGCAGGGTCAGAGGCAGGCAACCAAAATAATAAGTAAAATTGGTAGACTAAAGTACACAGATGATTAAAATTAAAATGCAATGTCCAGGTTGAATGAAACCAAGGGTATAAAGCTTGTGGAAGCTAACTCCATGGCCACTTTCTTTAAGTAACAGAGCCACTATAGTTTGGGTGTGGTTTTGCAGCTCAGTTCTATTGAATTGAATAGAGCTGAATTGTAACACCATACACAACCTAGGGGAAGGGATGGTGCTGTTTTTGTTAGGAAGTAGCTGGTTGTTAATGGGTTCTGGATAAGCCCTTTAAGCCCTTAGCGACCCGTGACGTATCTGATATGTCATGGTGCCGCGGGGGGAGTTCAGAGAGGGGTCCCGCCGGGACTCCGCTCTGAATGACGCCGTTCCCGGCTGTTTTGTACAGCCGGGCAGCACCTCTATTAGACGGCTTGGGTCTCGTTGCCACGCCGGCTAATTAAGCCTCTAAATGCAGCTGTCAAACCTGACAGCTGCATTTAGCTGCTTAGCTCCGTGCATCCCTGATGTCTAGTGGGTCGGATCTCCCACCTGCGATGCGATCACGGGGGGAAGATCCATCCTTCTGCCAGTGCCGGGCCTCAGCGTCGCACTGACGCTGATCCCGTCTCAGCAATAGATTGCTATGGCCTGCAGCAGGCCAAAGCAATTTATCACCGATCTAATGGATCTTTGCTGTGTATATACACAGCATTGATCTCTATGAGAGATCAGTGCTGTGTATATACAAGTCCCCAAGGGGGACTTCTAGTTAAAGTTTAAAAAAAAAGTAAACAATTTTTTTTATTAATAAAAAATCCCCTCCCCTAATAAAAGTCCAAATCAACCCCCCTTTTTCCATTTTATAAATATAAAAAAACAAATAAATAAACATGTTTGGTATCGCCGTAATCGTGTGTGCATAATCGCCCGAACTATTAAATTATCACATTCGGTAAACGGCGTAAGCGCAAAAAAATTCCAAAATGTTTGGTTGCATCAAATCCAGAAAAAATTTAATAAAAAACGATCAAAAAGTCGCATGTGCACAATCAAGGTACCGATAGAAAGAACACATCATGGTTCAAAAAATGACACCTCAATCAGCCCCATAGACCAAAGGATAAAAGCGCTATAAGCCTGGGAATAGAGCGATTTTAAGGAACATATATTTGTTACCAAGGGTTTGAATTTTTTACAGGCCATCACATAAAAGAAATGTTATACATGTTACATATCGTTGTAATCATAACGACTTGAGGAACATATATAACAATTCAGTTTTACCCCAGGGCGAGCGGCGTTAACGCGAAACTCCCTGAAATTAAAACAAATTCCTTTTTTTTTCAATTTGACAGCGCAAATGATTTTATTCCGGTTTCCCAGCATAAAATAAGGGCTCATGTGGGTCTCTAGGTGAATAAAAGCAAGTGCTATGGCCTTTTAAACATAAAGTGGAAAAAGCAAAAGTGCAAAAACAAAAATTGGCTTTGACCTTAAGGGGTTAAAGCAGGGGTGGGGAACCTTTTCCATGTCGAGGGCCGGTCGGGCATTTATAAAATCATTCGAGGGCCGCATACCGTGCGCGGCAGTTAGTAGCGGGGGTTTGCAGCACCCAGGGCAAGGCAAAGTATTGTTCGCCTAGTGCCCCTGCTATTGTAGTTAACCCCCAGCCATGTCCCTGGTAGCCTAGTTAATCCCCCCAGCCATGTCCCTGGTAGCCTAGTTAACCCCCATCAGGCATGTCCCTGGTAGCCTAGTTAACCCCCATCAGTTATGTCCCTGGTGGACTAGTTAACCCCCATCAGTCATGTCCCTGGTAGCCTAGTTAACCCGCATCAGTCTTGTCCCTGGTGGACTAGTTAACCCCCATCAGGCATGTCCCTGGTAGCCTAGTTAACCCCCATCAGTCTTGTCCCTGGTAGCCTAGTTACCCCCCATCAGGCATGTCCCTGGTAGCCTAGTTAAACCCCATCAGGCATGTCCCTGGTGGCCTAGTTAACCCCCTTCAGGCATGTCCCTGGTAGCCTAATTAACCCCCATTAGTCATGTCCCTAGTGGACCAGTTAACCCCCAACAGTCATATGCCTGGTGGACCAGTTAACCCCCAACAGTCATGTCCCTGGTGGACCAGTTAACCCCCAACAGTCTTGTCCCAGGTAGCCTAGTTATCCCCCCCCCCATCAGTCATGTCCCTGGTAGCCTAGTTATCCCCCCCCCATCAGTCATGTCCCTGGTGGCCTAGTTATCCCCCCCCATCAGTCATGTCCCTGGTAGCCTATTTAACCCCCAAATAAAAAAAAATAAACATCCCTCTCACCTTTCCTCCGCTCCCACGCTGTCCAGGTCCTCTTCTCTCCCAGGTCCTCTGTGCCGGTCTTCTCCTGCAGGCGGCGCGCGATGAAATGACGTCATCGCGCGCGGCCCGCAGGAGACTGAAGATACGCGCCGCTTTGGAGGAGGAAGGAGCCGACACAGACAGCACGGCAGCTGTCACAGAGGATGCTGTGTGCGCCGGCTCCTTCCTCCACCAAAGCAGCGCGTGTCACAGGGGAGCCGCGGGCCGCGGGCCGCATCGGGAGGTCTCAGGGGCCGGATGCGGCCCGCGGGCCGGAGGTTCCCCACCCCTGGGTTAAAGCATCAAAGTTTGATAAAAAGGAACAAGGATACAGTTTCCCCACCCACCATAACTACCTTGCTTTATTTCTGCAGGTCCTCCACCATTGAAAAGCTAAAAAAACCTCCATCATAGATGATGATGATTGAGCCATGCCCCTTTGCAGAACCTGATGTCATGCTGATGATCAAGTAAAGGGTTACGTCTTCATCTGCAAAATTTCAGCAACTTGCTGCAATCCTTGCCTGTTTATCTGTAGGAGACAAGGTTCCTAGGTCCTAGGATAGGTGATTGGTGGAATGACCCAAATCTGTGTTCCAGCTACAGAAAGTAGAATAAATATCCCGTCAGAACAAGGCAAAATATTGGTATTTACACCTAGCTTTACATTTGTACAGTTTTTATAAGATATTTGACATCAAAGATTACAAAAAGTTTTGATTAGGAATTTCAAGGAAATCTATCCAAACCAAAGACATGTTAGAATAAAGGAATTAACATGGCCAGACCCTCACTGTCAGGAAGCACCAATCGTCTAGATCAGTGCTCGCTTACTGGGCCTTTTAGACAGCTTGAGAATCGTACTTACAGGCCTACATGAACATTACTAACAATGTTTGTGCAGAACTTTGCTTCTTATTACATGGAGACAAGTGCAGCTAAAGGAAAGATTATTTTTTGATATGTTGCAAGACGGAGATCAACCAATGAGCTGATAATCTCTAATCTCAATCTCAAATCCATTTTGTCAAAGTAAACCCTAACCAAAAATTTGCTTTAACGAAAGTACATAAAAATTACAGATAAAGTCTAAGGCTGTCACGAGGAGTTACCACAAGTGGAAACTGCATAATATAAGATCACCATTAAGCCGAAAATCATACTTTTCATGTACCTATTTATCTCAACAAAGCAATGATTTAACATATCATTTGCATCCGAACTGGATGAACTTGATTATTTGAGTGGATTAAATAAAGATTTGCATTTATGATAGAAAAAGCTGCACTGATTATAAAAGAAAATAATAATCCATCTTTGTATGAAGTGAGACCAATTCATATTAATTGCACGTTATCTTTGACCAAATTGCTCATGAGATGGTGATCCAGAAACAAAGGCAGTAACCTCTTATAGTGCAGTTCACATGCTAAATATTACTAAACTTTTAAGGACGTGGACCGTTTAAGGTCTTAAGGACACTTTAATTTTTTATTCCTTTTTTTCTTCTTGTTTTAAAAGTTACAACTTTTAGTAGCCAAACGTGGGATTTATGCAAGTTCAATATTAAAGCATATTGTAAATGTTTTTTATTGTATATTTTTAGAGTTCATATAATGGCCCATATGAAACTGCACCAGAATTATGTCCAAAAAGTGGCACACAGGACTTTTCTCCATATTTATTATGTTTTTTAGACACTTTAGGGGGGCGTGACCTCATTAAACAGGGGTGTAAACTAAGGTGTGACACTGTTATTCAAAATCGTGTTTGCTCAGTAAGCAAACTAATGGTTGGTCTAAACTTTGAGTAGACAATCTTTATCTGCTATAGATTTACCAAACAGCTGGTGCCCCATTGATGAACCTGGCCCATTTCAAGGCTGCATACTGGACTGATGTATTTAATAACTTTCATATACTTTTTGGAGGGTCAAGCTATGCTGTACAGAGCTTAATTAGAGAGCTGTCCTGGAACTGCAGGGATTTGACAGCCCTGCAGTTTTCGACACAAAAGTTGTTGGCAGAAGAGGGGCCTGTTACCCATTACTGCTGCCACTCCATGAAAGTTGAGTGACAGCGAAAAAGTGTACATTTTAATGGGGTTATATTATAAAGTAATAAAGCTTCATTAAAGGGGTTATCCAACACTCCAACATTTTTAACATGTTGCTGCCATGTTACCTCTGCGTGCTTTAACAGTGTCCTGATGCTGTTGCACTGTCCCCCGCTGTTGATATGCTGCTGTTACTTCCTAAACAAGCTTGTCTTGGGAGTGACAGCTCACTCAGCCATTTACTGACTGCGACAGTACAGTGTTGTGGCTATTCACTGAGTGGGCTGTCATTCCTGAGAGAAGCTTGTCTAGGAAGTAACAGCAGCATATCGACAGCTGGGGACAGCACAACAGCATCAGGACACTGGTAGAGCACAAGGCACTATTTACTAACATGGTAGAAAGAAGTGTAAAATTTTAGAATGCTAGATAACCTCTTGCATGCTGCATCACTGTTGAACCATACAGCTAAGCCTGGAACAGTCTGGGACTGTCCCATTGGATACAAGATGGTTGGGAGGTCTGTGTATTAGATTGACTACAGCCCACTGTAAGTGAAATTCTGTCTCAGAGATAAAAGCTGTGGATGCTTTGCTTTGTACTTATATTGGAGACAAAAAGCATTTACCCCATACTGTTACATTGGAAATGGTGCTTTATATACAGTTAGGTGCTGCCTGCTGTCTCATTCGCATAGAAGTCCAGGCAGAGGAGCAGCGGCTGATTTTGATCTGGTCATAAATCAGTTTAATTATTTAGGATATAAAAGGTGTTATATAGACTGTTGTTTCTTTACCAGAATGCAGAAGATAAAATGATAAAAAAAAACTTACTTAATAAAGACCTTTGAATATTTTGGTCATTTTACCAGAACAAAGCTGAGCTGTGAGTGGTTGCAATAGGCAATAGACAGCTTTTCTTTAAAGCGACTCTGTACCCACAATCTGACCCCCCCCAAACCACTTGTACCTTCGGATAGCTGCTTTTAATCCAAGATCTGTCCTGGGCTCCGTTCAGCAGGGGATGCAGTTATTGTCATAAAAATAACTTTTAATCCAGCAGCGCTGTGTCTAACGGCCGGAGCTTACATTTGTATATGCATTAGGCTGACACCACCTCTATGTCCCTCCTCCCCACCCTCCTCAGCATTAGGAATACTTCAGGCAGATTGCTCCCTATTCCCCACCTGTTTGTATAATGAACATGGGCTGGACCGTTAATACACCTGTGCAAAGCTCAAACAGCAGTAAATGTTGAGGAGGGCGGGGAGGAAGGACAGAGAGGTGGTGCTAGCCTAATGCATATACAAATGTAAGCCCCGGCCATTAGACACAGCGCTGCTGGATTAAAAGTTGTTTTTATGACAATAACTGCATCCCCTGCCGAACGGACCCCAGGGCAGATCTTGGATTAAAAGCAGCTATCCAAAGTGATTTGGGGGGGACAGATTGTGGGTACAGAGTCGCTTTAAGATACCTTTGAAAGCTGAGGTTCAATTTATTCAATGATCTATCTCTTACTTCACTAAAACATTGGTTTGGTCCTTTTGTACTAAATATTGAATAAAGAAGTTTATTAGGGATAATAATAGTATTTTTTTTTTTAATTTTAATTTGCAATCCAAAACTCATTAGTTAAACCAGAATACAAAATTTGTAAAGGGCATACTAGAGCAAATACAAATAGGTTTCTAACATAAGAATAAATGAGAATGCATTCACAGTTCTTGTGGTTTGGAGACAAAACTCCATCTTGAGACCAAAATTATAATATTTACGTCTTGGCAAGAACAACACTGTAAGTATTGCACTGTAGAATTTGTTGCAAATAATTTGGACAACAAAGTAGAACAGATGGTATCTAACATCAATAATTTACATGATTGGATGGAGCTGTAGTGGAGGAAAAAATTAGAAGGATAAATGGAGACTGAATTGCATTTTGAAAACAAAAAAGTTGATACTATATATAAAATATATGAAATATACAGTATATATACACACACACAGTCATGAAAGCATGAGAGGTTTTCTATTGTAATTTGTTACTGCTCTGGGCAGTTCCTGACACGGACAGAGGTGGCAGCAGAGAACACTGTGTCAGACTGGAGAGAATACATCACTTCCTGCAGGACATACAGCAGCTCATAAGTACTGGAATACTTGAGATTTTTATATTAGAAGTAAAAGACAAATCTCTGGCTCTTCTGGCACCAGTGAAAGAATTTTTTTAGGGGGATGAACTAACCCTTTAACTTGCCCTTTATGCATAATAAATATTTTAATTGCTAGTGCATTTGGAGCCAAAAGTTTTGATGACACCATAGTAAATTTAATGTGTCAACCATATTTTAATATCTGTATAATCTTTAAAGGTTATCACATGAAGAACTGTTAACAACTGTATTAAAGTGTACCTGCCCCCTTTTCATTAATTTCACCAAAATAGTCTCTTCTCACTGAACCTGCAACACAACAATGTGGGATCCAGAGAAGCAATGAAGATATATATATATATATATATATATATATATATATATATATACACTACCGTTCAAAAGTTTGGGGTCACCCAAACAATTTTGTTTTCCATGAAAAGTCCCACTTCTTCACCACCATACGTTGTGAAATGAATAGAAAATAGAGTCAAGACATTGACAAGGTTAGAAATAATGATTTGTATTTGAAATAACATTGTTTTTACATCAAACTTTGCTTTCGTCAAAGAATCCTCCTTTTGCAGCAATTACAGCATTGCACACCTTTGGCATTCTAGCTGGTAATCTGTTGAGGTAAGCTGGAGAAATTGCACCCCACGCTTCTAGAAGCAGCTCCCACAACTTGGATTGGTTGGATGGGCACTTCTGGCGAACCATACGGTCAAGCTGCTCCCACAACAGCTCATTGGGGTTCAGATCTGGTGACTGCGCTGGCCACTTCATTACCGATAGGATACCAGCTGCCTGATTCTGCTGTAAATAGTTCTTACACAATTTGGAGGTGTGTTTAGGGTCATTGTCCTGTTGTAGGATGAAATTGGCTCCAATCAAGCGCTGTCCACTGGGTATGGCATTGCAAAATTGAGTGATAGCCTTCCTTATTCAGAATCCCTTTTACCCTGTACAAATCTCCCACCTTACCAGCACCAAAGCAACCCCAGACAATCACATTACCTCCACCTTGCTTAACAGATGGCGTCAGGCATTCTTCCAGCATCTTTTCATTTGTTCTGCGTCTCACAAACGTTCTTCTTTTTGATCCAAACACCTCAAACTTGGATTCATCCGTCCACAACAATTTTTTCCAGTCGCCCTCCGTCCAATGTCTGTGTTCTTTTGCCCATCTTAATCTTTTTCTTTTATTGGCCAGTCTCAGATATGGCTTTTTCTTTGCCACTCTGCCCTGAAGCCCAAAATCCCGCAGCCGCCCCTTCACTGTAGATGTTGACACTGGTGTTTTGCGGGTACTATTTAATGAAGATGCCAGTTTGGGACCTGTGAGGCGTCTGTTTCTCAAACTAGAGACCCTAATGTGCTTATCTTCTTGCTTAGTTGTGCAACGCAGCCTCCCACTTCTTTTTCTACTCTGGTTAGAGCCTGTTTGTGCTGTCCTCTGAAGGGAGTAGTACACACCGTTGTAGGAAATCTTCAATTTCTTAGCAATTTCTCGCATGGAATAGCCTTCATTTCTAAGAACAAGAATAGACTGTTGCGTTTCAGATGAAAGTTCTCTTTTTCTGTCCATTTTGAGCGTTTAATTGACCCAACAAATGTGATGCTCCAGAAACACAATCTGCTCAAAGGAAGGTCAGTTTTGTAGCTTCTGTAACGAGCTAGATTGTTTCCAGATGTGTGAACATGATTGCACAAGGGTTTTCTAATCATCAATTAGCCTTCTGAGCCATTGAGCAAACACATTGTACCATTAGAACACTGCAGTGATAGTTGCTGGAAATGGGTCTCTATACACCTATGTAGATATTGCACCAAAAACCAGACATTTGCAGCTTGAATAGTCATTTACCACATTAGCAATGTATAGAGTGTATTTGTTTAAAGTTAGGACTAGTTTAAAGTTATCTTCATTGAAAAGTACAGTGATTTTCCTTCAAAAATAAGGACATTTCAATGTGACCCCAAACTTTTGAACGGTAATATATATATATATATATATATATATATATATATATATATATATATATATATATATATATATATATGTATATATATATATTTATTTTTTGTTTGTTTCTTTGTTTTTTTTCTGTGTGTGACATCCACATTTTTCACTTTCTTAGAAACTAATAATAACCAATACAAATTTAATAGGCATGTGCAGGGTTAATACAGAGTCTAAGGGTATAGAACTTTTTACAAGTTTTCTCTGCTATACTGCATTGACGTTGCAAAGGCATTATACCTTTCCTAAAGACAACAGGACAGTGTGCAGAGGATCACTGCAATGTACAGAGGATCGCTATGCAGACCTGGCTGTGAGATAGAGACTGAGCTTGTGTGTCACCAGCGGTCAGATCAGCAGTTGGACCGCACTGTACTGTCTAGGCTGAGCTATCCTTTCTTGTGGAAACAGCATGTCACCGGAAGTTGTCAGAGAGATGAGAGCAGAGGACAGCGTTCAGCCCAGTAAGTATACCGTACTGCTCCGTCCTCTGCAGCCCCGGCAAAAGCAGAGTTTTGTAGTTAAGGCCAGACAACCCCTTTAATTGAAATGAAAAAACTGCGGAGGCACCTGATAAAGTGAAATAATAAAATAAACCTGGTCTTCTCCTAGAAAAGAAAAAAAGGGACCGTGCTTTTCCCTCCTCTCAAATATTTTCCTCTGCTATCTGCACTGCCACATGGTTCACTAGACAGAAGCAGAAAGTGTGCCAAATTTGTAAATTAGATGCAGCTCTCTGTGGAGGGGGCCGTGTGTCAAAAACTTGGTTCTGTCCAGCAAGTTCCTGAGGAAAGACCCTGAGGGCAAGATACACAGAAAAGAATATTTTCTAGTTTACTGTCCTTGTTGTAATTTTCCCATTGCCCTACATTGGACGCCGTGCAATGGAGTATACATATCTGTCAAAGACATTTGTCCCCACTTGCTTGAACGTGCATTGCTTTAACAGTGTCCCACTTTGTGCAAGATGTAACACACCAGTCAAGTTAGTTTGTGCTACATTTGTGATTTTGAAACCAATGTAAGACATTATAAGTAATGAAATATTTTCTGTTATCATCTTATAAGAAATAATCAGTGTTTTATATTATGATATTGAGATAGGAGTTATCCATTGAATTAGGTGTTTAACTTTTTAGAGTCTGTTGAACTGATATGAGGAAATATTACTTAGAATCCAGTAACGGTATGGTGTATATCTATCGGTGTAAAAACTAAAGCTTGTAATATCTCTGACCAATATCATTGACTGTTTACAGAGGTAATTGGGGCCCTTTACTATTGCTAATTGGGGACATTTCCTATTGCTAAGAATTAGACAGTTCTAGTAGATCTGGGCCATGTGCTATCATAGAACAAGACAAGAATTATGTACTCTAAAAATGTGGAATCCTAAACAAATGGTAATAATGAGCAACCAATTTGATTGACATACGCAGATGAAAGACATATTTTTTCAGCAAAATAAATGTATTATTTTATTAACATTTGTGCACATTTTCGTGACAGATACTCTTTAACAAATATCACAGTGATAAAACATCATGGCAAACCAATGCTGAAATAGATGCCAAAAAACTACAGTATTATTTTATTTAGTAGCAGAGTTTAGTGCTCCCTTTCTACACTTTATAAGGAGATTGGGTAAAATTAAGCGGAAAAGCTGTATACTACTCAATCCTCTATACATCTATAAAATGACCTTAGACTAGTAATAAATATAATGCTATAGATTGTTTAATGTAGATGATGTATACATAAAATGTGATTATCCAAAATAGCTATTATAGCATCAAATAAGATCAGAGAAATAAATACACTCATACAGAAGTAGAAGTCTGGTTTCAACCCAAAAATAAAAAATGATGACTTGTAGAAAGCAATGCCTGTACAAGACATAAAAGCATTATCTGAAGAGGGTTCTTGAATCAGATGCATAATATTACCATAATCATGGTCCACGGGGGAATAGCCATCATGACATTCCTTGTAATTCAAGCCACATTATTTATTGTCCATTCTGCAATTTTCTTAGTACTGCAATGCACAATCATTAATGATAATGGCTTCATATGTATTAGCTGAAATGTTTATGGGTTATAAATGTGAGCAGAAGTGTTTCTATTTTTGACAAAGATCCTGACTCATGCATCATTACTGTATTTTACTTTGCTGCATACACTGATCAGGTATAATAGTAAAGCCACTGACAGGGGAAGTGAATGGCATTGATTATCTCATGACAATGGCGCCTGTCCAGGGATGGGATGTACTGGACAGCAAGAAAACAGTGATGGTAATTGTTGGAAGCAGGAATTATGGGCAAATGTTAGGATCTGAGCGATCTTTGACAAGGGCCAAATTGTGATGTCTAAACAGAATATAACAAAAGAGGGAGGTGTGAGAATGCATTGGTTAGTACTAGAGATGAGCACAACCCAAGCATACTCAAGTCCGATCATTCGGCATTTCAATACCAGTGGCTAAAGAAGTTAGATGCATAGATACAGCCATAGGTTTTGTTCACACATAGTATTTCTGTCAGTCTTTTTTTAACCAAAACCAGGAGTGGAACTGACAGGACAAAATTATAATGGAAAGAGGCACAGTTTCTGTGTTTTCAATGTTTTCGACCCACTTCTAGTTTTGATGGAAATAAAAGACTGACCAGAAGACTGAATGCAATACTATGCATGGACTTAGGCTGCATAAATGCTGAATGCTCGAGTTGTGTTCATCTCTACTTAGAGCTTAATAATGGTCCAATGAATGGTGATCTATGTCACAGATACTGGTGCTGAAGTTTTATTGGTAAATATAAGGAATGAAAGCTATCCTGTCTGTTTCAGATCCCACAGATGAGCTACAGTAAAACAAAGCTGAAAGTTTTCTGGGGCATTTTTTAAAATTGAATAGCTTATTCTTAAAATGAGCAATCAACATCCAATAAGTTGAAGTCCTCTGTTAATAAGTTGCTTTCCAGTATCATAGTGCCCACATTTACAGTAAAAAGAGACGGAGGTAGACAGCTTCATACATTGTGTAATGGAGGTGCTTAGTTACTTCAGCTCAACTCTATTAAAAGTAAAAGGCAAAAGAATTTCACTACACAAAAACATACTATTTAGGGTATAGATTAAAGTGCTTACCAAATTGCAATAAACTCTCTTAAAAACATAATTTATTAGATATACCTTAAAAACATATAATTGATGGGCTCTTTAAAATAAAAAAAAGTCTTAGGTATGTCACAAAAGGGTATGATGTCAACAGGGTTGGTAGGGGCTAGCAAGATATCAGATAAGCTCCACAACTCCCTAAAATGGTCACAACCACAATCAGAAATCCATCAAATAAAAGCAGCAAACCCAATAAATAATAATCACAAATATTCATAAATCACATTGGCTGCCCCCCCATCTCATTCCACCGCTGGGCAGGTATAGGGGGATGTATATTTCAATCTCTACTCATTTTTGGACTATGCTTATCCTGCCTATCAGCATAGAACCCGTCCGTATAAGGACACCCCCACTTCAAATGTTGCACCCTAATTTTTACCCTCTTGATAAACATGTAAATCACACATCACAATGATTAGATATGTTTTATTAAATGTTGCAAGGTGTTTCTTGCTATCAAACGGCCTTAGTGCCTTACCCCTTTCACATGTCAAACCTTATAGGTGGATTAGCCGATAAAGTGCATATAAGATAACACCAGCCTTCATTAGCCCCACCCAGAAAAGAGTAGGATTCTATTATTATAAAGAAGCCAATTTGACAGTTACTTTTTGCCTATAGTGATACTATGGATAATACTAGGAATTCATCTTGTGTAGCAATAAAGAAATGTACATTTTACTCCAAAATACCAATAAAGTATTCTTTTCTTATAAAGTACATGTGGCATTTTATAGGTAAATGTATTCAGCCCTATAATGCAATAGAACACCACCATGATCAAAGTCAGAACTGTTACTTCCAACACTAACTATTGTGGTCAAATACAGGTCAAGTTTTATCCAGCAAAAGCTTAGCAAGAGGGAAATGAGCATTCTTACAGAACTTTATTGATTTTTTAATGGACATATATTGGTAACAAACACTTGAGATGGCGATAAAGTAGCAGAAGAAAAAAAACATGAGCACATCAATCAGATATTCTGTGTCTATCTGATCCGTATGCATTTATAGTCTAAAATAGTCTATCACTTAGCATTTACATCTACAAGCAAGATAATGCATTCTAAAGTGCAGTATGGTATCAGTATACATGTATAGAGGCTTGAAAAACCAAATAACTATGTCTGTGCATTAAGAGTAGTAAAGACATTTGCAAATCAATCAATGGTTACATATACTAGGGGGGAGCGAGTGAGTCTGAGCGAGAACCTCAGCAGGTGACTATCTATCTATTAATTATCTATCTGTCAATTAATTATCTATCAGGATATTCATTTGTTTGTGTGGGGCAAATTAATGTCCCAACAAGCCCCGCCCCCGGACGACAAGCCCCGCTCCTTGGTTTCGCCGCGGGTGGGGTACTCTGGCAGAGTGCAGGGGGGCTGTAAATTAATAATATTGGGGCCATCACCCACCTCTGCTAAAAGCCTGCCCCCCAGCCTCAGCCTGTCCTGCACTGACAGCAAACACCTCAGCCTCCACTACTTCCTGCTCAGTGGTGATGCAGTGTTGTCGGCTCCACACTGAAGTTACCAGCGGGAAGCTGGGGATCTGTGGGGACAGTGCACCTGACACCTGCTGCCTCGCTAACATAGCAGAGCCCACCAGAGCCTTATGGGAATAACATGTATAATCAATGTGTACACTGTTGCTGCTATCACTGCCCCCTAACCAAAACAGCCCTGCCCTACACTACATATAACAGTGGGTTTGGGGGAATGAATTACAGTGTGAGAGCTGCCTGACATGTGCTTGCTGTCTGAGAATCCGTACATAGCTCAGCCAGAGTACGGATCTCCAGGGGGGCGTGGCCAGCAGGAATAGATAATGCAGAGGCAGACAGAGGCCTGAGAGCACATTCAGCCACATGTATTAGAAAAACGGTCCATTTTAGCTTTTTATTGTATATTGCAAAAATTTTTGACATGGCCTTAACTAACTAAAACTAAATGGTCAAAATATTTCATAGTTATGCTTTAACTCTCTCAACATTCCCTGTGACCTATGAAGATGTCATTGTGCAGGAAAGGGAGGAGAGGATATTTGACCGTTACCATTATTATGAATGGTATAATCAAGGCAATGCCAGAAGCTGAGAAACCCAAGCGAGTGTTGGGGTCTGAGTGTTGGTATAAAGAGGACTATAGGAATAGAATAAAAAGCAAGTTGTCTTCACTGATCCTGTAGCTTTGCCTTTCACATGGGTAAACTGCTCTTAAAAGGAATCTCAAAGAATGTGCAATGTGTTACTTAACCACAAAGTATTAAAGGACAAGTGCCATGAAAAACTTTTTCCCAGTAATTGAAGCACATTACAAAGTTATATAACTCTGTAATATGATTCAATCACTTATCTGCCTCCCTTCCCTGTCTTTTCCCCCTTCACCCCCCACCAGGAAGTGTCCTAACTCACACAGACCTAATTACTGCTGTCAACAGGCAGCTCCTTCTTGTGAGGATGAGTCATCAGCAGGAGGGCTGGTCTAGGTCCTGTTACAGCAGCCCCCCTCCCCAGTCCAAGTGATGGCTTGCAATTGTTCAGCCAATGGGAGCTGAGCAAGCTGAGTCATCTGACAAGGCAGGGGAGGGGGGGGCTGCTGCAACAGGAGAAGGAGCTGAGAGAAGAGCTTGGTGACGGTGACGACAGTAATCAGGTCTGTGTGAGTTAGGACACTTCCTGGTGGGGGTGGAGGGGGGAAAAGACAGGGAAGGAAGGCAGATAGGTGATTGAAGCACATTACAGAGTTATATAACTTTGAAATGTGCTTCAATTACTGGGAAAAAGTTTCTCATGGCACTTGTCCTTTAATATAATAAAACATTATAACAAGTAAATACTGCAGTCTTCCCCATCTCACAGCCTGACAAATATGCTATATAGAACAGGATATAGGCTGGGTTGCCTAATTTTACCCTTAAAGGTCTCTGTTCATGAAGTGTTACGGGAACAGTCACACTTTTTTATGTTACAGGATATATACATTATTAATTTGTATAGAATTATATCCAATCTCAGGCACTTTCTGCTCTAAGGAAATCCTACCAACATGCAATTGTATTTCCTGAAATAACTAGCTCACAGAATACAGGCAGTGAAGTAATAGTGGCTTCAGATTATTATTATTATTTTTTTTACAGTATTATGTTTAAAAAGCACTATTCAGTCCGGGGGGGGGGGGGGGGGGGGGGGGGGTGGGGTCGGCGGCTGCAAATATGAAAAGGGGTTTAAGTACATACCACATGATAAGAAACAAGTACCTGACAACTGACATGTCAGTTTTCTGCGGCCGCTATTCAATGAGTAGCGGGCACAAAAAATCCTGTTGGTGCACACTATGGAGCGATCGGCTCCAGCTGCATGCTCCATAGTATGCAGTGGGGAGTTTTGATTCGGGCGCGCACACATCATCCGAACAGTGCATCTGAACTCTGCAGCTGCAAAGATAATCCAGAATGATCGTTTCTGAGACTGGCTGATCCGTGTCCTTAATGTACCTCTCTCCATTCCTGCAGTGGCTCTGTCCTCCATGCAAAATAGTCTATCACTATCTATCTGTTTTGAACCGATTGGAGTGCTGTGGTATTTTAAATTTTTTTGCTCTGTCCTCCATGCGGCACACATTCTCTTATCTCCCTGGTGACTAGAGATGAGCGAACCTCGAGCATGCTCGAGTCCATCCGAACCGATCCGAACGATCATTCAGCATTTGATTAGCGGTGGCTGCTGAAGTTGGATAAAGCCCTAAGGCTATGTAGAAAACATGGATATAGTAATTGGCTGTATCTATGTTTTCCAGACAACCTTAGAGCTTTATCCAACTTCAGCAGCCGTCACTAATCAAATGCCGAACGATTGGGTTCGGATGGACTCAAGCATGCTCGAGGTTCGCTCATCTCTACTGGTGACCAATACTGATGATATCAGGTCTGGTTGGCCCATCAGACTCCATGCCAATCAGGCTTGGCATCAACTTTCATTACTCTCACTACCACCTACAGTATATTTTAACAGGTAGCTGCTGCCCACAGCCAGCCTTGATTGTAATGTGTGCTTACCTTGGACTACCTTTGGATTCTGATTTTTAAGTAGACAAGGACTCTTATGCTTATCGACCTTGCTTTGTAGCACTGACTTGGATTCTGACTTGGTTCTTGCGCTGCCCTTGGGTTTAGGCCACTGGTTTTTCGCTTTTTTCTGTTTTGGACATTGACTTCCTTGTTTGTTCCGGCTTGGCCTGCCTGACTATTTCTTTACCTTTCCCCTGCCTATACCTTTGCTTGTGAACTTAGTTAGGGACTCTGTAGGGACCATCGTCCAGTTGTCAGTTAAAGGGGTTGTCCAGCGCAAATCTTTTTCTTTCAAATCAACTGGTGTCAGAAAGTTATATAGATTTGTAATTTACTTATATTAAAAAATCTGAAGTCTTCCCATACTTATTAGCTACTATATGTAATGCATATTGTTTTATTTTCAGCCTGACACAGCGCTCTCTGCTGACACCTCTGGCCGAGACAGGAACTCTCCACAGCGGAGAAGTTTTTTATGGGCATTATAGAAAACGGAGACAGAGTTCCTGTCTGTGACAGAGATGTCAGCAGAGAGCGCTGTGTCAGACTGAAAATAAAACTTTTCCTGTATGACATATAGAAGCTAATAAGTATGGGAAGACTTGAGATTTTTTAATAAAAGTAAATAATAATCTATATAACTTTCTGACATCTGTTGATTTGAAAGAAAAAGATTTGTGCTGGACAACCCCTTTAAGATGCATTGTCCAAGTAGCTAGGAACATCAGGATGGATTCATCTTAGGGCTGCATTGCACCCTTATTCTAGGTTTACACGGAACGATTATCGTTCAAATTTGCACGATAACGATCGAATTTGAACGATAATCGTACGTGTAAACGCAGTGAACGATCGACCTACGAGCGAGAAATCATTCATTTTGATCTTTTATCTTGTTCTTAAATCGTCGTTCGCAAAAAATTCGCCGATCGTTCCGTGTAAACAGTCGTCGCGCGAAAGTCCGGCCGCCGGCCGCCTGCTGCCCGGCCCCCCCGCTCGCAGCCGGGCCCCCCGCTCATCCGCAGCCCAGCCCCCCGCTCTTTCGCAGCCCCTGCGCCGGCTCGATCGCCACCCCCGCCGCCCCGATCGCCACCCCCCGCCGTCGCTCCGATTGCCCCCGCCGCCCCGGCCACGAGCATACGTTACCTGCTCCGCATAGCAGGTCTCCGAAATCCCCGGCTCCCCTCTTCAGTGCATTGATTGGCTGAAGACGTGAGTCGGGAATTTCTCCTCTTCAGCACTGATTGGCTGAAGAGGAGCCGTTTGAAATTCCCGGCTCCCCTCTTCAGCCAATCAATGCACGGCAGCACTGATTGGCTGAAGAGGAGCCGTTTGAAATTCCCAACTCCCCTCTTCAGCCAATCAATGCACGGCAGCACTCATTGGCTGAAGAGGGGAGTCGGGAATTTCAAACAGCTCCTCTTCAGCCAATCAGTGCTGAAGAGGAGCACTGATTGGCTGAAGAGGAGCTGTTTGAAATTCCTGGCTCACCTTTTCAACCAATCAATGCACTGAAGAGGGGAGCCGGGGATTTCGAAGACCTGCTACGCGGAGCAGGTAACATATGCTCGTGGCGGGGGCAATCAGAGCAGTGGCGACGGGGCGATTGGAGCAGCGGCGGGGGTGGCGATCGGAGCGGCGGGGGTGGCGATCGGGGCAGCGCAGGGGGCTGCGGTTGACCGTGGTGCTAGGCTGGTGATGAGCGGGGGGCCGGGCTGCGGGCGCGGGATCGCAAAACAATCGCAAAACGATTTTTTCGTACGATACATCGTACCATCTAAACGCTGATCGTTATGAAATAAAAACTTTACTCTGACATCGTTAATCGTACGATCGGGCCAATTATCGTTCCGTGTAAACCCAGCATTAGATGTCACCTGTCTTATTTAAAAGGAACCTGTTACCATGAACATAATTAATACATATCTTAGTGGGAAGTTAGGGTCCATTTACACAGAAAGATTATCTGCCAAAGATTTGAAGCCAAAGCCAGAAACAGACAATAAACAGAGATCAGGTCATAAAGGAAAGCCTGAGATTTCTCCTCTTTTCAAATCCATTCCTGGCTTTGGCTTCAAATCTTTGGCTGATAATCAGTCAGATAATCATTCTGTGTAAATGGACCCTTATTAAGTTCAACTTATCATTTATTAATTGAAATAGTTTCATACTTGTCTGGTGGGTGAGTCTATCATTGAGTGGCACTGTTCACTGGGCTCCTAAGTGTGGAAAGATAAGATAATACAATACAATCAATAAGTGACAGGTTCTACTATTCCCACATATATCTACTCAGCTCTTTCTGCTCTATAACAGCCTCCTGATAGAATAAATCATATTTTTATAGTGATTATGACTTCTTAGTAGCTATATGGACTAGAGCTAGAAAGAGGCGATAAGGAAACGTGTTTAAAAAATACTGTACTCCTTCCCATTCTTACAATCTACTCCTAGCATAGAATTAAAAGGTGCAATTCAAAGCTGTACCAAAATACTTGTATGAACCTTGTATATAAGATGTACATACAACAGTATATATTGTCTGCCTTAGCTTTGTAGACACTTTGTACTGCCATACTAAGAGGATACAAAAGAGATTTTATTTTCCTCCCCTAAAAGTCTATTACTAGCTTTATATATAAAAAAAATAAAATAAAATAATATAAACCATATAATGCCTCAAATGCATCTTATATGAAACTTAACTTACAGAAAAAAGTAACCATGTAGCAGGTGTAATTATTTTCTTAATGCAGTAAGATATCAGTCTGTTCTTTAACATTATGAAACACAGCGCTCTAACAGTTTATCACCCATAAGGAATAGGTCATAAATCCCTTACACAATTAATGTTCCATAGGGTAAAGTCAGCTCTGATTGCCATTAACCTAAAATTACTATCTCAATAAGTTTAATTATCAAAAATGTCAAACTCTTAATTCATGACCTTATGTTTCTGGGCATGTACTGCTCTGGAATGCAGCAATGCAGGTTTCAAAATGTAAGACCATCATATAAACATTAAAAACATAGGAAACAATAAAAGGTTATTAAATAACTTAATGGGTTTAATCAGGTAGTAGTCCAATGAATGTCATGGTATAAGTATAATTACACACAGCATGGCCCCCACATGTGCCCTCTACTCAAGTAAACTGAATCAAATGGCTGTGATTAAAATTATGGGCAATAAAAAATAAGCACTTATGTCATGGGCATAATTATACGCTACATGGGAACCACAAAATCTATGTCCTGGCAAAGTCACCAAGCACGCATTAAAAGTAAAAAAAGAAAAAAAAAAAAAAAAGAAAATCTGCAAAACTGCAGAAAAACCTCCAGACTAAATGAAAATTACAACAGTATATTTTAGTCATTTTACAAATATAGCAGCTGGAATTATCCTCATTAGACTAATGCCTTAAACTATTACACTTAAGGGAAGACTAGCAGCTATATGAGTATGCAAAAAATTATTGTTGTAACAACATTTTATAGGAGCATGAATTACACTGGAAGAAAAATTTATTTTAAAACACAAACTTAAATCTTTAATGGATATAAGTGCAAGTTACTTACAAAGCCAAACAATAAAAAAAGTACTTTTTGTAAAAAAGTAATCCATTAAAAGAAATTCTTTAACTGTCACCAAAAAAAGTATTTAGTATTTAGATCTGGACCGGTATTGAGAATGAGCCGGGAGAGGCCGTTCTCAGCAGATTCCCCTCCCGGCTTTGTGTTACATGACAAGACAGCCTTATAATGTAAGTCTATGGACACATCTTAATCACTGACAATAACGTGGTTGTCTCTCCGCTCACTCTATTCATCAGTCAGGATCTGAACACTCAAACCCTGACCAATAAATTCTTTTACAATACATGTGGATGCAGTTTTGCAAAATGATACGGAATTGAAAGCATCCTACTGACATTAAAATTGTATAGGCGGTCAGAGATTTAATTTTGGTGAATTCCAGCCACCAGGGATGGGGATACATATACAGTATAGATAGATAGATCAGTAATGTAATTATATATATATATATATATATATATATATATATATATATATTTTTTTTTTTTTTTTTTATGCACATATATTAAATGCATTACTGTACTATTATTTTATTGAACTTTAAAATGCTCTTCAGTTCTTAGTACTTTTCTAAACCATCCAAATATGTCAGTGTAGTCTATTTCCATGGCAACACCAGTACAGTGCCAATATTGAATATGCACTTTTATCTACAGGCTAGAAATGATGAAGCTGGAGTTGCATTCTTACAAAAGTTGGAATATTATGTATCCCTTTGTAGAATGATAGACTAGACTAGAAAATTGTGACGTTTTCCTTTTTTTTTGTCTGTGGATTTACTATCTGTAGACTTGTAATATACATAACTGGTTCAGCCTTTTTGCTAGAATGTTAAATATTAAATTCTGGTCACAGGGAATGAAATATTAATCTCTTATATTGATGATAAGGTAAATATCACTGGATGCTCCATAGGTAGTATAAAAACATTGTTTCTGAATGTGCAGTCCCAAATACTTGACAGTTACAACCTAAAACTAAAAATGCAAATGACTGTTTTTTTGTGTGTGTTTTTTGTATTACCTTGCTCAATTTATTATCTTTCAGTAGCCTAATTATATGTTGGGTAGTTCTACATTTTGAAAGGTATGTTTTAAGATTAAAGGAAAGTTATGGCCGAGACCCATTCCTTAAGAATGGCTGGAGAAGGGGTGGGTGGAAAAAATTACACCCAATTACCTCTCCACCTGCACTGCCTCCCACATTTTGCCTCTCTGACCCCTGGTGTCTGACTGCTTCCTGGTTGTAAGATGGGCCCTGGGACATGACGTGGCAGGCCCGCTCACCCATTCAGCGGCACCTGGAATGGCTGAGGAGGCCTGTCACATTACGTCCTAAGTCCCGTCTCAAGACTAGGTAGTGGCTAGACACCAGGGACTGGAAAGGCGGAATGCATGTGGCAGCTCGAGAGAGGGATGTAAGTGGATGTTATTTTTCTTACCCCCTCCCTCCCTAGTATCAGCCGGAGTTCTTCTTTAATAAACTAAAAATGTATTGAAGAATAAACTTGCAAAAAATTAAAATTATACAAAATATTTGCATATAGTTTTGAAGGGACTTTGAGTGTTTTAACTTCTAGTTATGGTCACATGGCTGAACCAGGGTATTAGTTCAATTTATAGGCAATGCAACAGGGTTATAGCAAACCACCCAGCATAAGGTGCAGTAATAAAAAACAGTCCAGAGTAGAGATGGGAAAACTTTTGAAAATTTTGGTTCAAACCGCTCATCGAACTTAAACGTAGTGCTAGCTATTACAGTGAAAAAAAAGGGAAAATGTCATTGTGCAACAAATGTCAATCCTCAGGCACGGTATATCACTTTCACTATATCTGACACATGTTTAAATGTTGCAAAATGAAATTTTCTTTCAGGACAGAAGTTGATGTTGGTGGATCAGTAGTGTTAAAATTTTCTCCCTGGACATTAGTGGATGTAAGTGAATCAGCAGTGTATACTTACATTTTCTCCAAGGTTGGAGGTGGCAGCGTCAGCAGGAGCACTTTCTTTGACCCAAAGGGGTCAAGGACAGATGCTTGGAGGTGGAAGTAGTTTAATGTCCTTACAATGTGCACGTTAGATCTCATGCATGAATCTCTTTGGTTGTTTAACTGTCTCCAGCTTAACTAAATTGGTAAGGCGGAAACCCCTAATGGCATAGAGAAATGACCTTCTGACCCTAGCTCTGGTCATACCCCAAAAAACTTTACCCTAATAGTGCATTCATGTGTTGCTCATGTGTTGCGTAAAACTTACAGCAGATCTATATGCCGGTCAGTTCAGAAATATGTAGTTTCAGTTTTGAACTAGGTAGTTCTGCAGTGAACAGCTGCACATCTGCTGTGGGTTTTAGGCAGTAGCAACCAAAAAGCAACCACTCACGAATGAATGCAAAGTAATCTACATTTCAGCAACAGATTGCTGCTGGCAGTAGCTTTAGGAGTTTCTTGAATCACAGTTAGAGGACAGCATTCTCAGTGATATTTACCCCATCAAGAACCCTTCCTACACTCTGATACCACTCAAGAAACAGTGAAAGCAGTTAAAACCGCGCAGACAATTACCCTATCAGCAACCACTGTGTGACCTCTAACTACCCTTGTGATATCTTAAAACCCTAAGAACAGTAATAAGCCACTCACCATGTGTGTCTGGAAAAATGAGATGTGAATGGTAATATTCCTTGTAACAAGCACCAGGGATGGAACCCCACAGCTATGGTTACCAAGAAGGGAAATGTTCGCTTTGTGAACCATAGTCATGGGGATTTGAATCTGCATATTACTGTTCTTGGGACGTGGGTTGCACAGTGCACTTTGCAGAGGCATAAAGCTGGTGTGGCTAGATATGCCTGTGTTGTAAATAGTTTGATTGGGCAAAACCATGGGTAATTTACTTGGGGTTACTTGATGTTATTTGATGTTGGTTATTTGATGTTGGTATTTACATGTATTCAAATGGACTTTTGGCTATTTTTTACATGATTATCTGATAATTTGGCGTCTAAGGGGGAAACATTACTACATTTTAAAAAAAGATAAAGTAGTCATTCTGGGTGACAAAAAGAATGGCTTCCTCAAAAAGTAAAGCAATTGACAGGCATCACACATCATCTGCCAATGTTTAAATTTCAGCTTTGCATGAAGCTGCTTGAATACCTCAGGAGGAAGTATGACATCGCTGTTCCCTGCTCATACAGCTGTACTAATATGTGAAAAGCTGAGTTCCATCATGTTGGCACTTCACAGATCATTCCACGTTCTGGTAAAGCACACTGTAGTTGAATCTGGAGGAGGGCGTTTCATGCAGAGTATGAGTGGCTAAAATGTGTGCCCAGCTTGCGTAACATCTTCATCAACTCCTTAGTCCAGTGAAGGAAAATAGGAACCTTCGGACTATCAGTTTAATGACGTAAGCCATGCATGCAGCAGGAGTCAGCCCTCCGCACTGCAGTGCCGGTGCAATGTTTTGCCTGTTGTTACAGTGAGGGGTCAGCCAGTTAGCGATTTCCTCTTGAATGAAGCCAAGCAGTTCCTGCCCTGTGTGGCTGCTTTCACCCATGCTGCACAAATGCAGGACATCCTGACAGCAAAAGGCTTGGCAATGTTGGTAAGACACAGGGACAAGATGTACTCCTGACTGCTGAGAAGCTGAGGCCAAAGTAATGGAGGAGGAGGCTGCGAATCCTGGTGATAGCCACTTAAGCCACAGCGGAGGCAAGAGTGGTGTGACCTGGACCAGTTGTTACTGCTGTTGTTGTACCTCACCCAGAAGGATGTTGATCCAGTGGGCAGTGATGGAAATATATTGCCCTCCACAAGTCAGCGCTAAGGTGCAGTTGGAGACAGAAAATCCTAAGGAATTGGTAACTTTCTACTCGGTACTTTCCACTTCAGTTAGGCAAAAGCCATGAGCTCCCTGAATGGTTTAAAATCCAACTGGAATGGGAATGACTGCAAGGCAAGCAGTTTAGCCAAGTGAGCATTCAGCTTCAGTGCAGTAGGTTGGGTGCTGGTATACTGCTGTCTTTGGCCTATGGACTCATGCTGTCTAAGCAGTGGTGGTGTTTGACCTCATGGCCCAATGGAGGAGACAGAGGTGGATGGTGCAGAGTAAGAGCTGCTGCCTACAAAAGAAGTAGAGGAACCCTGGCTTGCACTGATAAATGTGTTGCACGGCGGTAGATGCTGCCGTTTGTAGTTGCTGACAAGCAGTGGCATTGGGGTCCCAATTCTGCCAGGCAGTGAGGTGGTGGCATTCCCAGTAGCGGTCTTGGGCACCAAGCATCCCACGCAATTGCGTGGGGCCCCCGACATCCAGGGGGGGCCGCGCTCTGGTGCCCAAGACCGCTGCGGCTAACTATGTGCGCTCTTAACGAGCGCACATAGTTACAGGCAGCAGCGGCACTGACAGGGCAGGAGCCATTGGCTCCCTCCCTGTCAGTCATTTTTGTGGCCGCAGGAAGTGTTTTCCCTGTGGTCACAAGAGGCCGCTCTGTGTCTCTGGTGCCGGCGCTCGAGGCGTCACTGGAGCGCCGGTGCCATGACAACGGGAGAGCGGCCTCTTGTGACCGCAGGGAAAACACTTCCCGCGGCCACAAGAGGGAAGAGAAGAGGAGACGCCGGACCCAGGTGAGTAAAAATGTTTTTTTTTTTTTTTTGTGTTATATAATATATAGGAGGTATAGCACACAGTGGGGGCCTATATAAAAGGGGAGGAGCGCACAGGGGGGCTATATAAACGGGGGGAGCGCACAGGGGGCTATATAAACGGGGGGAGCACACAGGGGGCTATATAAACAGGGGGAGCGCACAGGGGGGCTATATAAATGGGGGGAGCGCACAGGGGGCTATATAAATGGGGGAGCGCACAGGGGGCTATATAAACAGGGGGCGCGCACAGGGGGGTTAAATAAATGGGGTGAGCACACAGTGGGGGTCTATATAAACAGGGGAGCGCACAGGGGGGCTATATAAACAGGGGAACACACATGGGGGCTCTATACAAGTGGGGGAGCGCACGGGGGGCTATATAAACGGGGGGAGCGCACAGTGGGGGTCTATATAAATGGGGGAGCGCACAGGGGGGCTATATAAACAGGGGAGCACACATGGGGGCTCTATACAAGTGGGGGAGGGCACGGGGGCTATATAAACTTGGGGAGCGCACAAGGGAGCTATATAAACGGGAGCACACAGGGGGGTATATACAAGTGGGGGAGCTCACAGGGGGCTATATACAAGTGGGGGAGCTCACAGGGGGCTATATACAAGTGGGGGAGCTCACAGGGGGGCTATATAAGGGGGGAGCACACAGGGGGGCTATATACAAGTGGGGGAGCTCACAGGGAGGCTATATACAAGTGGGGGAGCCCACAGGGGGTATATACAACTGGGGGCAGCAAACAGGGGGTATATACAACTGGGGGCAGCACATGGGGGGCTATATACTAGTGGGGGAGCACACAGGGGGTATAAACAACTGGGGGGAGCACACAGGAAGTATATACAACTGGGGGGAGCACACAGGGTATATACGACTGAGAGCAGCACACAGGGGGTCTATATAGTATACTGGGGGAGCACACAGGGGGTCTATATAGTATACTGGGGGAGCACACAGGGGGGCTATGTATAACTGGGGGATCACACAGGTCTATATATAACTGGGGGAGCACACAGGGGGGTCTATATACCACTGGGGACAGCACACAAGAGGTATATACTACTGGGGCAGCACACAAGTGGTATTTACTACTGTCGGCAGCGCACAAGGGGTCTATATAACTGGGGGCAGCACACAGCGGTCTTTATTACATTGGGACTGCACAGAAGTGCCTATATGCCTTACTACTATACTGGGGCACAGAACATACCTAATTATTAAGTGGGAGCACAGGGACACCTTTAATCTGTGGGGGCACAGAGGGGCGTAACAACTATATAGACGTAGAGGGGACCAAACTATTGTATGTGTTGGAGCCTAAAATATTTCTCTGACAGATTCTGGAAGGAAGATTACCAGCCGGGAGAAGACTTCAAGGTGGCCCACGCTGGATGGAGAGAGAAAGAAAAAGAAGTAAACGACGCTGATCAGAGAAGACGCCTCCTGTAAGTCACTGGATGTAACTGCACTCTGTTATAGGGTCTGTAGTGATAGGGGTCATGGTGTGGCAGTATTATGTTATGGCATCATTGGTAATATCTTCCTGTTTTGTTCAAAGCAGTTTTGAGGTGATATGTAATCTCTGTATGGTGGTAGGAGGGTTATAAGAGGACTACTGGGGGGGGCAGCGCCTGTCGAGGGGGGGGGGCATGGGGGGGCCCCAGGCATGACTTCGCTTGGGGCCCCAGAAATGCCAAGACCGCCCCTGGGCATTCCATGTGCCTTCTCATCAAAATGGTAGCAAAATTTCCACTTGTTCCACAGCTCACTTTATGTTTACTTCAGAACAGTATTGGCAGCTCTTATTAGTGGAGTGCATACTGGCTGTTGACTGCTGACGCTGCCTGCGGGTACCTTTTGCCAGGCTGGGTATTCCTGACTGCTAGTTGGCTGACTAGCTGAGGGTGCACATCTACCTCTTTTGCTTTGTAGTGATCCACTGATTCTTCGACGCTGGCTTTCTGGCACAACCACACCTTCATTCTCTGATTCTGCCTGTGGACCTGGATGCCAATCAGGGTCTGCAACACTATCCTCTTTGTAATTGGGGATGAATGTTTCCTCACCAATGCTGTCATCCTCTGGTGTCTTGCAGTATGATCCAAAAAGTGCCTCTCCCAGGCTCTCCTTACTACCTTGAGGGCTTTCAAAGGCTGGAATCTCAACACTGACTTACAAACACTGACTATCTAGACATTCCTCTTCCTGTACTGAAAACAGTGGTTAAGACTCCAAAAGTAGCACTAGGCTTGACAGAAGTTGACAGGCAAATGGTGCTCCAAAGGTGTTTAGCATCGTCAAGACAGGAAAAGGGGCAGAGGACAAAAAATGTCCTTGCCATGTAACAGTGGTGTCAAAATTTATTCAAACAGGGAATGGACATAATATGCCTTCTGCTTCTGTGGGTTACCTTCACCCAAGATGGCCGGAAAGTACATTATTTGTTAATAAGACATTTATGTCAGTGCCAAAATATATTCAAAAAGGGAGTGGACGTAATATGCCACACGCCTCTGTGGATTACCTTAACCCAACATGGCCAGAAAGGACATTATTTGTTAATAAGACACTTTATGTTAGTCCCAAAATACATCCTAACAGGGAATGGACGTAATATGCCACCTGTGTGGGTTAAATTAACCCAAGATAGCCAGCAAAAATGTTGTTGGGAAAAGTAACACATTTATCACTGTGCCACACACCAAACACAGAAAACTGATGTAACCTGCAAGTGCCTCAGTGGTTCAACTGACACACTTCTTCTCTAAAACAGTCTTACCTCACTGCAACCATTTCTAAATTGCCCTGCCTCCCTTTCTCTCTCTCTCTCTCTCTCTCTCTCTCTCTCTCTCTCTCTCTCTCTTGTCTTTCAAGCTTTATTTCCATATCTTATTTTTCCAATTCTATGATCTATATCAGTCATGTCAAACTCTGGGCCACGGGCCAAATCTGACCTGTGGTGCCATTATTTTTAGCCTGCCAAGCAATCCAGAATTTGGATTACATCTGGCCCTCCATGGCTACTATATAAAAGACTATAGGGGACGGCTGGCTACTATATAAGAGTTTATGGGGGAGGGCTGCATACTATATAAGAGACTATGGGGGAGGGCTGGATACTATATAAGAGACTATGGGGGAAGGCTGGTTACTATATGAGACTATGGGGAGGTCTGGCTAATATATAAGAGACTATGGGGGAGGGCTGGCTACTATATGAGACTACAGGGGAGGCGCTGGGTACTATAAAAGAGACTATTGGGGAGGACTTGCTACTATATGCAACACTTGGGGGGGACTGGCTACTATTTAAGCACTATTGGGAGGGCTGGCTAATATGTGGGGCAATTTTTGTTGGGTTGGCTACTATATGGGGAAATATTGGGGGGGTAGGCTATTACATGGGTTGGAGTTTATTCATATCATAGCAATTTATCATGTCATTTATCATAGTGCACATCGCTGTGAGACGCACACCACTGACAGTGACAGGAACAACACACGCTGCTCTGACAGTGCCAGGACCGCTGCATTCAATAATTATGAAGGTTGGCCCGCGACTTTGTCCAATTTTTAATTTTGGCCCACTGTGTATTTGAGTTTGACACCCCTGATCTATATAATAATTTCTATGTTTACAATGAACTAATGTCTGGATTTAATTGGATAATTTTGAACTAACATTTTTTGGATTGGTCCTTATAGTTTGTATGGCAAATAGCAGGAGATTTTTTCTATAAATAAACTTGGATTTATTAGACCAATCTAAGTGGCTCTATATACTGTAAGCAGCCTGTGTGTATTTGATTAACTCCCCAGCAGCTGAGGGTCTCAATTATATAGGGGCCTATATACTAACCTGTATTCATGTCTCCTAGGCAACTGACTCGAGGTATTCTGATTCAAAAGCTTAACTAAATTTTCTAAAACAACACAATACATTTGATTTTTTTGTGACAATTCCCGTTATTAGATGAGCACAAGCTGTGTGAAGAGTTAGGGCCCTATTACATAGAAATCGTGAGAAAAATTGTTATATCGTTCAAATTTAAGCAATTTCTGAGTGTATGTATTTCGTTGATGGCATCTTTTGAGCTGACCATAAAATCATTATTAATCATTCGCAAATCTTTCGGGAGTATGTACACATTGTTCGTTCGTAATTGTGATCATTTGTATAGTAGAGTACATGCACAATCGTGATTAAGATGGTAACTAATGACTATTGTTCCATGTATTATGGTGAATCATTTTTCAGGCCGCTCCCAAAAGCGCTTGTTTGCAATAATTTATCGTTAATCGGTGGAAACAAAAAATCACTCTGTCCAATAGGACCCTTAGTATCTACCGATGTTGGTCCATATTTCAGCAATAACAAGATAAGTGGTTGTCGCTATGACACAAGCTTTGTACAAGCTATCTACATCAATCACTCTTGGTCTCCGTAGCTTTTACACACAGGGAAACTCCCAACCCACTCACTCTAGTTACTGCTCTGCTGACAATCTGGATGACTTAGGGCCCTTTTCCACGGGCCGAGCAGGGCCCGATCAGCAATGTAAACGAGCGCCGATCTGCTAGATCGTCGCTCGTTTACTGGGCCTATTCCACGGCCCGATGATCGTTGAGTGAGGGCTGCAGGGACATTGTTACTGATGTCCTTGCAGCCCTTGCAGCATACATTACCTGTCAGGTCTTCTCCTCCGCTCTGTCTTCCTCCCCGGGTCCCGCGCCCTTTAGCTTCAGAATGGCCTGTCAGCCGCGGCTGTCCCGGCCTGTGATTGGCTGAGCGCTCCGTCAGCTGACGGGCCATTCTAAAGCTAGAGCGTGCGGGACCCGGGGAGGAAGACAGAGCGGAGGAGAAGCCCTGCAGGTAATGTATGCTGCTTCTCAAATCGTCGATCACCGCGCACCGCTATTCCACCGTAGCGATGCACGGTGGGGGAACGATGATTTTAGGTCTGGCCCTAAATGAACGATCAGCCGATGACACAATCACCGGCTGATCGTTCTCTCTATTCCACCGAGCGATAATTGGCTGAATCGGTACCTATGGAATAGGGCCCTTACAGTCTCTGCAGGGAGGCTCTCCTACACACTCTGGACAACCACTTATCCCTCACAGCTTGTCTGCGGCACTTGGGTCATAATATCTCCCTGGTCCCTTGGGTTACATCAGTAGCCCCATAAATATATAAGTACTATTTTTCCTATTATTGTTTCTTGGTTAATGTGTCAACAACCATAAGAAGGCAACCCACCTGTTTTCATTAGCTACAGTTTCCCCCCCTCTCACCTGGTAGCTGGAAAAATATAGGGGGAATTTATCAGAATTGTTCTAAATGGAAAGTGGTCTATATTATACCCTTTGCCTTTAAAGCACTTTTCTCCTGCACCAAATTTGTAAAAATGGCACAGGCACCATCATAAATTTGGAGCCGGGCATCTTCGCATTTGCGACATCTTAAGGCATAATTTGCGCCATTTTTAAGTGATGTCTAGACTGGAGTGGCTTTGGGTCATTTTTGTGTTTTTTTTTGCACCATTTTTAGAAAAAGTTGCATTTGTTAAATTAGCTTTGGCACTGAAAACAGGCTTTTTTTTTCATCCAAAGATACTGTATACTGTACATAAAATGATAATTTCTCCATAGTGT
This sequence comes from Dendropsophus ebraccatus, assembly GCF_027789765.1. NCBI lineage: Eukaryota > Metazoa > Chordata > Amphibia > Anura > Hylidae > Dendropsophus > Dendropsophus ebraccatus. The sequence continues at coordinate 64,642,429 of NC_091460.1, read as the reverse complement.
CTCCCACCTTTTGTGACTGCAGGGATTCTTTGTCAACCATCTAGCATGGTCGATGAGGGCTGTAAAGCCCCATAGAAAAATTCTACAAGCAACCTATGTTTTCTAAAAACAAGCCTGGCTCCACAGCACACTTTCCACCCAAGCACAAATATTATGAGAAGACGTCTCCTAATATGCCGAGAACAATAGCATTTGAACACGATTTACAGTACATAATAGTTATACTTGACTTAAGAGATCACAATGGTCCCTTTCTCTTTCATAAGGCCTTCTCTGATGAACACTTGATCTTGCAGATCAAATCATTTGTGAAAATTTAATTTTAGGAAGTGGAAACAAGATTAACAGTTTATCAAACTTTTTGTTGGCTTATATGGTATACCAATGAGAAGTCTAAAAGACCACCACTACAGTACCACTTCATGACATCTGATATGTTTGAAAACATTTTAGATGTTCAAAGAACTTCCTTCCCTTAAAAATAAGTACAAGTGGGTTGCAGAATTATCTATATTCTTGACTGAACAATGGCCATTTCTTTGAAAAAAGAATAGAAAGTACAGTATAGCGATAATCAGCAACAGGAGTCATTTCAGTTACAGTAGTGCACACATTACTCCAAATTAATGTCCTCATCTGTTGAATTGGATTTAATGTATTCAAAAAGTGATATTATTTCAAATTTATATAAAAAAGAACCCTATAACTTAATCTCAATCTCCTAAAAAAACTATTGTGTTCATTTAAATCAGGGGTGTCAAACTCAAATGCACAGTGGGCCAAAATAAAAAATTTGGAAAAAGTCGCGGGCCAAACTTGATATCTATTTAAGCATGCAAGCAGCATTTTTGGCCCTTTCATAGCTGTGTTTCTGACACTGTCAGAGTGGTGTGCATCACCCAGCACTTTGCACTACAAAAAATATATGGTAAATTTCCACAATAGTGCCTCAAATGGTAATAGCGCCCCATACAATAGCCAGCCACAGTAGTGTTCTGTACAGTAGACAGCCCCCCCCACAGTAGTGTCCCATACATTAGCCAGCCCCCCCACCATAGTGTCCCATACAGTAGCAAGCCCTCCCTCAGCATTGTCCATACAGTAGCCAGCCTCTCAGCAGTAGTACCCCATACAGTAGCCAGCCTCTCCACAGCAGCGTCCCATACAGTAGCCAGGTCCCACAATAGTGTTTCATACAGTAGCCACCCTCCAACAGTAGTGTCCATACAGTAGCCAGCCCCCCACAACAGTGTCTCATACAGTAGCCAGGCCCCCCACAGTAGTGCCATATAGTAGCCATTCACCCACAGCAGTATCCCATACAGTAGCCAGGCCTCACAATAGTGTTCATACAGTAGCCAGCCCCCCCACAGTAGTGTCCATATAGTAGCCAGCCACCCACAGTAGTGCCCCATATAGTAGCCAGCCCCACATAGTAGTGTCCCATACAGTAGCCAGCCCCCCAAAGTAGTGTCCATATAGTAGCCAGCCACCCACAGTAGTGTCCCATATAGTAGCCAGACCCACATAGTAGTGTCCCATACAGTAGCCAGCCCCCCACAGTAGTGTCCATATAGTAGCCAGCCACCCACAGCAGTGTCCCATACAGTAGCCAGGCCTCACAACAGTGTTTATACAGTAGCCAGCCCCCCCCACAGTAGTGTCCATATAGTAGCCAGCCACCCACAGTAGTGTCCCATATAGTCACCCACAGTAGTGTCCCATATAGTAGCCAGCCCCACATATTAGTGTCCCATACAGTAGCTAGCCTCCCACAGTAGTATCCATATAGTAGCCAGCCACCCACAGTGGTGCATCACACAGTATAACAGGTTCATTGAAAAATCCCAGATTATTGGCGTATTGGGTATATTTGAATCTGTGCATATTAACAGGATATTAAACATATTATGCTATAATAATTAATACCTTCTGTGAATATAAATGATGTTTTCTGCTGAACTCTATTTAATTTTTTTTTCTGGTTTATGATTTCATAGTCAAGCATTTTATATGTTATGTTGCAGAGCATCCATCTCCTGCAAACCTATCGTGTTCATTTACATTACCCCAGGTGGCACTATGAAACAGAGATACAATGTCAGCCTTATCAAAATTCTACCTGACAGCATACTCTAGGGCCAGGTTTATGGTTTATATGTGCAAGAAATACAAATAAATGCACACTCGCATACAGATTACACTGGTAATTGAATTGTGGCCCCTTGACATTTACTTTTTACATCTTTGATTAAAAGTAGTTACAAATGATAAAAATGGAAGAGATTTAAAATAAATGTATAATCTGCTTTAACTTAAATCTATTATGAGACAGAATCTTCCTTCATATAGAAGTGCAGTAGCATTGGCTGCTAGGAAGACATTAGGCAGTTGTGGATGCTGCTGCTAAGAATAGCTCTGCAAAATGTTTTGTGCAGCTCAGCACCTGGACGTTGTGCATGTCATATGGGGACACACCACTTAATCAAGGGTTACATTAGAGTTTTTGGCATGCTAAAATACAACACAAGGACACATTGTACTTGCAATGATAGGTAGCTTCAGTATTGCTATGATAAGATAAAAAGTATTGTGCTGTAAGAGATGATTAATTGCAATATACACATATAAAACTAAATTAAACTGGCCAAAAAAACAATCCAGCCTTGAAAAACATGTTTATATATAATGAAGAGAGCATGGTAGATAAGATAGCAAAATGTTACCGTATAAGTATACTTTTCATTTAACCCTTTTATCCTTAATATGCTACATTATTGTAGCTATTATATATTAACCCCTTCAAGACAGAGCCCTTTAACTCACAAAAGTCCGGGTCAAATTAATGCAATGTTCCTCCCCGCCTTATAAGAGCCATAGCGCTTTTATTTTTCTACCTACAGGGCTGGTTGGGGTGTCATTTTTTGTGCCATGATCTCTAGTTTTTATTAATATCATATTGGTGTAACAGAACAATTTTGATTGCTTTTTATAATTTTTTTTCCTGATATATAATAAAAAAATTTTGCAATCCTAGTGTTTTTTTTTTTTTTAGTATACGCTGTTCACCGTGCGGAAACAATAATGTTATAGCTCAATAGATTGGACAATTCCGCACGCTACGATATGTAATATGTTTTTGTTAAAATATTTTTATTTTTATAATGGGCAAGGGGGTATATTAAACTTTTATTGGGGGAGTATACGTTTTTTTTAATACTTTGAAAACCTTTTTTTACTACACTTATTTTCACAGTAAATCATGCAATCATTAGATTGTATGTACTCATTTATGCTATGCCATAGCATAGAATAGATCAGTGTAATCGGTGATCTATGCATAGAGCCTGCATGAGAGCAGACTCTATGCATAGAACGCCAAACCGTCAGGAAGAAGGTAAGAGGCTTACCTCCGCCCATCGGTACATGTGATCGGGACGCCTGCAGCCATCACTCAGTGACTGGTGATTGTTCTGTCACTGAGTACCTTAAACGCTGCGATAGCTATCGATTGCAGTGTTTAAGGGGTCAATGAGATGCAGCTGCTGGATCGCAGCTGTCTCTCATTATCCTCAGCTCCCTGGACACTGATGTGTGTGGTGGCGCTCTCACTGCAGCGGTCCTGCACACATCAAACCCCTTCAGTGTCAGGAACATGCATATACATTCCTGCTGCACTTGGTATGTGCAGCAGGAACGTATATCTACGTATTGCTAATGTGAAGGGGTTAAGGGCCTATTTACATGTCTCTCTAAAACCTCCCTTAGGAGACCATGACCACTAGTGCACTTCCTCCATAGGCCTTCAACTTCATATGGAGGATTTCTTTTGTTGAATTTATACAGAATTTGACAGAAAGAAAAATTGTGACATGCTCCATCAGATTCAGTATAATGCAAATATTTCTCCCTGGAAGCTTAATAATATATAGTGTCATGCAGAGTTTGACTTTTATTTACACTGAAAAGGCATGATTTGTGCCACAATGCAGATGTTATATTGCAGAGTGTGAAATGATTAACTTCTGTTTGTGAGTAAGTTAAGGGAACATATAATTAGAAAGTCACCTATTGTTTCAGGGTGCGTTCACACATAGCGAGTTTGCAGCTGATTTCAAACCCTAAATTTTGCAGCAAATCTGCTGTGATACTTGGCATTACAGACTATGGCCCAGCATTCTCCCAGAATTTAGTAAAAGCCAAATTTAAACAGTTAGCTGCCAAAAAAATGAACAGCAAATGCTTACCTGTTCGTGCTCCCCTGTGCGCTCCTGCCTCAGTCTCCAGGTCCTTGCTTACTGATGTCCTGCTCAGTCAATCACTGAGCTGTCCCGTTGCAGCAAGTGATTGGCTGATCAGGCCTTTATTGAGCAAGGACCCGGAGACTAAAGCAGGAGTGCACCAGGGGAGTGCAGGTAAGCATTTGCTACTTATTATTTTAACTGGCAGCTAATTAGTTAAATATGGCTGCCACTACAGGGCCATAGACTGTAAGGTTACAGTCTATGGTAATGCGTATTGCAGCAAATTTACTGCTAGACTTGCAGTGTGAAATCCGCTGCTAACTTGATATATGTGAACACAGCCTTAATTAAGTGTTTTTGAAACATTTTTGAAACATTTTTTTTAGTGATTTTTTTTTTAAATTTTCTATTTTACCTTCTATATTATAAAATAATATAATTATAAAACTAAGCTGAGACTTTCTGCTCTGCCTGTGGTGGTAATGCTGTAAAAAGATCGACAGTATACAGCATTACAGTGATAAGTGACCCCAGTAGATAGAGAGCATCAGTATAAGACAATAGCAGCTCCCTTTGGAATGGCTTCTTCAAAGATCACAGAGTATATTTCACCCTTATCCCAAGGGGACAGGTCCTGTCTATGGTTGTCTATGTACGGGAGGATTGCTGTAAAGCTAAATGCAGTTAAAAACAGCTCAGGTAAGATGGCAGATCCCATAACAATGTAAAAAAAAATTCAACAGAACACTCAAAGAACATGTTTCAATATTAGTAAAAGAAATTCTAGCTCATACATTGCCTTAAAAATGATAAAAAAGGAACACTGTGGTGGACATTTTTTATATACCATTTGTGCTGTCTTAAACAACAAAAAGGTTAAATATTGTATAATCATTTTATAAATGATAATAATGGAGCAACCTTTCTTTGTTTTCAAAGCAGAGGCCTCCATTGCCCCAGGGACCAGCTGAGGTGACCTGAGGGCTGAACATGGGGGCAGACGCTTAAAGAGGCTGGCACCTTTATAGTAAAATAGTTCAGTGTACAGTATTAGTAACTGTACTCACTGTATATACTGACAGCAGCTCTCTGTGTACCTCACAGAGCTAATATCAGACTCCCCTCCTCCAGGCTGCCCTGCTCTGTGGTGTTTTGGTCCATAAAATGGCTGACATGGAGGAGCATGTGACTGTGCCCCACCTCCCAGTGTCCCCCACTGAGCCTGTATATGTCTATGGAGGACACGGGGAGGGGGGGCATGGTCACATGCTTCTCCATGTCGGCCATTTTATGTACAAAAACAAAACAGAGCAGGGCAGCCCAGCCTGGAGGAGGGGAGTCTGATATTAGCTCTTTGAGGTACACGGGGAGCTGCTGTCAGTATATACAGTGAGTACAGTTACTAATACTGTACATTGACTTTTTTTTTTACTATTTTTACCTCAGCTCCTTGTGCAGAGCTGGACTGGGACTAAAAAGCGTTGATGCTTTGTTTTTGCAGTATTTAGTTGACCTCTGAATATTTACCCCTGAATATTACCACACAATATTACACACTATGCCTTCTTACAATAATAGTGCCAATGTGTATCTGTACAATCTCTAGTATGGATACCATTGTTATTGTCTTCCTATCCGATACAGAAGTAACTAATCCAGGTTATACAGTCATTCCAGCCCCTATGTAGGTTTTAAAAATGTATGGCTTATCCTCAGGATAGGAAATCAATATCAGATTGACAGAGGTCTCACTATTAATAACAGCAGTGGCAGATACCACAGCCTTGTCCTGTTCAGCTGAATGTTACCAATAGTATGGGGATTACAGGCACTGAGCTGATGGAAGCAATGAAGAGGCTGCAACAGCTTAGTGGAACCGCTAATCAGGGGGCTGCTTAGATTGGCGCTCACCAATCTGATATTGGTGGTCTATCCTGAGTATAGGCTATTCATTTTGTAAAGCTGGCTAAAGCACATAAACAGAGGAACAGACAGCGCTTAGCAGTATCCCCTTCTCTGTCTTCACATACTTACCATGCTTCATGTGTGGTAGGCATAAAAAAAGTTTAAAGGGCGCCATAGAGTGATAACGTAAACAACAGATTGTAGGTCGAACAAGCTGATAATGAAACTGCTCACCTGATGGTGTTGTGCTAAGAAAGGAGAGAGGTAAGGAGAGAGGTAGTAGCCGTAGCAGCCAGGTTCCAAGGGTAGATGCCGAGATCCCAAGCCAGGAGATCAGGGAATGGAGAATGTCAAGTAGGAATGTCAAGTAGGAGAGACATCTCATGTCTCTCCTACTTGACAAAGGGGCAATTTATGCCTCGAAACGCGTTGTTTATGAGACCATTAAAATTCATTGTTTTACGTCATTAAACCTGAAGCCGTGAAGCGCCGTCATTCTGGCTCCTGTGGTCCCCGCCTACCCCGAGGATCCGACACTTCATCTATCATGTGTGGTAGGTGGCAGACATGCAGACCTGTTGTAGTGCCGGTGTAAGAAGTCAGAGTATACCCACAGTCCAGACTATACCTGGGCTTGAAGTGTCCCAAGCTAGATTATACCCCCGGTATATTTTGGCCTAGGCCAATTCATACCCCTTAGACCATATTATACCCCCATGAACTCAGTAGCATTAAGTGATATACACACAAGCTACTTAATTTTTTACTTTTTTTCAGGGATTTAGCTTTATATGGTAAATAAAGAGTACCTGCCATGACAAAAATGTTTTGAACTTAAATGTGTGATCAGACCATGGCCAATCAGGAGAACAAATGGGGAGAAGTCAGCGTGCCACTTGGCTAACCAAGTGTATGCAGTCAGAAAATGACACAGAGCCAGCATTGGGCATATGGCGCATGGACTTTTCCGGGGTCATTATCCTGATTAGGGATGGTCCGAACCAAGTTCGGTTCGGGTTCGTATGAACCTGAACTCTCGGTAATGATTCCCGCTGTCTACCCGCTCCGTGCAGCGGGCGGATCCAGCGGGAGGACCGCCTGGAAAACTGGGATACAGCCATAGCCATAGGCTGTATCCCAGTTTTCCAGGTGGTCCTCCCGCTGTATTCACCAGCTCCACGGAGTGGGCAGACAGCGGGAATCTGATGCCGAGCGTTCGGGTTTATACGAACCCGAACCTCGGAGGGTTCGGACCATCCCTAATCCTGATCATATGCGTGAGATTACTGACAACAACCGATAAAAAAACTCATATGTTTTTTTTTCATGACAGTGCCTATTTAACCCCTTAAGGATCCGGCCTGAAATGGCCTTAAGGACCGGGCCAATTGTAACTTTAGCGTTTTCGTGTTTTCCTCCTCGCACTTTAACACCCATAACTCTTTTATTTTTCCACCTAAAGGGCCATGTGAGGGCTTGTTTTTTTCAGGAACAGGTGTACTTTGTAAAGGCATGTTTCAATCTGCCATAAAAAAAATTACGGGAACCCCCAAAATATCATTTATGGGGTGAATTTGGGTCAAAATTTTGGGGGGCTTCCATTTTACATAATGCACTTTACCGAAAAACTGACATTTGTCCTTTATTTTATAGGTCAGTCTGAACACAGCGATATGCAGGTTTACTAGGTTTTCTAATGTTTTACTATTTTTATTAGCAGTAATTTTTTTTTTTTGCAAATAAGTATACTGTATTTAAAATAGCCCTATTGTGACTTATAGCCCTTTTGGTTTTTCCACCTATGGAGCCGTATGGGATATCATTTTTTGCGCCATGATCTCTGGTTTTTAAAAGTAACATTTTTTTTCTAGATCAGACGTATTGATCACTTTTTATTATTTTTTTTTATACATAAAATGTAATAATAAAAAAAGCAGTCCCTACGTTTTTTACTGCTTTTTGTTTACCCCGTTCACCGTGCAGGAAAAATATTTTTTTATTTTAATAGACCGGACGATTATGCACGCTTTGGTATATTATATGTTAATTAACTTTATTATTTATATGTGTTTTATGTATAAAATGGGAAGGGGGTGATTTTCACTTTTATTAGGGAGGGGCTTTGGGACATTTTTTAAAACTTTTATTGTTTCTTTTTACACTTTTTAAGTCCTTTTAGGGGACTTTTGCATTAACACATTAGATTCAATATACTGATCACTGCTATGCATAGTATAGCATAGCGATTATCAGCCAAATGTTTATGGGTGACCTGATCAGGGTCAACCACTCTAACTCTGGTGGAGACAGCCATGCCCGGATTGGTAATCTGGCAGACCAAGCAAATGCCCGCTGGGCTGCCACTATTCCGGGGCATACTTAGACCGGCGGCCCTCTGCAGTGGCCGCGAAAAGCGCGGCCGCTGGCTGCGCTGTTCACTGACTAGCTCTGCCAGGTTTGGGAAGGGCCCCCTTCCCACCCCCAGCACACACTTAGGGGCAGCACTGCCCCTTTAAAATTCATCTCTGAGTAGCAGACGTGCCGCGTGCAGGCACGTCTGCTGCAGCCCATCCCTGACGGCTCACGTCACTTCCTGGATGCGCTGCAGAGGATCCTAGAGGGCTGAGCAGAAGACACCGCCGGGAGCCCGGAAAGAAGGAAGCAAGAAGACACTGCGGCTGGGGAGTGATGTGGCAGGTAAATATATATATATATATATATTTTTTCTCCACATGGGGGCTGCATAGCAGGGGCTGCCTATTCTACTTGCGGATATTACAAAGGGGTGCCGGTGATTCTATATTGTGGGGCACGCTATTCTATATGGGGGGGCAGAGTATTTTATATGGGGGCAGACTATTCTATGGTGGGGCAGGTTATTCTTTATGGGGGGTCAGACTATTCTATATGGTGGGGCCGGCTATTCTATAGGGGGGCAGGCTATTCTATGGGGGGCAGGCTATTCTCTATAGGGGCAGGCTATTCTGTATGGACATATTTCAAAGTGGGGGGGGGGGGGGCTTTTTTATATGGCAATGTTACAAGGTGGGGGGAGCTATTTTATATGTGCTATTATAAAAGAGGGAACTATTCTATATGGTGATGTTACAAGGGCGGGGGGGCTATTCTATGTGGGAATATTACAAAAGAGGGGCCTATTCTTTATGTGGATGTTACAAGGAGGGGGTATTTTATATGGGGATGTTACAGGGGGCCTTAATACAGGCATGTTACAAAAGTGTGTGTGTGGGATTTTATATGGGGATGTTACAAAGTGGGGACTACTATTTAGAGCCACAAACTGGGCCTAACTGCTTATATGGGGGCACAGAGGGAGCAAGGTTACTGTGTAAAGCAATACTCTTGAGGAGTTTGTATATAGATGGGGCTGATGCTGGTGCAAGGAACCTAAAATGTTTGTCCGGTAGATCCTGCTGAGAGGAGTCACGGCCAGAGAAGTCTTTATGATGGCCAAGCAAGAAAAAGCAACCAACTTCAGCAAAAACAACACTTGCAATTCATGCAGAGAAGACGCCTCCTGTGAGTAGGTGGATGTAATTGCATTATAATTATTCCATTTATAATTCTTCTTTTCGTTACCAGCTGAAGTGTCACAGTGACAGCCGCAGCCTGGCCATGTATGTCAGTCAGAGGTGCAGCTGTGGCTCGGCTCCGCCTCTGTGACACTTTTGCTGGTAATGAAATAGAGAATTATAAAAGTTTACACTTGACTAAAAGTCCTGTCACTTATAGTGTGTCTCCCCCGCAACTTTCTACAGCTCTGTACTAGGTATGGACCTCACAGATTCCCTTTAAGGGCATGTGCATTGCAGATTTGATGCTGCTGAAATAAATATGAAACATCAAATCCACAGTAGATTATGTTTTATCTTTATTTTTATGCTTTGATGACGGGGTTCACATGCTTAAGTAGGTTGTTAGGAACATGGTGAATTAAAGCAGAATTCTCTACATCATGTATAGTACATGTATATTATAGTAGTGCTATCTATAATATATCGGGGATGATATTGTGTGTGGGCTGCTTAGGTTTGAGTGCCAGGGCTGATTTTAAGTCCCAGTCCGACCCTGGAGACAGCACACTTTTTAACAAATTAGAAACAGGGACAGAGGAAACCAGTGAAGTGATAACCTTATGGCCTGGAAGGATATAGTCTAGGTTACACCCCTGGTACAGAGTTTATCCCCCGAGATATACTGTGGCCTGGGCCACACTCTAACTAGGTTTCATGTTACATGAGTATATTCTGGCCTAGAGAGGTATAGTATAGCCTAGGCTATTTTACTCCCTGGGGTACAGTTTGGCCTAGGCTATTTTACTCCCTGGGGTACAGTTTGGCCTAGGCTATTTTACTCCCTGGGGTACAGTTTGGCCAAGGCTATTTTACACCCTAGGGTACAGTTTGGCCTAGGCTATTTTACTCCCTGGGTACAGTTTGGCCTAGGCTATTTTACTCCCTTGGGTACAGTTTGGCCAAGGCTATTCTACACCCTGGGGTACAGTTTGGCATAGGACAGTTAGTTCCCCAAGATATACTCTGGCCTAAGCCAAACTATACTCAGGTTTAATCTGGAAAGGGTTTAATTTGGTCTGCTACACAAGAGCTCCCTCCTCTGCTTCTTGTCCCAAGCATAGCAATTACTATTCCCTGCCCACAGGGCAGCTCCCTCATACTACCAGGCTCCGATTTGAATAGCTACTCAGTCTGTTTTGCCTGGAAAACTATTATACCTATACATACCCAATGGTGCTCATGCAGCTACGTCTACAAAATAAAGTTCTGACTGTCAAATGCAGGAGTGTAAAAAGACAAAAACAACACATGTTCTTCAGGTCAATACCATTTGTGTCCTTATAGGGTTGAAATACCAATTACTAGTAAGTGGTATAAACGATTCACTCAAGGTCCTTTATGTGGGAAAATGGAAAAAAGTCTGTAAGCGCTAGTCAGTACAAACACCTGGGAATACTGAAGGGGGAAAAAAATTGGAGAAAGCATGAACAGTGCCTAATTGCAATGAAAGGTCTGTTGATCCTGTGAACATGTTAACAACTATTCAAATACATTGGGAATAACACAACCTACTTTACATTTTAGAATAAGATTTTAGATTCAGATTTTATTCCTTCGCTCGACAGCACAAGAGGTTCTCGGTTATGACACTTTTGCAATATTCTGTTAATGTGAAAATTGAAAAAATGCCAACTCCTGATTGATATGTAGGTGTTAAATAAAAAAAAAAAAAATTAAACTAAAGAAACAAAGCACTAAAAAGAAAAATATGATAAATTCTTATACAATTAACCCCTAGACGACCCAGGGCGTATAGTTACGCCATGGAAGTCTGTCCCCAGACGACCTAGGGTGTAACTGTACGCCCTGGGTGTTTCTCCCGCTATGAAGCGTGCTCCAGAGCGGAGCGCACTTCATAGGAGGTGGGGGCCGGTTGCAGTGAGCAGCCGGGACCTCACGGTAATGACACGCTGCAGCGATCGTGCTGCCGCGTGTCATTAACTCCTTAAACGCCGCGGCGCGACCGCGGCGTTTAAGTGTAAGTGACAGGGGGAGTCCCCTGTCACTTACCGATCGGGACCCCCGCAGTGTGACTGCGGGGGTCCCGATCGGTAAAACGGACCGCCGGAGGTCTCTCACCTGCCTCCGTGCAGTCCGATCGGTGATCTGCTACACTAAGCCTGCACAGGCAGGCTCAATGAGCAGATCGCCGATAACACTGATCAATGCTATGCCTATGGCATAGCAATGGTCAGTGTAAAAATCAAACTAATGTATGTACAAGTCCCCCAAAGGGACTTCAAATGTGTAAAAAAAAAAAAAGTTAAAAACACTATTACACTACCCCAAAACCCCTCCCCCAATAAAAGTTGAAATCACCCCCCTTTCCCATTATATAAATAAAACATATAAAAATAAATAAACAAATAAACATATAATATACCGTAGCGTGCGTAATTGTCCGATCTATTAAAATATAACAAGCGTCATTGCGAACGGTAAATGGCGTACACGGAGAGAGGGAAAAAAGTGCGCGGATTACCGATTTTATGTTACATTATATAGAAATTTTTTTTATAAAAAGTGATCAAAACGTCCGATCTTCACAAATATGGTATTATTAAAAACTAGAGATCATGGCGGAAAAAATGACACCACAAACAGCCTCATAGGTGAAAAAATAAAACCGTTATAAGCGTCACAATAGTCCCATTTTATTTATAATTAATTGCCAAAAAAAAGGATTTCATTTAAAAAAAATATATAACATTAGAGAATCTGTGTAAACCTGCATATGGTTGTGTTCGGGCTGACCTATAGAATAATAGTATCATGTCGCTGTTACCATATAGTGCATTACGTAGACACAGGAACCCCCCAAACGTTACCATATTGCATTCTTTTTTGCGATTTCACCAATTTATATCTTCATAAATAATATATTTGGAATTCCATCATACATGTAATGGTAAAATGAATGACGCCATTACACAGTACAACTACTCCTGTAACAAATAAGCCCTTACATGGCCCTGTAGATAAAAAACTGAAAGTGCTAGAGCTCTTAGAAGGGGAGGAGGGAAAAACGGAAACACTAAGGTTAAAATTTGCGCGGCCCACTGGGTCATTTTGGGCCTGGTCCTCAAAGGGTTAAAAGAATACAACTATATGTGATTGATACAGCAACATATGTGATTGATACAGCAACATATTTTAAATGGGTATTTCAGTAGAAAAAAATTATATTTAACCCCTTAGGGACCAAGCCTATTTGGACCTTAATGAACAGGCTCATTTATCAAAATCTGACCTGTCTCACTTTATGCGCTTATAGCTCAGTGATGCTTTAACGTATGCTAGCGATTCTGAGATTGTTTTTTTGTAACATATGGTACTTTATATTAGTGTCAAAATTTGGTCACTGTCTTGTGTGTTTTTTGTGAAAAATCTAAATATGAAAAATTTTAAAAAATTTCATTTTATGAACTTTGAAATTCTTTGCTTCTAAAAAAGGAAAGTCACATGACAAAAATTAGTTGGTAAGTAACATTATCAATATGTCCTCTTTATTCTGGCTTCATTTCGTAAACATATTTCACTTTTTTAGGGTGTTACGGGGCTTAGAAATGTATCAGCAAATTATAAAATTTTCATGAAATTTCCAAAACTGATTTTTTTTATGGACCAGTTCTTTTTTTAAGTTGATTTAGGAGGCTTGTATACTGGACACCCCCATATGTGACCCCATTTTGGAAACTAGACACCTTAAAGAATTAATCTAGGGGTATAATGAGCATTTTAACCCTACAGGGGCTGGAGGAAAGTATTCACAATTAGGCCGAAAAAAAATGGAAAATAGAAATTTTCCAATAATATATTTGTTAAGATTAAAGTATCTCATTTTCATAATAAGCTTGAGAGAAAATGCACCCCAAATTTTGTAACGCAGGTTCTCCTGAGTACAACGGTACCCCAAATGTGGGCGTAAGCAACTGTATGGGCACACAGCGGGGCTCAGAAGGGAAGGAGCACCAATTAGCATTTCCAGTTTAGATTTTTCTGAAGAAATTTCAGAGCGCCAGGTGCTTTTGTAGTGCCCCTGTAGTGTCAGCAGAATAGAACCCCCCCAAAAGTCACCACATTTTGGAAAGTACACCCCTCAAAGAATACATCTTGGGGTGTGGTGAACATCTTTAGTCTACAGGTATTAGAGGAAAGTATTCAAAAGAAGACAGTAAAAATGAAAAAATAGAATTTTTCCAATAATATGTTTATTTAGTTTGAAATTTATCAATTTTACGAGGAAAGGGGGAGAAAACTCCTCCCAATATATGTAACGCAGGTTCTCCTGAGTAGAACGGTACCCGATATGTGGGCATAAACCACTGTATGGGCACACAGCTGGCCTCAGAAGGAAGGGAGTGCCAATTTGCATTTTCAGTGCATGATTTTTCTGAAGAAGTTTCTGAGCGCCAGGTGCATTTGCAGTGCCCGTGTAATGTCTGCAAAATAGAACCCCCCAAAAGTCACCCCGTTTAGCAAAGTGCACCCCACAAAGAATTCATCTTGGGGTGGGGTGAGCATTTTGACCCCACAGGTATTGGAGGAAAGTATTCAAAACTAGACAGTAAAAAAGAAAAAATTTGAATTTTTTCAATAACATCTTTGTTTAGTTTGAAATTTTTCAATTTCACTAGGAACAGGGGAGAAAAAGCACCCAACATTTGTAACGGAGCTTCTCCTGAGTACAATGGTATCCCATATGTGGGCATAAACCACTGTATAGGCACACAGCAGAGATCAAAAGAGAAGGAGTGTCATTTTAGTTACAGGCAATATGTGGGTGTTTACTAGTTATCTGTGGTGGTGATGGACAATCTTGGGGTGTTTACTGGCTATCTGAGGTTACGACAGGCAATCTGGTGTGGTTATGGGCAATCTGGGGTGGTTACGAGCAGTCTGTGCCAATCTGGGTTGGTAACGAACAGGCAATCTGGGGAGGGGACAGGCAATCTGGGGAGGTGACGGGCAATCTGGGGAGGTTGCGAGCAATCTGGGGTGGTTGCTAGCAATCTGGGAGGGTTACAGGCAATTTGGGGTAGCTACGGGCAGTCTGTGGCAATCTGGGGTGGAAACGGGCAATCTGTGGTGGTTACATGCTGTCTGGGATGGCTACGGCTTTTTGGGATGGTTACAGGCTATCTGGGAGGTTACAGGCAATCTGGGGAGGTGACAAGCAATCTGGGGTGGTGATGGGCAATCTGGGGTGGTTACAGGCAATCTGGGGAGGTGATAGGCAATCTGGGGTGGTTACAGGTAATCTGGGGTGGTTACAGGTAATCTGGGGTGGTTACAGGTAATCCGGGGCACTTGACTTTGGTGACAGGGGTAAAAAAGTGCCGGCACCATTTGGAACAAGTGATCAGTGGTATATAGTATATACCGCTAATTGCTTGAACTGGGACCACACTGGGTGGTCCCCGATCATTGCCCCATGCTCTCCGCCACCTCCGGTGGTGGAGAGAATGGAGCTTTGATCATTTTTAGGAATCCATCACTGTGAACAGAGTCTGTTCACAGTGATGGCGGCAGCCATCTTGGATCAGATGGCTGCCCAGGGAGGGGAGGGTCAGTGACCAGGTCACTAGGGTTAATTCTGGGGACAGGGGGGGACATGTTTTCATCTCCTCTCACCGTGGATTCACGGTGAGAAGAGATGAAAGCGTTCAGCTGCGCTGGCAATGTCTGTTACTGGTGGCCGCCGTTATACTGGTAATAACGGCGATCGCCGGTAAGGGGACTGGCCGGGACTGAGCCCACACTCTGCCCCAACCCCTCAGCTACCACCGGTAGCTGAGAGGAGGGGGCTGCGGGCATTACCGGCACTGCTGCACTATTCTGCACCATCGCCATAAAGAGCTGATGGCAGCAGTACAGAGCCCATTAGTGATCGCCATAAAAATCCGTAACAGCGGTCACTAATAACATAATACATGCATTCTCTGGGTCACTACGGTTATGGCGATACCGCATTTGTGTAGTTTTTTTTAACTATTACCGCTTTGGCGCAATAGAAACTATCTTCCTAGCAAAAACCCACAAAAACGGTCGCCACATTGCAAGATCCATAGCATTCTTATCTTTTGCGGGACAGAGCTGGTTTTGGGCTTATTTTTTGCAGGAAGATCTGTAGTTTCTACTGATACCAAGTTTTATATGTATATGACTTTTTGATCTCTTTTATGATGTATTTTCTAAAGTGAATTGATAAAATACAGCTATTCTTGTACAGGTTCTTTTTTTTACAGCATGTGTCGTGCAGTATAATTATTGATATAGTTTTATAGATTGGGTCATTACGGACGTAACGATACCAAATATGTATATGATTTGTGTTTTTGATCAGTTTTATGTAATGTTTTATAGTGGATGGGGAATGTAATGCATTTTTATTATTGGGGGGCTGTGTTGTGTTTGGTGCACACTTTTTTAACTTTTTTTTTAACTTTTACACTAGTGTACATTACTGTACACTAGTGTAAAATACTTTGATCACTGATACAATACACTGCAGTAACTAATGTACTGCAGTGTATTGTATCATGCATCATGCTGACAGGCAATAGCCACGGCCACCCCTGTCAGCATGAGGCATCTCCATGGTGACCCCGGGGGCCTTCATTAGGAACCCAGATCACCATGGAGACCACCAGGACAACGGACGGCACCGCGGGATATCGCGATCGCGTAAGTGACCCAAGGCGTCGACCGGAACCCGTTAGATGCCGCTGACATGGTTTGACAGCGACATTTAACGGGTTAAACTGCTCGGAGCAGCAGTTTCGGGGGGGGGGGTAGTGTCAGCTGTCACACTGACCGCTGATCCACCCGCACTGCTGCCACCGCTGGGCGGTAATTTATTCCGATGCGTCCGCCGTTAAAAGGCGTATGCATCGGAATAAAGCCCATTAGTGGCCACCGTTAAAAGGCAGCACGGCGGTCACTAAGGGGTTAAATTAATTGTGATTCACGCGTGACAGAACTAGAAAATTGTCCCCAGCTCCTCCCCCTTGCTATAGATAATACTGATACCACAGGAAACTTGGCTGTATCTTGTCTCTGAACTCTACCCCTGTCCCCCTTCAGTATACAACACTATCTCGCTGTGATACATATGTATACACAGATACATATGTATTTTATTGGAACTTTAAGGGAGAGTGAAGTGTGTTAAAGAGGACCTGTCACCCCCCGTTCTGGGGTGACAGGCTCCCGACCCCCTGTTACAGCCCCCTATACTCACCTGATCCCGCCGGGTCCTGCTTGCTGATCTGGTTGGTCATGGGGATATGAGCGCCCGAAGCCTGGCGCGCGCGCTCACAAGAGAGTCCGATGCCCATAGAGAATGACGGAGCATCGGACTCCCCATTCATTCTCTATTAGCGTCAGACTCTCCTGTGAGCGCGCGCATCGGGCTTCGGGCGGTCATACCACCGTGACCCGACCAGATCAGGAAGCGGGACCCGGCGTGATCAGGTGAGTATAGGGGGCTGTAACGGGGGTTCGGGAGCCTGTCACCCCGGCACGGGGGGTGACAGGTCTCCTTTAACAGAATGTTGCCTTGCCATGACTGATGCTTCAGAAAGAGCAGACATAGAGTAAAAACAGCAGCAACAACTGATGCAATAGTCTGCAGTGAAATTAGATGTTCTGCAACAGCTTTGTGCAAGGAACTCATAGGAGTGCTGTGGTAGGGGAGTAGGCAGTGTGGAAGGATTGTGATGGAGAGCTTAGGAAAAGCAATGTATTCTGTGAATTGTAGCATTACACGACTGCTCAAAAAGGAAGTACAACCAGGAATTACAGAACTAAGAACCCCAAGCAAAAACATTTTTTTTTTTGTGGTCTCAGAACAACAGTACAGGTAGGCAATGCTATATGCTTCTTCTTATTTTACTTACCTCGTGGAGTACCCCTTTAAAAGACTGTCTGCTTTGGACAATTGTTTTTCTTTAGAAATAAGACCTACACACTTTGCTCCCTGATTAGCTATGGCCTCCCCACTGTCTCCTGTTATACAGACATAGCCCTACACTGTGTCGCCTCATTTAGGTATTGTTTAGTGAATATTTTATTCACATTGGGACGAGGAGGGGGCAGAAAGAAGGGTGTGGCTGCTTGTCATTGAAACCTGCACCAGCGCTGAGTTGGCGTAGGCTTCACTTTGTGTGCACGTAGGTCTACGTAGGCATTGCGCCTCTACATAAATAATAAATGTCTTCTCTAACTCTTTTGCTTTATTATAGTCTGTGAAATGGCTGGATCTTTGGCTGGCTGGGGAGTGGAGCACACTGCTGTTCTCTCTATCCAGCTGTAGCCCTGGATCGGCAGTAAGACCAGTGAGACCCTCTGCGATCAATATATTTTGACGTGTCTGAAAACAAGGCAAAAGGTATTTCAAATGACAGTGACATTTTAACCCTTAAACCCTTTCTCCCTTATTCTGTACTTAATTGACAGTTAAAAGTATCCTTTATTTTGTATAATATGATTAGAATAGGCCCCAAAATGATTTTTTTTTTAATTTTAGAAAATAAGGCTAAAATAAATATCACCCTGTGGACATATTAGGAATCTTTAATTCGCTGCCTGAGTTGCTGAAACTAATATCTTATCGTCAGCGATTAGCAGATTCTAATCAGAGCAGATTGTCAGCCTCCATTGTCCACACTTGATGTTAGCAACAGTGTCAGTCTATACCCCTAAACAGTGCATATAAGCCAATAATCAACCACATATGACCCTCATACAGTGCCAACCAGGAGCCCCCAAAATTTAGCTGTTTTTACCAACCTATTACTATTTACATACACCACTTGGACAATGTCCACTAGAGATGAGTGAATCAGATTATTTTTGCTTTGTACAAAGCAAAACTGAACTGCGCTCATCTACCTCAGGCTGCCGGCTCCGTGCAGAGGGAAGATACCGCTAGGGTACTGCCCAGAAAATGCCTGGAAAACATGAGCACAGCTATGGCTGTATCTATGTTTTCCAGGTGGTCCCTGGTATCCTCTGCTTGGAGCCAGCAGTCTGAGGGAGATTTGCAAAGATCAGTTTTGCTTTGTACAAAGCAAAACTAATCTGATTCACTCATCTCTAATATACATTGACACTATCTTATGCATACTAAGCTGACCTCACAACCTACCAATTATTCACTGGTTGTTTACCTAAATGTCAAAGGCAAATAAAAGCATTAAGTATATAAGCAGGATGGTCAGAAGAAAACACAAACAAAAACAATTTTTTATTTTCAGATATAACATTGTTGATCTAGATTCTAAAGGGTTTCCTAGTATTACTTATAAAGCATGACTATTCTTTACACTCATGTTTGTTATGCTCTTGTTTGATGTGCCCAGAAGGTCACTAGTGACCCTGCATGTGTTCTGTAAGTGCCCTGAATGAATGGCAAGGCAACAATATTGTACATGTCATGTGCTGTACCGTTTTTTTGTCACATTTTGATGTTACAAAATATGCTTGTCACAAGGAAAGACGTTTGACATCTGCTGTTTGGAGAAATGATTATTCGAAGCAGAAGCTGCTACCAAAAAGAGATCAGCAGGTGGCCACTTTTTGTGAACAAAACAAATGTCCTCAAACATTTTCCTATTATAGAGTGTGTTTTAGACCAACAACCTTTCAACTTACCAGAGGAGAGCAGAACACGACCCATATATCACATAAAAGGAGCTATAGATATAACAAATTTCTTAAAGGAAAGCCCACTGTCACACAGCTTACTGTATTCATATTACAGATCTTGAGGGCACATAAAATAAGAAGGATCTCTGCCATGTCTTGGCTTTGACATGAACTAATGTTTATTTATATGACATGTTATTGTTTTTCAGATTAAAATATCTTGTGGGAGCAGAGATGATCCAAAGAGTGAATCTCATGATCAATATGCTGCAGGGCCCACATGTAATGTGGAATTCACCTTAAATTCCTGTCAGAATCTATTATTTTTGCTGTGTGCAGCTTAGCTAACATTTAATCAGATATGTCTACATAGCTGGTCATGCATCCACAGGACCCAAGCTTTCCAAGGAGAATACCGTCCACTTCATACACACTGCCTTCTCTAGCTTGCCTTCTTCTCATAGTGCATCCTGGTTCCCTATCCTCTCCTGCTTAGTAATGGCCACATAATGTAAAAACAAACAAACAAACAAACAAACAAAAAAGCATCTCAGAAACACCCAAGAAAATCAGTCATCCAGTCATCCAGCCATCACCTTTTGGGTGTGAAGTCACTCATATCCCTGTGCTTGTCCGTCGTTGCCTGTTCTAACTGACTGTTCTCTTTTTTTGCTTATATATTTCCCCATGGGTATATGCTCACAGAGTAATTCTTGCGGAAACTCTGTGGGGAAACCCCCACTCGTCCCAGCGTGCTCCCTCTTCCCTCTCCGTCGGCTCCATAGACTCTATTCTATGGTCGGGCAGATTCCCCTGTCTGCCCAAAGAATTGACATGTAATTTCTTTGGGTGGACGACGGAATCCACCCGAGCATATAATGGAGCCTATGGAGCTGGCGGAGGCAGGAGCATGCAAGGATTTTTAATGATATGGATGGTTGATGCTTAGCTCACAATCAGTACAGGGGGAAAAAATTGCATACTCAACTGTTTCTATAGATATTAATGGTGAAAAATTCAGAAAAGACTCTGTCACTGCAATGTTAGTAAAAGAGCATGTAGATAGCTAGACGACACTCTTGGGCTTTGTCTATTGTTACTTAGCGATGGCCCAAACATATTTGCATTGCTACTAGCAAACAACACAGTTGGAAAACTATTCATTAGGGAACCTGAATAATTACATTGAGAAACTCATTGTTGAATACTGAATTTGTACACGATACCTCAGCAGACACATTCTTTTTTTTAGTTTTAACTATTTGCAGAGCCAGCCATATTTACATGAATACTTATGAATGTCCTGCAGTTATGCTAGCCATATACAAAAGAAAACAGTTTTTCCCAAACCCTATAAATATACATGCTTAGCTTGGGTGAATGTGAATGTGTTTATTCAATAGAGAGGGGGAAAAGCTGCTTGTGTGCACATGTAATTGCAGCTTATATTCCAACAGAATAATGGACTGGACATGGTAAAATTAAATGTGCCTCATCTTCTATGGCAAACAGCAGAAAAAAGTGCAACAATAGCTTGTAGGAGGAATTGTACTGTAGGTTTTGGTGGAATTTTGGTGGGCAAGGTTAGTGGTTGCACACATTTTTACATAAAGAGCAGTAAAGAATGTAAAGTGGATTGGTTGTATGTTAACCCCCTAGATACCGTGTCCTACTTAAATAGTCACTTCTTTTTTTTAAGGTAATCGGGGAGATATATCAACAGGGGATTTTTCTGTTTGTGGTCTATTTCTGCTATGATGGTAATAGACTGCTCTATTGAAAGTGCTATTTACTTTCAGGGATAAGCCAAGTCTATTTTCTGTGGTGTAGTTTGTTTGTCTAAGAATTGTCTCAAAATTGTCTCAGAATTGTCTCATTGGCCCATGTTTCAGGCTGAGTAAAGCACACACTCTCTGTTTTTTTTTCCCACAGCAACCGATCACAGCTCAGGTTTAATATCTTAATAAGCTGTGGTGAAATGAAGCCTGAGCTGTGATTGGTTGCTGTATGAAGGACCTCATAATCTGAGTTTCAGGCTACTCTAGACTGATTTTTGGCAAAGTAAAAAAAAGGACACACTTGTAACAACTGTACCAACAGACAAATATGGAAACACAACATCATAAAGAGGCTGTTTCCAGCATCTTTGCACAGTTTATAAGAGAAAAATTAATAACCAAGAATAAGTGATGTTGAAGTACCTCAGCCCCCCTTCCCTTCTGCAGCCAATATTGCCTACCCCCTCCCAGCCACAATCACCTAATCCCAGCCCCCCTGCATCCACAAAGTCTAGAAGTAAATAGTGGTGCATTGTGCACCCGGTGGGTGGCGGCCAGAGCTCCTGCACATTTATGTCCTTCCTCTACAGGTGGCCAGCTCACTCAGCTGCATTGTATACACTCCGGCTGCCTGGGGAGGGAGAATGTCACTGTGCAGGAACTCGGGTCACCCCTAAGACACTGACATCCCCCACAGCATTCCCCAAGTGCACCCCCCCCGATACACTGTATATTACCAGGAGGAGGAGTAGAGCAGCCCCATCGCTCTTGTATAGTGATGTCCTCCCTCTCCAGGTGACGTGCTATGCTGTATAGGAGACACAGTGGCCACCTGGAGAGTGAGGATGTCATTGTGCAGGAGCACCCCGTAGAGAAGGAAATTCCAGCTTTATGAGGGGATTCCCTGCTCCTGTGTATTAAGGAGCAGTGCACTATGTACTGCTCCTTACTGTATAGCTTAAGAGCAAAGTAGTAATGCTACTGCATCACTGCATAACCTTTTACACTCCATGAACCCAGTTCCATATTAATTGGTGAAATACACCAACTCTCGTGTGGAGTCGATCTGCGACTTTTTTAGACAGTGAGACATATTAAATCATGCCTACGTTCAGCCTAAGCTGAAATAGGCATGATTGGCATATGTCAGGAAAAAGTCACTAAATTTTGCGCAGCTATGTAGTTGCGCAAAAGGTTGTGACTTTTCTTTGTCAAAAAACAGGTCTAAAGCTTTGATACATCCCCTTATTTGGTTATAATTTATTTTAAACAATGAACATTTACATCAACCAATAAATCATTCTTTGCATGTTCCCCATATGACAGAATATCCAACTGCAATGTACATATTATCATATATAAGTGTAAAAATATAGTCTGTTACTGTTATGAAATAAGTCACTATTAGCTTGATAGATAGATTTTAGCCCAAACAAGGCTACAAGGGAAACATATTTATAACTTATTGAATACAATGGCCCAGATTTAGGCTATGTTCACACGTCAAAAATAGAGAAAAGGCGTTCACTTCTCCAATTTTAAAAAACGTCCGTTATTGCAGCAATTTAACTGACTGCAATGCATTGCAGTCAATGGGAAGACGGACATCCAATACACACAATGCATTGAATAATGGACGTTATTGCCGCGGACGTCAAAATAATGATCATGACAATTATTTTCGGACGTATTTTGCAAAAAGTGGATGTTTTTTATTAGTTGTTCACACACAGTTTTTTTTTTATTTATCACCGTTCTTTCTCAGTTTTAAATTCAATGGACTTTTCAATTAAGATACACCCAAAGTCCAATTAGTAACTCAAACTAGAATAATTTACCAACACCAGTCATTGCACTAAGGGGAGGCCAGGCTGCTAAATGACGTCCGTTATTTTAAACTCAAAATGAAGGACGTAATTTTAAACGGAGCTGAAAAATGTTCTGTGAACATAGCCTTACTATGATTTATTTATTTATTGTTAAATCTCTACACTTCATGGTTTTAATATCTAATCCTGATAGATTTATTATGTGCCTAATTGTATTTAGTTGGTTTTGCATGTGTGAGTCTGTGTGCCTACATTTTGAAGTTGTAGTTGTAGGCATTTTGTACTTTTTTTTTTTTTTTTTTTACACCAAACTGCACCAATTACATCATTAATGTGAACACAGACCACTTTAAAGTTGACCAGGCTAGTGCAAGGTAGATGCATGAAAATCTGCAGGAACATCTCTTAGTGATATCTGCTTTGGTGGTCTTGATGGTGCATAAACCTTATATAAACATCTGATAAATCTGACAGGGAAATTCAGAAGTGAGTAAATATGGGCCAACGTATGGCTATGTTCATACAACGTCTATTTAAAAAGAAGTCCATTATTGCTGCGATTTAATTGACTTTAATGCAATGCAATGCAATTAACCAGCCTTTCACAGTTTTTACTGTTAAATTCTATGGACTTTTCAATTAAAGACACACCCAAATCCAATTAGTCCACCTAGACTAGAATAATATACCAGCAGCCGTCATTGCAACCAAACTGTGAAATGATGGTAGTCATTTTAATCAAAATGACGGACATCATTTTCCTTTTTAAAAACGGAGAGGAAAAAATGTCATGTGAACATAGTATATTAAAGACTGAGCATCAGAAACCTTTCAGTTAATGACAGCTGCTTTTAAAAGTGGATGTTATTAAAATACTTAACCCCTTAACGACATCGGGCGTAAATTTACGCCGCCGTGCCCTAGTACTTAGCGCAAATGGAAATTTACGCCCAATGTTTCCCCGATCGCTGTGTGTTCACACACAGCGATCGGGGAAGATCGCTCGGGGAAGATCGCTCGGGGAAGGCCATCTCTGCTCGTCGGCATGGGGGGTGGTTAACCCCCCCCCCCCCGTGCCGACGATCGCTGCTATCGGCTGATCAATACAGATCAGCCGATAGCAGCTAAATACAGCTTTCCGGGACCATCACGGCGATCTAACAGTTAAAAAGTGTCCGGCCGGGTTCTGCACTTCTCAGCTAGGTAGCTGAGGGGTGCAGAACAGGTGTGTGTATAGTATAGTGTAGTGCACTATACTCACCTGATCCTGGCATCCGGAACGAAGATTCGCGGTCCCGCGCGTCCTCTTCTCCTCGTTGCCACCACTTCCGGGTTCGTTCGGTATTTGTTCGGTCTTCGTCGTGAATCTTCGGATCTTCGGGCTTTTCCGTTGCCCCCCATCTTCGTCCATCTCCGCCAGCTCCATTCTACTGCCCCCTAGTGGCTGATCAGTGTATATTATACACTGATCATTTGCTTTAGGGTAAAAAGATTTATTTATTTTTCCCAATTTTTTTTCTTTTTATTCGCCCTAACGCCGCTGAGTGCTGATCAGCATCGCACATAAGTGCGCCACTGATCAGCAACTCCTCCTTTTTGGCATAGGGGCGTTTTTCCCCCCTATATCCTACCGCCACTGTCTGCTGATAAGTGCCGCACATAAGTGTGGCATTTATCAGCAGCTTCTTTTTTGGCGTAGGTTTTTTTTTCCTTACTGTTAAAAAAAAACCTAAAAAAAACACTACATTACACCGCACTACACAAAATAAAGTTTTACACTACACCAGAACACATTTACATACCCCATATACTAGTCCCGATATAAAGATGGCCCCAAGGGTGTTTTCGGCGTCGGACGCATACGTTATTATTGCCTCCGACACCGAAACAGCCAGTGAGGATGAATGGGGAGATCCTTCTTTCCTCCATTCATCCTCATCATCCTCATCATCCAGTGATGTGTCTGGGGGTAGCGTAGCGTACGCTGCCCCCCAGACACGTCTTTTACGCCAGTACCGTCCCAATAAGAGATGACAGTATGGCGTGAAATTCTACAAACTCTGTGAGAGTACCTCAGGGTACATTTACAGATTTAGGGTACGTGCACACTGCGGAATGGTGAAGGATAACCCTTTGTGCATTCCGCAGCTGGCACCCGCCGGCGGACTGATATGGGCGCGCGTCTCCACCCGTGTCATAGACTCCACCCTATGCATGGGCGGATTCCATCGTCCTTCCAAAGAATGAACACATTGGACGGAGAGCAGAATCCGCCCGTGCATAGAATGGAGTCTATGACACGGACGGAGATGCGTGCCCGGATCAGTCCGCCGGTGGGTGCCAGCTGCGGAATGCACAAAGGGTTATCCTTCGCCATTCTGCAGTGTGCACATACCCTTACAGTGTATGAAGGAAGGGACACCCGAATCCAGCCCCCATATGCCCCCCCCCCCCATCCTCGGAATTAGTGGGAAGATCTTTCGGGAACTGATTTTCCCACTGCTGGATAAAGGTTACCACCTATACAGGGATAACTTTTATACCAGCACCCCCTCTTCCGGTCCCTCACTGCCCGAGCTACTGTAGCTTGTGGCACGATCCGAAAATATCAGAACCAGTAATAGAGCCCTAATATTTAGCAGCCATGGAGCGGACCCAGCGCTTCTGGATATGAAGGACCCCGTATCGCACCAGGGCAACATTTTCCAGGTGACGTCCCCCACACTGAAAAACAGTAGACCCCAGAAGAAGTGCAGAGTGTGGCATAACAGGGGGATCAGGAAGGACGCCATTTTCCAGTGTGACACCTGTCCTGATCACCCCGGCCACTGCATACTGGATCGCTTCAAGGCGTATCACACATCATTGGAGTTCTACATTATCTAAATTCTGTCCCTCATTCCTATTTCAGAGGTCACGTTGATCCAGGGATTATTCGGATCACCATTATGGAGTCAGGAACGAATTTTTTCCCTGTGATGAGGCTACTGTTGTCTGCCTTACGAGGGTTTTTTGCCTTCCTCTGGATCAACACAGGTTGAATTTGATGGACACCTGTCATTTTCAACCTTATAAACTAATAATTGGCCTAATACCTCCAAATAAATTAGAATGGTCCCTTTAACCCAGCTAAATAGGTATGGCCCCCATTCCCATTAGAGACTTGCCATGATGCAATTACAAAGCGTCTGTGCAGCCAGGACAGTAGAAACCCCCCACAAGTGACCCCATTCTGGAAACTACAGCCCATAAGGAATCTAATAAGGGGGGCAGCGGGGATATGTCCCCCTGGTGACGGCCACATTTGGGACGTGAAAATGAAAAATAATGGTATTTTTTATTTTCCTGGCACATGTTCGACAAATTTGCCCATCACTAGTGGGGTCCATATGCTCACTTCTCCCCTTGTTAGATTCCTTATGGGGTGTAGTTTCCAGACAGGGGTCACTTGTGGGGGGTTTCTACTGTTCTGACAGCACAGGAGCTTTGTAATTGCGACATGGCCTCCATCCTCCATTCCAGCCTCTAAATGGCGCTCTGTCCCTTTGGTCGCTTGCTCTGTGCCCATATGGCACATAATGTCCACATGTGGGGTATTTTCGTACTCAGGGGAAATTACTCTACACAATTTGTGTTCATTTTCTTTTTTAACCTCTTGTGGAAATGGGAAAAATCAAGGCTAGACCAACATTTAGAGTAAAAAATGCTTAATTTTTACACTAAATCATTGATCTTGTCTTGATTTTTTCATTTTCACAATGGGTTAAAAGATTTTAAAAAAACACAAAATGTGTAGAGCAATTCCCCCTGAGTACGAAAATACCCCACATGTGTAGTCAGCATATGGACCCCACTGGTGACGGGCACAAATGTGGAACAATGTGGCGTGAAAATGAAATATTACATTTTTTACACTATAATGTTGGTTTAGCCTTAAATTTTTCATTTTCACAAGGGGTTAAAAGAGAAAAAACCACCCAAAATGTGTAGAGCAATTTGTAGAGTCTGTAAATACCCCACATGTGGACATAAAGCGCCATGTGGGTGCAGGGCAAGCCTCCGAAGGGAAGGAGCGCCATTTGGATTTTGGAGGCTGGATTCGGCCACAAAGGATGATGAACGCCATGTCGCATTTACAGAGCCCTCGTGCTGCCAAAACACTGGAAACCCCCCACAAGTGACCCCATTCTGGAAACTACACCCCTCAAGGAATCTTACAAGGGGTGCAGTAAGGATATGGACCCCTTGATGAAGGGCACATTTGTGCCGTGAAAGTGAAAAAAGGAAAAATTTCCCTTTCACGTAACATTGTTCCCCATTTGTGCCCGTCACTAGTGGGGTCCATATGCTCACTGCACCCCTTGTTAGATTCCTTAAAGGGTGTAGTTTCCAGAATGGGGTCACTTGTGGGGGGTTTCAAGTGTCTTGGCAGCACAAGGGCTCTGTAAATGCGACATGGCCCTTGAAATCCATTCCAGTGAAATTCAGCTTCCAAAAGCCAATTGGCGCTCCTTCCCTTTTGGAGGCTCGTCCTGCGCCCGCTTGGCACTTTATCTCAACATGTGGGGTATTTCCGTACTCGGGAATTTTTTCCTTTTATCCCATTGTGAAAATGAAAAATTGAAGGCTAGAACAACGTTATAGTGTAAAAAATAAATTTTTCTTTTTTCACGCCACATTGTTCTGAAAATTTGTGAAGCACCTGTGGGGTCCAAATGCTCACTGCACCCCTTGTTACATTCCTTGAGGGGTGTAGTTTTCTAAATGGTATCCCTTTAGGGGTGTTTTTTAGGTTTTGGCACCCCAGAGCCTCTGCAAACCTGAAGTGGTACAGTAAAAAATGATCAAATATAACGGAGGCGTTGAAATTCACTAGGTGCTCCTTTATATCTGAGGCTTGTGGTTGCGTCAAACAATGCAATGGGGCCACATATGGGGTATTTCTATAAACTTCACAAACGGTGCAATCAATATTGGGGTGCATTTCTCTGGTAGTAGGTTTATAATTATGAAAAATATTGGATTACAATAAAATCTCTGCACAGAAAATTAAAATTTTCTAATTTATTGCACACTTAACTTTTATTTCTGTGACTCTCCTAAAGGGTTAAAAAACTTTTTGGATATGCTTTTGCAGAGTTTGGGGGGTGCAGTTTCTGAAATGGGGTGCTTTGTGGGGCTTTCTAACATGCAGTCCCCTCAAATACACTTTAAGGCTAGGTTCACACTATGTATCTGTGCGGCTGTATTGCGGGCGGTAAATCATCGGCCGGATTTTTCCGGTTAATGCGTACGCTGGAAAGTATACGATATACGGCTGCACAGTGCACACTATGTATGAACCTACGGCCCTATCGTAAACGGACCCGGAAAAAATTAACAAGACCATTGTTTGCGGCTGGAACTGTGCAAATTCACGGCCGTGGAGTACTTCAAAAATAGCCGGCAATAATGCCGAATGCCGATGCCTCTAATAGTTAATATATTAAATTAATAAAACACACTTTCTTTGTAATAAAGTCCATTTCGTTGTTCAATAATTTAATTCTAACGAATCCATCATTGTGCAATTAAATATACTGTTAAAATATATATATATATAAATAAATGTATATTTATATATATATTTATTTTTTGACAGTATATTCAATTGCACAATGATGGATTCGTTTAAATTAAATTATTGAACAATGAAACTGATTTTATTACAACGAAAATGTGTTTTATTAATTAAATATTAATTAGTACAGGAAGCTCCATTAAGCCGTTAATTCATATTGCCGGCAATAGAGCATTCTGTACTAATCATCACTTTACTTTAATGAAAACATCAAATGTTTCTTCTAATTATGTTATCACAATAGCATTATTAGAAGAAACATTTTGAATAATATTTGCGCTGAGCTGATTGGCTGATTGGTTGAGCGCACATATAATTAGCGGGTCCGCAGCACAGTGACTTCATTGTGCTGCGGACCAGCGAAGAGGACACATCGGGGTGAGTATAAAGCTCTCCCCACCCCCTCCCCAGCACTGCACCCCTCCCAGCAAGGAAGGGGGGGTCACTTAACCCCTTCCTTGCTGGGATGGGTGCAGTCTGACATCAGTCTGGCCCCCAAGGGGTTAAGGGGGATGCAATACATCCTCCCTTAAACCCTTGGGGGCCAGACTGTAAGCAGCGATCAGTAAAGATGCTGCATACTGTAAGGTGCACAACACCGCTCACAATGATGGGTGTTGTGCTCCTGTTTGTGTGTTTTATGTGTGTTTCTCCCTTTTTGTTTTTCAGATATCGGTATCCTGTGGATTACGTCGGATTCGGTGGACTACGTCGATGACCAGCGTTTGTTTGGTGTTTTTTTTTTAAATAAAATTGTCAATGAGGGGTGTGGGGGTGTTTTTATTTGAATAAAAAATTGTTTTCACTTGTGTGTTGTCTTTATTTCTTTACTTTATAGACTTAGTAGACAAAGCCGTCTAATAGACGGAATCCATTACTAAGTCGGGGCCTAGTGTTAGCCGGTATAAAATGGCTAACACTAACCCCCCATTATTACCCCTGTACCCAATGCCACCAGGGGTACTGGGAAGAGTCGGATGCCAGTGGTCCCGGAGCGTCAAAATTGGCGCTCCTGGACTGGGCGGCAGCAGGCTGGTAAGATTTAGGCTGGGGAGGGCCTAAAACAATGGCTCTTCCCACCCTGGTGTTACCAGGCTGCTGTCGCTTGGTTTTTTAACTCGGCTGGTTAAAAAATTAGGGGGGACCCTATGCGTGTTTTTTTTAAATAAATAAATAATAAAAAAAAAATGCATAGGGTCCCCCCTATTTTTATAACCAGCCGGGTTAAAAACCAAACGACAGCAGCCTGGTAACAACAGGGTGGGAAGAGCCATTGGTTTAGGCCCTCCCCAGCCTAAATCTTACCAGCCTGCTGCCGCCCAGTCCAGGAGCGCCAATTTTGACGCTCCGGGACCACTGGCACCCGACTCTTCCCAGTACTGAGTCCCAGTACCCCAGTACTGGGTACTGGGGTAATAATGGGGGGTTAGTGTTAGCCATTTTATACTGGCTAACACTAGGCCCCGACTTAGTAATGGATTCCGTCTATTAGACGGCTTCCACTACTAAGTCTATAAAGTAAAGAAATAAAGACAACACACAAGTGAAAATTTTTTTTTATTCAAATAAAAACACCCCCACACCCCTCATTGACCATTTTATTAAAAAAAAAAAAACGCAAACAAACGCTGGTCATCGACGTAGTCCACCGAATCCGAAGTAATCCACGGGATACCGATATCTGAAAAATAAAAAGGGAGAAACACACAAAAAACACACAAAGAGGAGCACAACACCCATCATTGTGAGCGGTGTTGTGCACCTTACAGTATGCAGCATCTTTACTGATCGCTGCTTACAGTCTGGCCCCCAAGGGGTTAAGGGAGGATGTATTGCATTCCCCTTAACCCCTTGGGGGCCAGACTGATGTCAGACTGCACCCATCACAGCAAGGAAGGGGTTAAGTGACCCCCCTTCCTTGCTGGGAGGGGTGCAGTGCTGGGGAGGGGGTGGGGAGAGCTTTATACTCACCCCGATGTGTCCTCTTTGCTGGTCCGCAGCACAATGAAGTCACTGTGCTGCGGACCTGCTAATTATATGTGCGCTTAGCCGATCAGCCAATCAGCTGAGCGCACATATAATTCTAAATGTTTCTTCTAATAATGTTATTGTGATAACATAATTAGAAGAAACAATTGATGTTTTCATTAAAGTAAAGTGTTGATTAGTACAGAATGCTCTATTGCTGGCAATATGAATTAACGGCTTAATGGAGCTTCCTGTACTAATTAATATTTAATTAATAAAACACATTTTCGTTGTAATAAAATCAGTTTTGTTGTTCAATTATTTAATTTTGTACAAGAAAGACAACAGGGCACTACTACTCAAATCAAGTCAAAAGTTATGATATAATCTTCAGGGTGCTCAACCCAAAAGGACATAACAAAAGCAACTGTATCCAAAAAAGAAGAAAAAAGTATGTCATATGAATATGGGTGGCACATCCCAAATAATAAATGACTGTATCTCTCACAATTAAATAGAATACTTCTTTATTGATGTATCAAAAAACTACAAGTGCAAGACAAACATCTAAAAACATTAAAAACAGAAAAAGATTCTATTGGACTGGGCAAGGTAGCCACAGTGCCACAATATCCCGACTGGTACAAGTGTAAACCCCCTCCCATGAAAAGACAGATATTATATAGAGACAAAACAATAACCAATAAGACCAAATGTATATAAAATATGGCTATAACTGTGACTCAACCTATGTCTGAGATGGACAAAAAGACCAAAATAACTCAAGGAAATAGAAATAAAATATATATAGTAGAGCATGAGAGCAGATATCACCATAGGAGGGAGACCAAGTCGGGAACTGACAATCCCACGCGTTCCGTCTCCGTACCGAGACTTTCTCAAGGGTACTGTTACATGATAATGTGAAGTATAAATAGCACTTGCAATTAACACAGATTGGTTTCCATACCTAAATCAAACTGTCAATATTCCTCCCCACATGGATCCCGGTCTGCACCCCCGGCATCGGCGTCCCAAATCAGCAACTGCGCATGTGCACCATGTAAACTCCGCCTCTAACATGACATACCAAATCATGTGATGCGGCCCCATTCAAATATGGCCGCGATGTTATCATTGCCCAGATTGCGCATGACATATGATGTCTCTAACTCCAGTCAGTTAGATTTAAACCCGTCAGTGCTTCCAGATAAAGTGCGATTACATAAGTTCTAACATGCACAGACCAAAAAGCCATGGCCGTATAAATATACACACTCCATAGGTTTCGCACATCTCTTACACAGTACACACAATTCTTTGTGTATTACCCACACAATACACATAAATTCTTACATATTATCCCATAGTCGTACGGGTACTGACGAGCCAGAGTGTTCTTTTAGAATATTTATACACTTTTGTTCTCGTTAATTATTTATTTTAATTGTTAATTGATTATTTGAATATAACTCTAATTTATATTTATCATTTTAATTTATTATTTTTTATTATTTTTTATATTATTTTTTATTATTTATTTTTTATTTTTTATTATTTATTATTATTTTTTATATATTTTTTATATTTATTTTATTTATTTCTAATTTTTAATTTTTAATTTTTAATGTGTATTAAGAGTGTTTAAACATTTTAAAAATGTGTCTACATCCACCAAGGAAGGTCCATGGCCACTTAACATTTATTATAAAACATATACATAAAGTGGCTTTCATAAAAAAGTCCAAAATGATTACCATTTAAATAAACCCATCAAGCATCAAGCCAGTGAATACAACCCCCATACAAAAATTCTTATTATATATATGCATAAACTAAAGTAAATTGCAAAGGACTACACAAGTAGCCACGACTAAAAACCACCTAACGTGAAACCATGTCACATCTGAATAGTCTATTATTAAAATACTCTTGCTATAGTGCTACTATATTCTGAATCACGATCTAAGGTGCACAAAGCTAGCCCATATAATACAGAGTTACAGTCCATGCAACTATATACCTACAAGAACAAAAAAAATATAAAGAAATTTATAATAATAAATATATAACATATAAAATATATCTATATGAACCTCGGCGCAAATCTGATGTTGTCAGTATGGACTAACCACACAATGGACAATCATGTGACAAGGCGGCTGTACTAAAATGGTGCCCACTATATCCTCATGGTGCTCTGTCACACTAAGAGATGATAATAAATGATATTATTCCAGAGGTGCAGACCGGAACCCAGAGCGGTACGTTTCTATCACTACTATATTTTTGGAAACCACTAAAAAATTACATAAAACACACATGAGAGAACAGAAGAAAACAAGGAAAAGATAATCATTATTTACAAAATATATGAAAATTATTCGTATATGGACACCAGGTTTGAAATCTGGAGCAGATAGATTTCATAAGCGTACAAGCTTGGAAGTAGGAATAATGACTATCCAAGCCCCGTAGTTCACACGTTTTAAGGATTCATATACAGGAGAAAGGTAAATTCTGACGATTCCAATAAATGCATCAAAGACGCAGCCCTTGTGTACACAAGGGCAGCGTGCAAACTTGGAAATAGAAATAATGACTATCCAAGTCCCGTAGTTCACATGCTTTAAGAGTTTATATACAGGAGAGAGGTAGATTCTGACGGATCCAATCAAAGCATCAAAGAGTGGTCCAGAGTCATATGGTGAGTTTGTGGAGAACCAAAGCTGTAATCTTTCTATTTTCAGTTTAACCAATGGATGCCAAGAAAACCACACGTGTATACTGCAAAAAAGTGACAAAGGGAATAAGAAATGTGTAAAATACATGTATATGTGTATAAGTGAGAAATGTCATGATATACGGGACAACCCCGGAAAAAAGTATGAAAAGCTACAAGACAAAGACATACAAAAGACAGAAAGAGAACAGAAAAGAAAAACAAACAGGATGAGTGAGCAAAAGGAAGCACAATTAGTGTCAGATGTGAAAGAACTAGAAAATATGAAGACTCATGTAGGTGTGTGAGTGTAAAATGAAGCTGTACCCTATCAGTGAAAAATGTAAAAAGATATGGGGAAAAGTGAAAAAAGAAAGTGAAAAGAAAAGGAAGGCATGCAGAGGTGAAACAAAAAAAAAAAAAAAAAAAATATAAAAAAATATATAAATAATAAAATAAAAAAGTATTTTTCATTATTTTTATTTTATATTAAACACTTTTTTTATATTTTGTGAAAAAATGTGATATTGTAAGAAAATAGAGTAATATGAGAATTATTTGTAGAAACCTGTATACAGCAATTCATCATTCATACCCCCTGGTTTTAGACTCTGCAATTTATAGATCCATCTGGACTCGCTCTGCAGTAGTTTCTGTGTGATGTTACCTCCCCTAATCCCCAATTTAACTCTTTCCAAGCCCACAATTTTCATGTCCGAGTACTCACCATTATGATGTCTCCAGAAGTGTTCAGCTACGGATGTCATATCAGGTAGAACGACCGACGATCTGGCAGCTTTTCGGATGGTTGACGTATGATGTTGTATTCTTTTTCTCAGTTCCTGGGAGGTCTGTCCAACATAAATCATAGGACAGGAACAGAGAAGAGCATAAACCACATTTGGTGTGCGACAATTAATATAGTCCTTCAGGACCACATTTTGTCCATTGCCCGGATTGGTAAGCTGTCCTGATGCGATCATATATGGGCAAATGTTACATTTGCCACAGGGGTAACTACCCACAATCGGAGTCCCCCTCTCCACAGATATGTTTGGTCTCACAAAATGACTATTTGTCAAAATATCTTTAAGGTTTCTAGCCCGTTTAGCTGTAAGTGTGGGTTTAGACGTGATGTGAGGTGTCAATCTGGAATCCGTGGACAGTATGTTCCAGTTCTTTTGTAAAAGTCCGTATATGTCCTGCCACTGGTTGTTGTAAGGTGTAATTAGTCTCACCTTGTTCTCTGTAGGGCGTATCTTCGGAGTAAATGGCGTTCCCGTTCAGTGTCCCTTGCCCTACAAAAGGCCCGTGAGATCACTCTATGTGGGTAACCTCTGGTCTCAAATCGAGTTGTAAGGTCTTTGGCATTTTTCCGAAAGTCAATGTCCAGAGAGCAGTTTCTTTTGATCCGCAGGAACTGTCCCACCGGGATTCCATCACGTAAATGGCAAGGATGAAAGCTTTGATACTGTAATAGGCTGTTAGTTGCCGTTTCCTTCCGGTAGAGGGAGGTCACAATCCTATTGTTGTTGATTCTCAGTTCCAGGTCCAGAAAAAACACACTCTTCTGTGAAAAAGTAGAAGTCAGGAATACATTACATGAGTTGGAATTCAATCTAGTTAGAAATGCTTCACACTCCTCTCTGGTACCAGTCCAAAGAAGGAGTATGTCATCTATAAACCGAAACCACCTAAGTGCCTGGTCCTGATAGTCGCTCATGGGGTACACGTGTGTCCTCTCCCACCAACCTAAAAATAGGTTGGCGTAGGAAGGCGCACAACGTGCCCCCATGGCCGTACCAGACACCTGTCTATAGTAGGTGTGGTCAAAGATGAAGTAGTTTTGTTTCAAGACGAAATTAAGCAACTCCAGAATGAAGGTATTATGTTGTTCCTCCTGTAAATTTTTAGCATTCAGAAAAGAAGCCACAGCACTCACCCCTTGCTGGTGATCAATAATGGTGTATAACGATTCCACGTCGAACGTTACAAGCCAGGTATTCGAGGGAATTTCCAGGTCTTCCAAACATTCTATGAGATGCATCGAATCTCTAATATACGATGGCAATCTTGTAACGAGTGGCTGTAAAAAGAAATCAACATATGTACTCGCCCGCTCACAGAGTCCTCCCAAGCCAGACACAAATTATTTAATTTAAACGAATCCATCATTGTGCAATTAAATATACTGTCAAAAAATAAATATATATATATATATATATATAAATATACATTTATTTATATATGTATTTATTTTAACAGTATATTTAATTGCAAAATGATGGATTTGTTTAAATTTAATTATTGAACAACGAAAGGGACTTTATTACAACGAAAATGTGTTTTATTATTTAAATATATTAACCATGAGAGGCATTACTGCAGAGGATCGCAAACGCCGTAATAGCGATTCATGTAAACGGTTTCCCTGCTTTCCCAGATGCATCCAGAGGTGTTTGCATCACTTTCTAAAGATTTTATTTGTTATTTTTAGTTGAACCAGATTTCCAAGTAAATGACCGTATGTTTTCAGCCGCATGTCTATTTTTTCCCACGGCCGTAGTTTCAGCCGCACATATCCAGCCGCATAAAAAATACAGCCGCACAGATACATAGTGTGAACATAGCCTAAACCTGAACAGGTCCCTAAAAATATCTGATTTTTAAATTTTACGGAAAATTTGGAAAATTGCTGCTAATGTTTTAAGCTTTCTATTGTCTACAAAAATGAAAAATAGTTTAATAAATGCAGCCACCATAAAGTAGACATGTTGCTAATGCTATTTAATATATAATTTATGTGGCATAACCATTTTCTGTATAAGCAGAAAAGTTTCAAAGTTGGAAAAATGCATTTTTTCACAATTTTTCACGTTATTTTGTTTTTTTTTCATAAAGATTCGTTATAAGTATCGACTCCAATTTACCAGAAATGTAAAGTACAATATGTCATGAGAAAACAATCTCAGAATCAGCTGGATAGATAAAAGCATCCCGAAGTTATTAATGAATAAAGTGACACAGGTTATATTCATAAAATTTGTCTCTGTCCTTAAGGCCATTTCAGGCTCTGTCCTTAAAGAAGCAGTTAAATTTTTTTTTGGCCCCCCCCGGGTAGCCGCTGTCATGTATACTTACAGAAGATGATCGGTGTCCCGTTCCCGTCGGTCAGTTCCCGTCCCGCGGTGCCGTTCAAATCGGGGGCGCTCACGTCCGCCGGCGCTGTGACTCCTCTTCTTTCCCTTGTAGTTTGAACGCCGGAAGTCAAGCGCTTCCATAGCGAATGCATGGAAGCGAGTGACTTCCGGCGTATATTCACTGGTGAGAGAAGAGGACTCGCAGCAGCCGGCGGACGTGAGCGCGCCCTATTTGAACGGCACCGCGGGACGGGACCTGACCGACGGGAACGGGACACCGATCATCTTCTGTAAGTATACATGACAGTGGCTACCCGGGGGGGGGCGGAAAAAAAAAAAGTGAACTGCTTCTTTAAGGGGTTAAAGAGGACCAGTAGCCAACTCCCCAAAATTAGATGTTACTTTCATGAAATACACCCTTCCATTCCCAAGATATGTGGGTCTATAATTTGTCTCACCATTTAGCTACCAGTCAGATGGGAGTAAACTTAATTTTAATAATGAAAGTGATTATGAGGTGATGGGAGTGATTATACAGTCAGGTGGTGTAAATGTTTTAAATTGAGGGGCATGTGTACCTGATATATACCCCCGACTGTATAATCACACCCATCACCTGATTTTTAAAATTCACGCCTATCTGACTATTAAGTGAATTTTCAGAGAAAATATAAACCTACATATCTCGGAAATGAAGGGGTGTATCAAGAAACTGTAAGAAAGTGAGTAATCAGGACAGCCTGTGCTATTTAATGATAATAACATCCTATTTGGTGGACGTGGTGATGGTGGAGGTGAAGTGTGTGTGTGTGTGTGTGGGGGGGGTTTGCAGGGTTAAATTAAAGCGACTCTGTACCCACAATCTGCCCCCCCCCTACACTAGTACCTTTGGATAGCTGCTTTTAATCCAAGGTCTGCCTGTGTCAAATTGGCATGGCCTAGAGTACCCATGCCCTAGGATTGTGGCACTCCTACGTCCCTCCTCCATGCCCTCCTCATCATTAGGAATGCCCCTAGAACAATTTCTCCTATTCATCACCTGTGTGACCACTGCGCATGAGCTGGATTGTTAAGGCACCTGTGCAGTGTTTAAACACTGAAATAATTGAAATAATCCTGCCTAGGGGCGTTCCTAGTGATGAGGGGGGGGGGGGGGGGTGAGGGAGGGGCGTTGCAAGCCTGGGGCATACACACTCTAGGCCATGCCAATTTGACACACGGCTGCAAGTTTAAAAGCTGTTTTTTAGGACAATAACTGCATCACCTGCCAAATGGATTCCAGGACAGATGTTGGATTAAAAGCAGCTTTAAGAAGGTACAGTACAAGCGGTTTGGGGAGGCAGACAAACTTCGGCCTAAGTATGTGATTTTTTTTATTTGTTTGTGTAGTTCAGCCACTACAGTATCATCACATCTGCTGAGAAATAAGTCAAAGCAATCTGTACAGTAATTACAGAATGTGAATATTCCCAGTGAGGAGATGGTAAGCAGTCATGGGCAGGAGAAAATACAATGAAGTAACACCCTACATGGTAAACAGGTGCCAAATCCATTGTGAAATGGAAAACTCAAAGCTGACAGAAACAGTAAGTGTCTGAGGCAAAGACGTCAAGGTCTTTTCTGCACTAGAATTCTGCTGTAAACAAATCCACTGTGTCTCAGAGAAGAAGTAGCTTTTTAATTCCGTCAGGGAGATTGTAATAGTTATAAAGCATGCCGATCTGGTCAGCCATAAACACTGTGCACAGACCTGATTTAAATCACATCGCTTGTCAATTTACTTTCACCAAGTAAGACTGAAAAACAAAGCACTTACAGAGAGACAATTGGTGAACTGACCTACTGCAAATGACAAGTCCTTGAGTGGGAGATGTGTTTAGTTATTTGCACCTCTAATTGAGAGCTACTGTACTTGAGTGTGATATATTACTTGCCTGCCTCTCCTCCCGCTAGGTGGAAATGTGCATTTATGCAAGAGACTGGAAAGGCAACTTGAAAGATCTCAAAATAAGTAAACCTATATTATCCCATATTAAACCCATAAAAAAGGAAAAACCCTCTACTGGAAAGTTCCTCTGTAAACTGGAAATTTAGGGACATTTCCAGTTTTATTTACTATATATTTTTTCTGGGCTCCATGTCATCTAATGTTTTTATTTGTTTTGCCATTGTTTTACCATTGTCCAAGAAGTAATATATTTCCTCATATAGGTGAGTGGTTTATTGTCCTGAACTCATGTATTCCTATACAGTGTAAGGGGAAGGTCAGTAAGAACTTATTGGGATGTCACTCAATTGAACAACTATCATCTTATCAA
The DNA here is from genome assembly GCF_027789765.1 of Dendropsophus ebraccatus. NCBI lineage: Eukaryota > Metazoa > Chordata > Amphibia > Anura > Hylidae > Dendropsophus > Dendropsophus ebraccatus. The sequence goes on along the minus strand of NC_091460.1, from coordinate 64,603,658 downwards.
CATTACTTCTACATAGATTATGTAGAAGTTATATACAGAAATTATAAAGCCCAGTTGAAAAAATAAGAATAAAGTGAATCTGTCATTAGGTTTATATTGTTCTATTTATCTGCGTCTCTGATTCTAATATTGTATAACTTACATTGTATCTGAGGCAAGTGTCCAGAAATCAGCCACAACCCTTCCTGTTCTATAGAGAGGGGAGGGGGGAGGAGGGAGATAAGTCGGCAGCAGAGAGAAGAGAACAAAGGATTACACAGCCGGGAGCTCCATTAAAGCTGTATTCAGAGGTCAGAGAGGTCAGTGCTGACTGTCAGAGGAGATAGCCGGTGATGTAGCTGTAAATTAACTCTTTGTTGTCCTGTTTTAGAGCCTCATCTCCCGCCACCCCTCCCCTCTCCATACTCAATGATGAGGACAGGGGAGAGAGCTTCAAACAAAATGCATTTTTCGGCCAATAAACCCAATTACAAAGTTTCTTAAAATCACCTAGACTGTTGATTTCTGCAAAAAAATAAAAATAAAAGGACAGTGACACTTTAAAGTTGATGTCTATTCTTCTCCACATTACCACCAGGTATCATTTATATTTAACTTTGCACAATACAATGAAAATATTCAGCATACAAAGTAACATCACCACAGTGCTGTAGACAAGAGGCCTGGTCTTCACGCTGTGAAGCGCTTGACAACGGGGATTCCTCGAAAAGTAGCATGCGTTTTTCGTCACATACTTTTTCACCTGGAGGGTGAGAGTCTTTATGGACTAGAAGACTCGAAGAGCGCTGTGGTTGCAGCGTGAAGACCGGACCTCTTGTCTACAGCACTGTGGTGATGTTACTTTGTATGCTGAATTTATTCATTGTATTGTGCAAAGTTAAGTAAACAAAGTAGCATTTTCTGCTAAAATTCGTATTCGTCCTGCTTTGTATGGTGTTTGAAGATTGCATTACTGGGACTAGCGACTCAGAATAGGACTGCATTCACAGAATGTATTCTATGGCACAGGACTCTATTGCTTATCATTTATATTTATGCACTTTATGCACGCATGTTTATATTTAGTCAGGAAGTTTAACATCAGGAATACAAGTTGGCAAAGAAAGATAAGGCAAGCGGCACTCACCAAATCTCTTTCAGGACCTTCATTGTGTAACACAAACACTGAAGCTCAGCAGGTTTAGGGTACGTTCACACGTACCGGATCTGCAGCAGGTTTTTCGCTGCGAATTGGCAGCGAGACCCACTGCGGATCCCTGCGCAGTAAACTCTATGAGCAGACTAACGAGTTTGTCCACAGCCCGCCCCATTAACCCCCTGCTGCCGTCCCTGATCCGGGTTGCTTCGGGGGTTCTCGGCACTTCCCGCTCGGCCAATCAGTGAGCTGCCCGCCACAGCGCACTGATTGGCTGCGTGGGACGTGAAGACACCGGGAGCTCCGAAGCAAGCTGGAGCTCGGACCAGGTGTAGTATAGGCTCAAGCAGTGTGTGTGTGTGTGTGGGGGTTTAATGGGGCGGGCTGCGGACAAACTCGCAGTTGAATGTGCATCCTGCTGCGAGTTTGTCTGCCTATAGAGCTTACTGGGCAGGGATCCGCAGCGGGTCTTGCTGCCAATTCCCAGCAAGAAACCCGCTGTGGATCCGATACGGGTGAACGTACCCTTATAGAGTATCAGCAGGTGTATTCCACTATGGCCACGGCAGTTTCACATGCCTGCCCATCAACGGGCCTAGTAATACTATTACTAGGCCCTTATTACTAGGTCAGTTGGCCCACAAAACAGCCAAAGCCATAGTGGAATGTACGCTTGACAAAGGAGTGGACTCCGAAACGTTGCGTAATGACGCTACAATCTGGCCTTCCAGCTGTGATGGAGGTCTCTGCCGCTTAAGGGATACTTGGACTTTAGCAGCGTCAATGCTGGGTGTGAAGACGGAGCCCCGTTAAAAGTGTCCTTGCTCACAGGTGTTGATCAATTGGACGTTATAAAGTTGGAAGTACTGTAAATGGTGATGATTTGTAACAAAAAGAATTTAATACAAGCCAAGAAATATTAATTTAATATTGTGGACATTCAGGAGAAGGCCTCCCTGGTGACTGACACACAGCACTCTGAGTAGCTGTTATGGCGTATTACTTGATTTCTATTACTTTTGGCAACACTTCTTCTGACTTTATATTATTTCTTTGGTACTGGTCATAATAATAATAATAATAATAATAATAATATCAATAATATTTGTATAGCGCTAACAGATTCCGCAGCACTGGTGGCATTTGAGGTCTATCTATGACATCTGTGCAAATCTGTGCAACGTAATTTTTTTATTATTTCATTATTTTTAAAGTTTTTTGCTTTATGTTTCATAATAAATGTGGTATACATTTTCTGAGAGCTGACCATTTTTGTTTAGTATATATATATATATATATATATATATATATATTTGGTAAAGATAGTCATTTAGTGGTTTTCTGGTATTTGTAGAAATATTATATTATTTTTTAATTTGATATTTCTTCCTAAATCCCCCCCCCAAAAAAAAATTGCCTGTCTTTATCCAAGTGTATCTGGACTCACCTTGTGGTCTTGTCCTATATACATTTAGGGTAGCACAGATACCTAAGTATCTGCACAACTTCTGTTCTTTTATGCCTTGCTGTCTCGTTCTTTATGTTCTCTTTTTCCAATTCTTTTCAATTAAATTTATGGAAACTAAAAAAAGGTCATACAATACCTTGATTGAACGTGAATCTCTAATCTGCACATAACCTTTTGAAATGCTGTTACCCATCATTTTGGCTCCTTTATCTTTGTTTTTGATGATTTTCCTTTCTAGTCTATCAATGTTGCTCCCTTTTATTCACACTACTAAAAATTCAGACTTCAAGCCGCTGACTTGTTTCAGCTATATAATTCACATTTCAAGAGATGTTTTTGTTAAGATGCCAGAAAGAATTGCACGAGATTGCATGGTGCATGTATCAGTATTATTAAACTATAGTAAATCACAGTGCATTATAAAGCCTGTTTTATTTATTTATTTTTTACACTGAGAAATACATGTTATATTTCTTGTATATATTTCAGATATTCAAAAAGAAAATATAAAGAGCATGAAGTGAGGAGAAATGGAATAGTCGTAGGTCAAGTTCAGTAACTGGAGGACGATGCTCACATGGGAAATATGAAGAAACACTTCTTCACGGGTTGTGAAGCCAGGCAACATTTCCTAAAACTAATGCTAGAGGTTAATGCAGTAAGGGAATACCGACATACTTTGAAAGATACAAGGCCAACATAAAGAGAAAAGCAGGTCAGTGATTAGCTACAACCAAAGGGCTTAGGGAATGTCTGGAGTATTTTGTTCATTTGCACTACTTAAGTTATTCTTATTTATTTTAAATTGTCTTATCTTTCAATATCCCTAGTTAAAGTATATCTCCTTTACCAGATACCCATTGGTTGATGAAAATTCTCTAAAAGTAAAAACATCAAGCAAACTAAGCAAAGAAAAAAAAAATGTTTTAACACACTTCTTAACCCCTTCCTGACTGCTCCGCATTAACTAACAAGCTAGGGAAAGGTTGTACCGAGCTAAGCCTGCTCCATACACTGCAGGTATTTTCTGCTGTGTGCAACAGACACACATTACTAATAACTGACACCCTTGTTCCTGCTGATGTCAGTCATTTAACCACTTAAATTCCAAGACCAATAGCAATTGTAGTATTTAAATGTCCAAATGAGAGGTGCCGCACCAGAGGTTTCCTTATAAAGGCATTACGGGTGCCAATTGATTACTTCTGCAGATTGTGCATGTCTGTATAGGTATCCATTAAGTGGTTGCATGTCTGTATAGGTACCCATACAACTTAGTCTGAAGTGGATGGCAGTAGAAATTCATCTGTCTCTAAAGTAAGAAGTATAATAATGAACAGGGGACAAGATGATGTGGATGGGAACCCAGGTAAGTAAGTATGCCTTATTTCTGCCTCAGAAAAAGCTAAAAAAAAATTACCACTTTAAAAACCATGTGAACATGCCTTGCATGCCCTTAGGTCTCATTTACAGTCTTGCATTTTTTTTCAGTATTTTGCAATCATTTGTAAGACAAAACCAAGAGTGGCTGAAAACCACGAAAAAGGCGGCTCTTTAAAAAAGTTGGAGCCAATTACAAAAGCTAAAGAGCAGCAACAAGGTCCTAAAAAGAATTTCTTTTGGATAATTCTTTCCTTAACATAAAGTTATCCCATAACATTTTCCTATATTTGATGTGGAAAAAACATATACCATTAAGGAAGTATTCTGGAGTTGCTGAAAAAAATAGTGTAGTGCCCAGGCTGATAAAATAGAGAAAAATATATATTTACCTACACCTGATTCCCCTCTTATGCCACCACAGCTCCAGTTATTCTTCTTCTGGCCCATGCGGCTCATCTCTTAAACCTACTTCTGAGACAAATACACAGAGCAGGACCGCTCAGCTAATCATTATCCAACGCGAGATACCACCGCAACCATTGATGAGCTGAACAGAAAGGTCCTGCTCCAAGTGTTCATCTCAAAAACAAGTTCAAAATTCAAGAGGCAGGGGACCTGAAAAAGAAGAACATGAACTGCAGCAGAACAAGCGTATACGTATATTTTTGTTGTTGTTGTTGTTGTTGTTTTTACCAGGGCTCCAGCACTATATTATTTCTCTCCACTGTGCCAGAAAACCTCTTTCAAGTCAAATGGTTTTCTTAAATTTTCGAATAAAGTTTCCGAAAACCTTATTTTTTGCTGTTAAATGTGGTGTATTTGCGATGAAGTACAAAAGCTGGGGGGACTTCTAATGGTGGCAGCATTATACTTTTTTTTTTTCTCCTAGCGGTAGTATATGTGTATTTCTTTCCCCAATACATTTTGATCAGAGAAAATATTAAGCAACTGGAACATGTCCAATTTTTATCCCTGGTGATGGCATAGAGCAGTATTTGTATATCTCTTCTCAATGTTAGCGAGTTTACAATGTAAGATCCCAAAGTAATTGCCTGGTCTGTGTCTCCCTATCAGGCATTAATTTCATAATTTTCCATTTTCATCTTTGTAATAACTGTAATAACTGATGCATATGACACAACTATTGAATTTCCATTACAAGTATATGGTTGCATCAGTACACAATGAAACCATCATCCAACCTTTAGAGAATCATAATACATATATTCATCTTTTTAACTTCTTGCCCTTATAAAAGATTAAAATGGGTTCTGTATCAGTAGCAGAATTGTGACCAGAACGACAATGCAATAAGCTTTACATCTATCATAAATTAACTAAAACAAATGTCTGACATTTTCCTTTAACTCAATCTTGATTTTGAATACTTTAATCCAGAAGTTTTTACTCCTGCAAAAAGTGCCAAATTTTCCTGAAGCAGTGACATATGCAGTGACTGAAACTATAAATAGGATTATGTCTAGTTAAACCCCATTAGAAATGTGTCCGGATTTTCAAACTACATCAGACTGTGATAACAACATATAACAAGGCAGTGCAGGTGGATGACAAATGAAGAACATGCACAACCTTTTTTTCTTTGGTTTCTTGAATTTTCTTTCTTTACAAAGCGCATTATAAAAGGCCAATACAAAAGGCCACTGAAAAAAAAAATCAATATGAAGTCTACGCAAACTTTGTATTAGAATAAAATATAAAGTTAGAGATCTGAGAGGATATTAACATGCACTGTGCAAAGGCCTATCCTAACTGAAGAATCATACATACAGCATTCAGGCCCTTAAAGTTAAAGGGGTAGTGTGGCGCTAAACAATTATTCACAAAACAACACACATTACAAAGTTATACAACTTTGTAATGTATGTTATGTTAGTGAATCGCCCCCCTTCCCAGTGTTTCCCCCCACCCACACCAGACCCGGAAGTGTAGTGCTCTATACATACCTGCCTCTTGCCGACCCCCGTCCGCCATCTTGTGTCAATGATGTCATCTTTGGACCGCTCCGACCGTCCCTGGTGCCGGCCGCCCTCTGCTGCCTCATCAGCTACTCAGCTGCAATTGGCTGAGCATAACTGTGCTCAGCCAATCGCGGCTGAGCAGCTGATGACGCGACAGAGGGCGGCCGGCACTAGGGACGGTCGGAGCGGTTCGGCCGTTCAAAGATGACATCATTGGCACAAGATGGCGGACAGAGGTCGTCAAGAGGCAGGTATGTATAGAGCACTACACTTCCGTGTCTGGTGTGGGGGGAAACATGGGGAAGGGGGCGATTCACTAACATAACATACATTACAAAGTTGTATAACTTTGTAATATGTGTTATTTAGTGAATAGATGTTTAGCGCCGCACTACCCCTTTAAAGAACTTCTTCAGTAATGACAACCTGTTATTTGGGTGTTAAGTGTCTTATTGGTGGGTGTCCAATTCAAACTCTATGAGGCTACCAAAGATAGCCAAGCATTACTATCAGCTATTGTAGACATGGTCCTATAGAGTTTGAATGGATCAGTAGAGCACCACTCAAACCTCTGTTCTTGTAAATGGTATGGCATGCTAAATTATTATTATTATGGGAGAGACAAATTAAAACTTCTTTTCTGATTACATATATTGGATATTAATAATATTAAAAGGTAACTGT